>NW_027256881.1:263838054-264348054 GCF_029215685.1 Pituophis catenifer annectens
CAATTCCCCTCATTCTGAGGGTTCTTCGAAAGCTTCTACAGGAACGGGCAGAGGTCATCCTTCTGGCGCCTCATTGGCTGAGGAGGTCATGGTTCACAGACCTCAGGAGTTTGTTGGTGTCTCCTCCCTGGAGGATCCCGTGCAGTGCAGATTGTCTCAGTCAGGGGGCAGTATTACATCTGGACCGCCAGTGGCTACAGCTGACCACCTGGTGTTTGAGTGGAGTGCTCTGCAGGGAATCAATGTTCCTGACACCATGATACGGACAATCCAGGCCTCTCGCAGGCCCTCCATGGACTGAATTTATTCGGCCGATTTTGTAATTGGTGTGTAATTAGTGTGATTTCAAGGGGTTTTCTGCCCTTCAGGCCTCTGTTATAGAGGTTCTGATGTTCTTGCAGGACAGGCTGGACAGACGGCTCTCGCCCAATATTCTTCATAGGCAGGTGGCCGCGATCTCGACAGTCCTGACTTATGGGTCCCTCCCATCCTTATCCCAACCCCTTTTGATATGGTGTTTCCTACGGGGAGCCACTAACTTATGCCCCCCCGTGGTGCACAGGTAACCCACCTGGGACCTTTCTCTAGTTCTGAACTTCCTTGCGGGAGCCCCATATGAGCCTTTGTGATCTGCCAACCTACGGTTTTTATCATGTAAAGTTGCCTTCCTGGTGGCGATAACCTCCGCAAGGAGGATTTTGGAAATTGCTGCACTGTCAATGAGAATGACTTATGTGTTTTCCATGCAGACCGTGTGGTCCTTAGGCGTGACCCTACATTTGTACCAAAAATTAACATTCTGTTTCACCGTTTGCAGGAACTCATTCTCCTTGACTTCTGTCCGCACCCAATTCACCCGTTGGAACGGCAGTGGCATAAGTTGGATGTCCAAAGGGCTCTCCGGATATACCTCAAAAGTACTGCTGATATTTGTCAGACCGAGTCTTTGTTTGTTTCTTTCTTTCCTGTCTCATTAGGTGCCAGAGTGACTTCTTCCACCATCGGACGGTGGCTACGTCAGACGATTGCCAGGGCTTATGAACTTTGCTCTTTACCTAGACCTTCCACCCACAATGGAGAAGGGGCGTTGGTCCAACCTGAGACGCACCTTCTCGTTGGGTGGAGACAGCAGCCAGCCCCACCCTTTATCAGTCTGATCCATTTTACTAATTTCTTCTTTCTTCCACACGTCGAGTCTGTTTCCATCTTCGCCAAAAGCTGAAAGGCCTCTAGCAACAGGGGCGGGATTTAGCTTCTTGACAGACTCAGTCCTCCGATCTGAACAGACGAGTTACTCCCATGCCTGGCTGCTGTCTCCACCCAATGAGAAGGTGCATCTCAGGTAGGACCAATGCCCCATTTCAGCTTTTTCAGATAATTGCACATCAATGCAAGAGAATATCTCAATTTGCTCCATAAAAAAATCCTTAAAAGTTCTCCAGCTAAAACTTTGGAGAGTGAACAGCCTCTATTTATCATTTCCACTATTGTCATGCTATTCTGTCAAATGATGAAGGAGTTTCACCATTATAAATTAATGCTGAATATTTTTCATTATCAAATGTCAGATTTTGAAATGGGTTGAATTGAATTGTACTGCCTTGAAACTTAAAATGCAAAATCCAATCAAAGAGTAATAATTCTGAATCTCAAATATCATTGAGGCTAATTTGCACATCTCTAAAATTTGAGTCATATACAGAAGCTCAGCAAGGAATCAATGAAAGTTATTCTATTATTAAGAATAATATAAAGATGTAACAAGACAAGATGTGAGGTGTATTTATTTCTGTGTGTCATAAATTATGCAGGTCAAATTGAAAGTCTCTTCTTAACAGTATGTTCATAACTTCATTCTTTCTCCCTGACCCTCTTTCCTTTCTTATTTCATTTTACTATTGCCCCATACCACACACATACACAAAAATACAATATAAAACAAACCCAGAATACTTTCTCTTCAAAGAGCAGAAACAAACATTTCCATGGTTTCCACTTTACAAATTCTGGCCACATCTCAATGTGTGTCAGAGGTTGCTACTTTAATCTAATATAATACTTCCACTGCAAATTCTTATTAATATTTAACTTGCAGCTAAAACTAGAGGGAAAAAATTAGATCCACTAAAGAAATAAAAAAGAGAAAAGACTTTCTTAAGTACATTTGAGAATAGCAGAATAACACAGGTATAATTATCATTTATAGAAACATGAAAATTTGAACTATTGCTTTCCTCAAGTTGTTTTTTAAAGTTAGTTATCCAAGGTATACAATAAGTTAACTGGTGTATTGCTAGAAAATAAAAAAGTGGACACTCATGAGAAGGAAGTGTAGTTTGCTTTTATCAACTACCTTGGAGAGTACAATCTGGAAAATGAACAATAAGCGAAATCAAATGTGAAAGCCCTGAAGAATAACTGTATCATTCCTGGCAGTTTGAATAAGATTGGTTCACTTTAAGTGAATCTTGCTCCACTCATCCTCACATTGTCAATCCAGTATTCTTTCTACAATCAAGCTATCAGATATCAAGCACTTTCATCATGATTTGAAGTTTTATATCAGGAAAAGGCTAGTGTACAATGTAATAGCAATAGTACTTAGATTTATATACTGCTTCACAATGCTTTACAGCCCTCTCTAAATGGTTTACAGAGTCAGCATACTGCCCCCAACAATCTGGGCCCTCATTTTAATGACCTTGGAAGAATGAAAGGCTGAGTCAACCTTGAGCAGCTGAGACTCAAGTTGCCAAACTGCAGGCAACCAGCAGTCAGCAGAAGTAGCCTATAGTGCTGCATTCTAACCACTGCACCACGACTCTCTCAATATTATATTGAGAGAAAAGAGCATCCCATTTTATGAAGTAACTCCAAGTCAACCTCTAAGGATAAATTTCAGACAGCTCTGTAAACCAAACCACATGGATCCAGAAGCAAATATATACATTCTGTTCTCTGTTTAAGTTTTTCAAGACTTGGACAAGATTTTCTGGTTAGTACTATATTAAATCATATCATGTTTATCTTAGTACTAAAGCACCATGTGGTAAATCATAATCTTGAGCTGGCAGCTTCTCAGAAAAGTACCTACAGGTTCTTAATTGTTTAATTCTGTCTTAAGTTGGATTAATTCTATCTTGATTAGTTTTCTGTTCCAGCTTCGTCTTGCTTAAACATCAAGATCTTCTTAAATTTACTTCTGGCTTTATCCCAAGGCTTCTGATTTTATCCCAGTCTTATTTACGACTGGAGTTTCTTATCATTCTTTGTTCACATTTTCCTCTTTTCTAAATATCACATTTCAAATGATGCCTTGTGTTTTCTCTTAAAGAAAAATTAAAAACAAACAAACAAATCACCACAGTGTGATTATCACTATCCTCACTTCTTCCTAATCACACACACAAACAAATGCACACTAACAATTGCATAATGCTTCAAGATTTAAATGTAGGAAATCTATTTTAGGCTTAAATTTTGCAGAACAAATCTGTAACTGTTCATTTTGGCCAATTACTATTTCATTTACATAATTACCAACATACATATATGATATTCGCACATGAATACTTTTAATGTTTTTGTCTTATTTAACTAGGTATTTATCTTGGACTTTGGAAAAAAAACAAGACAGAAACCATATTGATGATTTTGAACTCTGGTGTTAGAGAAGGCTCCTGGGAATATCATGAACAATCAAGAAAACAAACAAATGGATTATCAACCAAATGGATTATCAACCATCAATCTAGGGTTCTCATTTGAAGCACAAACAATTTACATAAATTATACTACTTCAGACTCATTATGCAAAGACCTAGCTCTCTAATGCTGGGAAAGGTGAATGGAAAGAGAAAAAGAGTCTAACCAGCAGCAAGGACTCAGTTACAATGATGATGAGTGCACTGTTTGAAGATTGGAAAGACCAGCTAGGAACAGTTCATCATGGAGAAAATCTCTTAGTGTTGTTGCTAACAGTCAAGATGGCACATAACCAACCAACCAATCAATCAATCAGGCATCAGATGTTTGTCTAAAATGCCATCTAAAATGAATGTCAGTTTGATCTAGTGGTTAAGACACCAGGTTAGAAAATGAGAGACTGAATTTTACTGCCACTTTAACCCTCAAAAATTAGCTGGGTAATCTTGTCCCATCACTCTCTCCCAGTCCAACTCATCTCACAGGGTTCTTATTGTTGGCAAAATAGGAGGAGAAAGGTGTGTTGGATATGTTCATCAAGTTAGTTTTAAAATTATTAAGGCAGGATATAAATAAATAAAATAATAAAATAACATGAAGTGTACAATAGTGATGGTTTAAGAACAATCTAACCACACTCCATTCTTTAAATCAAGGAAGGAAGAGACTGGGAAAAAACACCCACTATAGTTAGGGTTTTCTGGAAAGAAGGCAATAAATACCACCAAGGAAAAAACAATATACCTATTGGCTGCATATGAGCAAAAGATTGATACTTTGAAGCATAATATAGGAATTAGCCTGACTGTGTTATAAATCTTCTAAAATACTGTTGGTGCCAATGAAAAGACATCAATAGATGTTCAATCATTCTCAGACACTGAGAAATGAGAAGGAGTTTGAATAAAGGTATGTAAGACTGAGTAGAATGAGAGAGTGAATGGGAATTGATTGTTGAACCTGTTTAAATAAACCTATTTTTATTGCTTACATTTTATGCCCATGGTTTCATATTTTCTGCTACATAAAATTCCAAACTTTTAATCTTGGTCCCGGAATCTAGCTGCATCTTGTAACAGAAGCAATGGGCGCACTCTGGTTATACTCCAGAAATTATATAACAGCTGTCCAGTAAATATTTGGACAAGCTATATTATTCTTTGTATAACAATAATATGGTTTTCCATTGCCTTCTCTTACTTCTTTTTAATTCCCCAAACAAGTTTACAGTTGTAGGATTTCCTGTTCTTTCTTCCAAATACTAATTATTTCTAGTCCTCTTTAGCTCTTCTGATTGTAGTTAAAGTTGGTCATATACAGTGAAGCCAGGCTTTGTCAAGTTTAAAATGGAAAAAAAGTGGAAAAAATCACATTGGTTCATTTAGAACACCCTTAAACTATTGCTTTACAAAAAAACTCTACATTAAATGATCCTTTTAAAATCATTTTCTCAAGTATATAAAGTTTTAATATAAATGTAAGAGAGGAGATTGTTACCCATCCAGAGTCTTATTATTGAATCATAATAATTTTATCTCATAAAATCTATTGGTGATATTTTTAAAGAACCAGCTTATCATTTAGGATGAAACTTTCAGAAAGATGTACCATCTAAAATGTAGTGTATAATTCTTCCTTTAATTCCAAATTGAATAGTTTTTGACTGTATGCAATAAACTGAACATAATTAAGATACTTGCGCCTCTAGCTATATTATTTTCTCATCCAATCATCCAATAACAAGGACAGTAAAACACTGTATTCCTAAAGCTTGCAAAAGAATGGGAACAAATTGACCTCATAAAATAGGAAATTAATCCTCTTAGGAAAATACAAACTTTATAAGCATCTCAGTCGTCTTTCCATCATCATAAAAAAACCCTTAAAACATACAGCACAGTTACAGAACCATATAAAACTCAATTAAAACCTTCCTATGAAGTCTGGTTTTTCTTATATATACAAGTATAACTGGCTGATTCAGTTCTGGAAACCTCTCTACAGTTTTTTGCTTTGGGGTTGTGGGGTTGTTGTTTTTGTTTTTTGGGGGGCGTTATGTTTGGTTAATAATAGTGATGTGCAACATTCCCCAATTTGGGAATGAAAAGCTCTGTTTTCATTTCTAGTTTGGAAGAGTTCCAGAAAACTGGTTCTGCAACCCAACAAGACAGACATAGACTTCAGGAGATAATTAGAACTGCAGAAAAAACAATGGCTACCAACCTGCCTTCCATTGAGGACCTGTATACTGCATGAGTCAAAAAGAGGGCTGTAAAATATTTACAGACCCCTCGCGTCCTGGACATAAACTGTTTCAACTCCTACCCTCAAAATGACGCTATAGAGCACTGCACACCAAAACAACTAGACACAAGAACAGTTTTTTCCCGAACACCATCACTCTGCTAAACAAATAATTCCCTCAACACTGTCAAACTATTTACAAAGTCTGCCCTACTATTCATCTTCTCATCGTTCCTATCACCCATCTCCTCCCACTTATGACTGTATGACTGTAACCTTGTTGCTGGTATCCTTACGATTTATATTGATATTGTTTCCTGATTGCTTATTTGTATCCTATGACTATCATTAAGTGTTGTACCTTATGATTCTTGATGAACGTATCTTTTATTTTATGTACACTGAAAGTGTATGCACCAAGACAAATTCCTTGTGTGTCCAATCACACTTGGCCAATAAAAATTCTATTCTATTCTATGAGAAAGTCACTGCAAGAAAAAGGGACAGATGGAAATCATTCCTCCTATGCAAAAGAGGGTGAGCCAACCCATCACATGAGACAGAAAAGAGAAATTCATAAAGAGTTTGAATATTGTTTCTATATATTGAACTTGCTCCCAAAATGCAGCAATCAGTAGATTTTTTTTCACTATTAGTTCCTAACTTTTCTTTAATAAAGATTATTTCTCAGAGGAAGAATTGCTGGGGGCTTACTGGATTGTCATACTTCACCCTGCCTGTTGTAATGTAACAATGGAACCTGATCACTGCAGAATAAATTAGAGCTAATACTTAACAGGACCGGAAAACTATATTTTTGTAGATGCACCTTAAATTACATTTGCTTCTTTCCTTTTTCAGATTATTCAAATTGATTATTCATATTCAGTTTGCAATCAAGCACTATTCCAAAACTATTTCACAAATACCATCAGGTATTGAGTGAAGAACTTTGCACTTGTCCCTATGAAATTTCATTCTATTATTTCTAGCTTCTTTCCCTAAAATCTAAAGAGGATTTTGAATTTTATTTCTCTTCTCTAGGATATTAACTATTCCACTCAATTTTGTATCTTCTTGAAATATAATAAGTATTACCTGTATTTTTCCTTCAAGCCTTTAATAAAATATTAAAGAGAACAAGGTCTAGGAGTAAATCTTCCTACACCTTGCTCAATATCTCATTCCAATTTAATGAAATTAAATT
Source organism: Pituophis catenifer annectens (assembly GCF_029215685.1). Lineage (NCBI taxonomy): Eukaryota > Metazoa > Chordata > Lepidosauria > Squamata > Colubridae > Pituophis > Pituophis catenifer. Next base: position 263,845,211 of record NW_027256881.1, read on the forward strand.
GATGATTTTTCAAACATGCTTTATATCTGCACAATTGTCATGACATAGGCTACATTTAGCAATCCAAATGATCTAAACAAATACATAAGGAACTGAAACAAGCATCCATAAATTTTAGATTGAAGCTATTCCATCTTCAAAAAATGTGATGTTAGACTGACAACATTTGTTCTTGAAAAAATCCATGACTAGGTAGGTAGGTAAGTAGGTAGGTAGATACAGACAGACAGACAGACAAAGATATGTTTGTTACCTGTTGTGTTCCACTGTGTTTATGAAACAACTATTTTCCTATAAAATATATTATTTTTTAAAAAATATTCTCCTTATTTTAAATATCTCTAAAGAAATTATTTTTGTTCTAACCATATTTTGGCATTTAACTCTGATTCTAGGCTTTAGTTTTTCCTCTTGGTTACAGTTCTTGGTTACTTATATGTGTTCTTTCTTGGTGACCTGCATCATCTCATTTCTAATCTGTATCTCTTTTTTTCTCCAGACCTTAATTAAAATATTTGTGCAGGCACATTGGCTTGTTCTGTTATCCTATCCCCTTTTCAGCTCTGGATGATTCTCTTGCCATGTAATCTGTTGTTATTAAATGGCATCCATTGTAATATCCTAAAATCCCCTTTAAAAAAACAGACAAGAATTCAATTCAGCTTTAATTTCACTATCAATCAAAATTCCCATAACTTCTCATGATATTCTTAATACAATGGTACAACATAGGCTAGTTGATACTATTGTAAAGTAGATGCATAATGGCTCTACATTAAGGGAAATATTGAAAGGGGTTCCCCAAGTCTCTGTTCTATTCCCTTTGGTATACAATACTTTTATTATCAGTGAGTTGGATTGTGGTGATGCTTATCAAGGCTGCAAGGGGCACAAAACACGACAGGATTGTCGTACATTAGTGAAAGGAGAGGAGATTCAAAAATAACTAAATGAGCTTGAATAGAAGGCTGAAATTTATCAGGGAGGAATGTAAAGTTCTGCATCTGGAGAGGAAAAATGAAAAGTGACCTGGCTTGATAGTAATTCATGTATAAAAGGATCTTGGTACCCTTGCTGTTCCCAAGTTAGGCATGAGCCAGCAGCTGTGAGAAAATGCAAATTCTATCTTGGGAGGTATTGACAAGAGCAGAGAGTTTAGATCTTAGGAAACAATTGTTCCACTCTATTCTGCCCTAGTCAAACCATAAATCACAGTACTGTTATTTGTCATTAAGGAGAATCACCAAAGCCATTTATGTGAGGATAAATTAAAGGATACATTTAGCCTTTTGAAGAAATGATGGAGGGAAGCTCTAATAGCAGCCTTCAAATAAAATAGACACATAGAAAACGCGATAGATGCATTCTCTACTGCCACAATGATATAAAATTAAAAGTGGGGGGATGGAGTTTCCAGGGGAACTACCTTATATACAAGCTGTTAGGAGCAGGCTGCCATGAGAAACTGTGAGATATCCTTCATCAATGATTGGGTGGTCACTTGCTGGAGATCCAGCACTAAATAGCTAATTGGATGAGATGATTTCTAAGATTCATTCCAACTCTATGATTCAATGTAAAGTTCCAACATTGCATTGAGTCTTTCCTCCAATGTTCCTTGAAGTTGTATTTATCAATAAACTCTTCCCTAATGTTTAGTATTAAGTCAGGAGTAGATGATCTTTTATGCCTTCTTCCATAGAAGAAAAAAATAATCTTTACCCATGTCCCTTTTCTTCCAGGGTCATGAAGAAATTGGAAAGCCATTTGTCTAAAATAGTATAGGATTTTCTGCTTGAGCAGGGGGTTAGACTAGAAGACCTCCAAGGTCCCTACCAACTCTGCTTTTTTGTTCTGCTAAAGCAGGCCTGTCAAACTGGTGGTCCACGGGCTGGATGCATCACATGCAGGCCCACCCCAGTTCTGCAAAGGCAAAAAAGTCCCAATACGTCACGATACATCATGTGACATGATCGAGTTTGACATCCGTGTGCTAAAGGGCTGTCATTTCTCACTCTTACTGGATTCCATTTAAAGCATTTAAGTACAAACCCAACATTCCATGAAGACAATTTTTGTAGTCAGTTATTGCAATGTTTTTCTTTTAATTTTGCATGCCATTTGAAGGATGACCACAAATACAGCCTGAAAATTTATTGAATTTTCTTCCTGAGATTGTTAGATGCAATGATTATACCAATAGAAGAGAATATATATAATTCAGGGTTGAACTGTGAAATCCCTGGGGCTCACTGAGCTTGACTGTTTACCTGATGATGTTACTTAGTTGGGTATTGAAACATCAGCAAGCAAACAAACAAGCTCAGAGAGCACCAAGGACTCTTCAAGTAAATGTAGCCTTTCTTCAAAGTACAAAATTTCCCCATATGAACTAGCAGGGAAATATAAGTGTTAAGGACTTGTTAAGTTTTGAAAGTTGTTTGGCCACTTTTTGCTCAGGACAGACAGGACATTTAATGAGACAAGAGCTCCAGCTGAGCCAGTTCATCATGGCAGGGAGTCACCAAGTACCATGACTCTTCCCTTTACTGTCATGCAGAGTGCAGCTGCTTGGTCCCTATTCTTGTTCTGTACTCTTCTTCTGCAGTGAATCCTTATTTCAATGAAAACTCAGTGCCTTTTTTTTCTGGCAGCCCTTAGAACAGATTCTGAATTCTAACAGTGCACAATGTCTTCTGATTCTCTTCCTTTTGACTTCCCTTTCATCCTCTAGGCTGCTTCCTTTATTTGTCTTTCTTATGGAAAACCACATCCTCTGCCAGCTCCTATTGTGGCACCTTCTTTGTTTGATTTGATAATCCACTTTCTCTTCTCAGCTGAAGTGTGGCCACTTGCTGCTCTAATCCTCTGACTTTTGTTCCTCAAGCACTGTTAGAAGCTTGCAATTGTGGGCAAATATATTTTGGCTTATTTTCAGGCAGTAACACTAACATGGCACAAGTATCAAAGATCATGCCAAGTCCTCTCAATTCATCCTCATTTTAATTTTTAAAACCATATTAATGCCCGAGTTTTATTCCTTGCCATTCTTTTCTCAAGCTGTAGCATACGCTGTTAGCAAAGATGAAAAATTACCAATAAAAGAGAATATTTGTAGCTCAGGGTTAAAATGAAGGGTTTTTGGTGCTCTCTGAGCTTGGTTGTTTTCTTGCAGAAGACCCCTCAGAGGAAGAATTATTAGACTTTCTTCCTGGGACTCATTCCTTGGTCGAACTCCATTGCAGAAATTTTATTTGGCTTCTCTGTCTGCTGTCTGTGGTGATTGTTCTTTTCTTCTGCTTAGTCCTCATCTCATGTGGACTTAATAATGGCGATTAGATAAAAAAAAATGTGTTGTTAGACTAAGCCCTGTGTTCACCTGTTCTTCCTTTTTTCTTTCTTGGTATCATTTTCTTAACCACAGTCTCCTGTTGCTGCTTTTTTTTTAAAATGACTATTATTAAAATTTAAAAATACAAAGATAAACAATGAATACAAATTAAGAAAAATATTAAAAAAACAAAAAGGGCAGAGAGAAAAATGAAAAGGGAAAAATATATAGAACAAGATTTGACTCCCCTATCATCAAGGCAAATACAAATAACTTCAATAATTTATCACATTCTCTAACATTTCAGCTAAAGATTTCTTAACCCGATCTGATCTTTTATCTATTAAGAAATAATGAATCCTCCTCGTTCAAACTTATTCAGTAAAATTCCATTAAAAATTACCAGAAATAACTATATAAACAAATCAAGCAGTTTCATATTCCTTCCTTTGCTTTATCATTTACTTTAAAATACAATAAAAAAATCTTTCCATATTTTATTTCATATTTATAAATAAATCTTTAAACTTAATCATTCAAACTTAATCAAGAAAAATTCCATTACGAGCTACAAGAAAAACATATTGAAAATCTTAATCTTTAATCCCTAGTGTCCTAAAGTTAATTTCTTATCATTGCTCTCCTCTTAGAAACTCTTAAGTTTAACACTTTTCTTCAGTTTTAACACCACAGCTTATCACTTTCTCTAAAAATACAACAAAAATATCTTTTCAACTCTGACCTTATCTATAAACAAATCTTTAAAGCCTTGTCATTCAATCCTGATCAAGAAAAGCCTTTAAAACCCTTTTTTTAAAAAAGCCATATATTTTAACCTTGATGGAATAAACCAACTTTATAGTCCTTTTTGCTTTTAAAAGTCTTGATGTTCATGCTTTTTAAATAGTGTCCCAAAAGCTGATTTCTTTTTATTTTCATTTTATCTTTTCTTTCGTAAGTATAACACATATTTTTGGTAAGCTAAAAATAAAAAAGCTGTCCAAGTCATTCTTCTGAGTAGAAATCTACACATTCAACGCCACATTTATTATTTATGTATCCCATTTAGCTATTGAAAATCTGCTAGTTTTGTAAGTCCTGTGTAATATCTTTGTCCAGATCATTCTTACAGCCTATCATTCTTAAATCCATATCCAGAACAGCCTGATTCTCAGTTGTACCCTCTTCTATTTCCTCTTTGAAATTCATTTTCATAGTAACAGACAATCTTAAGGGAAAGTTGTGAGTACATCAGAGGTGGGCATCACATACCATAAGAACCGGTTCGCCCAGCACTGGAAATGTGAGTGCACTCTTGTTTCACTTGAGCATACACAGTCCATGCATGTGTGTAGCATCACAAAATATGGGAATTCGCTCACACGCACCGTCCACACATGTGTCCAGTGTCAGACAACACGGTGATATAGGATGAGTTTGTGCCCAGGTGGGTGGACAGGCCCACCTGTGGTCGCAACTATCAGTTTGACTGAACCGGTCAGAACCAGCAGCAGCCCATCACTGGAGTACACTGTTGTCAAATATCCTTGAATTCTCCCAGAGTTAAAATACTTTTCTCTATTTTATATCAGTAGCTTTTTCTTCATTAATTATAATGTTGAATTCTGTCTGATTGCCTCTAGTAAGGCTTCAAAGTTTCCTCTTATCTTGTTTTCTTTTCCAAATCCACATTTTCCCATGGAAAGGTTTCTTACAAAACCTTTCAAAATCTTCTCTCCTATTATAGTATAAGATTTCCTTTACTTTGAGGGAAAGTCTTTTGAAAACTTTCTGCAGATTCCCCATCACAATTTGATCTTTCTTCTACTGCTATCAAGAGTTCCCATATCTGAAAAAACTTCAGAGTATTTCAAAGATTTCCTGGTTGTCTAGGAGGGAATACCTGAATAGGATCTCTCTTTCCACTGCAGAAAAGAGACTCACATTTTCTTAAGATCCTTTAAGGCATTCCCTCAGGATCTTAAGGTCCAGTCTTGATTGTAGGAATGGTACTATTATTCTCTACAATGTACTACCCTGTTTCCCCAAAAATAAGACCCAACCAGAAAATAAGCCCTAGGCTGATTTTTCATGATGCTCGTAATATAAACTCTACCCCCAAAATGAGCCCCAGTTAAGATTCTCATCCAGATGGGTGCATTTAGTACCGTATTTCCCAAAAAATAAGACCTAACCAGAAAATAAGCCCTAATGCATCTTTTGGAACAAAAATTAATATAAGACCTGGTCTTATTTTCAGGGAAACACGGTAACTAATACCTAAATATTATATAACACACAATGTGTTTGCTAAAAATAAGAAATATATTTTAGGTTACAAATGATAATCAAAACCATTCCCTTGAATTTATTCTATGTTAAATGCAAGCAAGGCAAACAAGATGGTTTCCTAAAAAAAATTTGCATTCTCTTTCAGTTTCAATATAGTTTTGCAACATTTAGTTTGCTAAAATTGACTAAAAACATACTTGGTATATTGCTTTGAGATGCTACATTTACTTTTATGGCACAGATAATGTATTTCTATTAACAAATGTATCAGTACCCTGATAACATCAATAAAGTACTTTAGAGCCATTAAACACTACATGGGTAACAAACAAAGTTATGGCATTTACTTTTTGTTATTGAACTATGCAAATTAATTTACAGTTTGTAAGGAAATACATTCCACAAAGTGATAGATCACATATCATTCTTTATTTTCTGAAGCAGAATCATTACCCATGTGATTAAACTAAAAACAGACATACTGAAATGCATATAAATATATATGACAATTTTTAGTTTTACCAGTTATTGCCTTTGAAAGTGTATGTGTAGAATGGATATAGGTGTCAGGTGCAAGAAATCAGGAAGCAAGGTGGCTCAACTGACTGAGGGTTTATTGCATGATAACACTCTACAAAAATCTGAACTACTAATGGGCAAAGCAAATTGGTGGTTAAAAAAAGAGTCAAAGAAATTCAAGTTGGGCTGGATTTAGATCTTTCATGGATACAAAGGTGCTCGAGACTGATGGTGTGTTTAACTCCTCCCTCAGACTCAACCTCCTACATCTCCTACATCATGTGTAGAATGAGGAAAACCTTATTTAACAGCAATTGCAGCTACTTTCTAAAACTCCCTGCTCTCTAATTAAAAAATCCTCAGATGGTTTTTTTTTTTTTTTACTATTTAAACTCCAAGCAGAGATTAAGCATGAACCACAAATGGCTGCAATATGTTGACATTTCATTCTTCCAACAGTTGTAAAGGCAAACTTGGAAAACTCCCAACATAATTGAATTAAAAGCCAGTATTAGTCAACCAACCATGAATTTGCCATTCAGTTTGGCAAAACTTTAGCAAAACAAATTCAGTGGTTCTTAAACTGATGGGGCAAACTTTCAATATTCCGTTAGTAGATAAAAAGAGACTCTAGGCAGGTGCAGCAATAATCCACAAACTAACATTACTCTCTGGATGGTTCACTGTAAGGGTAGCCCACATGAGTTCAAATGTTTGTAAAACTAGAGCTTCAGTAATTTTTATAGCAGTTGATATTATATCCTTGTTACCAAACTTTGCTGTTCTCCAACCATTTGACACCTTCTCTGGGATTTCTCAAAGATTGTTAGGATATGGCATAAGTCTAACAAGTTGTCCAGGCAATATATGTGTTCTGTAACTTTAAATGTAATGCTGAGTAATTTTACTGCTGAGTCATTGTAATGACTAATGACTGCTGACTAACTGCTGACTGCAATTATCATAATTGTACTGTTGTACTGTTAGAGTCATTGCACTGCTGATTTCACTTATCTTAAGTGAATAATTACTAGTGTAAACTGTATATAAGAAGGAAGCCGAGCTATAGTCAGTTGTTGGACCTGCTCTCATCATTGCTTGACTTGCTGCTTGACTGGAACTGTTAATTGGAACTGTTACTGTCGTGTGTGAAGATGTGGATAGATATGCTACCATCGTGATTTGTTACCAGCGTTGAATTGCTGTTTATTACCAACTGCTGTTTGTCTGGTAAGAAGATATCTGTAACTTCGAATTGATTTGAATGGCTAAAGACTTGGATTGACTAAAAGACTATGCAGAGGGTGGGTGGGTGGGAAGGTCTCCTTCAAGATAAACCTCTCCTTCAAATAAGCAGTTGTGTCAGGTCCAGCCGAAGAAAAACATAGACTAATCCAGTTAAAGTTCACTCACACCAAATAGATAGAATCATGCCAGAGTAATCTTGTACTATTACCTAACATGAGGGTGTCCTGCCGGCCGCCTTGAAAGAAGCAGTGGTGAGGCCCCCCCTCAAGAAGCCCTCTCTGGATCCGGCTGTTTTGGCTAACTATCGTCCAGTCTCCAACCTTCATTTTATTGCGAAGGTTGTTGAGAGTGTGGTGGCGCGGCAGCTGCCACAGTACCTGGATGAAGCTGTCTATCTAGATCCACTCCAGTCTGGCTTCAGGCCTGGGCACAGCACGGAAACGGTATTGGTCGTGTTGGTGGATGATCTCTGGAGGGCTTGGGATAGGGGTTGCTCCTCTATCCTGGTCCTAATCTATCGCTTAGATCTCTCAGCGGCTTTTGATACCATTGACCATGGTATCATGTTGAGCAGATTGGAGGGGTTGGGAGTGGGGGGGCACTGTTTTGCGGTGGTTCTCCTCCTACCTCTCTGATCAGTCGTGATCTGTGTTGACAGGGGGACAGCGGTCAACCCTGAGGCACCTTGTTTGTGGGGTACCGCAAGGGTCAGTCCTCTCGCCCCTTCTGTTCAACATTTATGTAAAGCCGCTGGGTGAAATCATCCGTGGCTTTGGGGTGGAGTTCCATCAGTATGCTGATGATACCCAGCTGTACATCTCCACCCCAGGCCACCCCAACGATGCCCTTGAAGTGATGTCCCGGTGCCTGGAGGCCGTGCGGGCCTGGATGGGGAGAAACAGGCTCCGACTCAACCCTTCCAAGACCGAGTGGCTGTGGCTTCCGGCGTCCCAATATAGCCAGCTGGTTATTGGGGGCAAATTACTGGCCCCCACAGAGAGGGCTCACAACTTGGGCGTCCTCCTGGATGTGCAGCTGTCTTTAGAAGACAACATATGATGGCCGTGGCCAGGGGGGCTTTTTATCAGGTCCGCCTGATACGCCAGTTGCATCCCTTTCTGGATCAGGACTCCCTACGCACGGAAACTCAGGCACTCGTCACTTCCCGCCTGGACTACTGCAATGCTCTCTACATGGGGCTCCCCTTGGGGTGCACCCGGAGGCTCCAGCTGGTCCAAAATGCGGCTGTGCGGGGGATTATGGGAGCGAAGGGGTGCTCCCATGTGACGCCTTTCCTGCGTGAGCTGCACTGGCTCCCGGTGGTCTTCCAGGTGCGCTTCAAGGTGTTGGTGACCACCTTTAAAGCGCTCCATGGCTTAGGGCCAGGGTATCTATGAGACCGCCTTCTGTCACCAATAGCCTCCCACCGGCCAGTACGCTCGCACAGAGAGGGCCTCCTCAGGGTGCCGTCCTCCAGACAATGTCGGCTGGTGACCCCCAGGGGGAGAGCCTTGTCTGTGGTGGCACCCGCCCTCTGGAACGACCTCCCCCCAGAGATACGCACGATACCAGACCTCCGGACTTTTCATCGGGCCCTGAAAACTCATTTATTTCACCTAGCCAGGCTGGCTTGATCCCATCCGTTAGGTTTTAATTTGAAATTGGTTTTAATTGGGTTGTTTTAAATTATGGGCCGAAATTATTTAATTACCTTTTAAACTTTTTTTTAAATTTTGTATGCTCTGTTTTATCTCAGCTGTTCACTGCCCTGAGTCCTGCTGGAGAAGGGCGGTATACAAATCAAATCAAATCAAATCAATCAAATAAATAAATAAATAAATAAATAAATAAATAAATAAATAGTGACATGGTTCCTAGTGAGTGACTATCCTAACTCTCTTCCTCTATTTCAATCCCGCTCCAGGCTGCATTGCCTTGTTCCACTCTTTGGAATATGCTCCCTCTTTTCTGGGAAACTGCTGCTCCACTGCAGTTCACACACCACCTCCTACTTTGTAGGCACAATCCATCACACCTGTAACCACATTGACCTAGTTAGAGATCACTTCTTGAGTGGCCATGACCAAAGTATCTAACAAACAGGTGATTTGAGCTCACAGCCACAATGCTGAGGACCCTGTGCATTTCGTCAGGAATCACATATTAAAATTCAGTATTGTTTCTTAGTCTAAAACATGTTTTAAATTCATTTTTTCCATCCCTATTTACACAGCAATCATTAAACTTCAGCAGATTTGTAAAAAGTAGCTGTTAGCCCGTGTCAAAATTGGAACTGTGGAAAAAAATGATTCTAAAATCCTAAAATGCATCAGCACTATGTTCCAAATTCTGTTTAAAAACCTCTGCATGAAAGAAATGAAAGATTTACTGTCCCCAGATTGTATATTACTAGACACAAAAGGAATGCCTGAAGAATCAATCCTTATTGCAAAGTTTTCTCTTCACAAAGCAACATGAGAGTCCTTGGCTGAAAAAGTATAGAGATTGTATCTTCCTCTTTTGTCAATGAAAACAGCCAATCGTTATCTGTAGATAACACAGTAAAAGCTACTCAATAGATCTCTTCCCAACAGGTATCTTCTAAATAGTTGCAAAGAGAAGGACAAAGCAGAAATGACTGCTGGTCCTATACGATAGAATTTCAAATGTAACCTTCCTAGGTCATTTTGGTAAAACTAGAATTAAAAGCAACAGGACATCTACCAATGTACTTAGATACTACCACAGTATATAAATTGAACATACACACTAATAAAGAGGCTGAATAAATACAAAGAACCAAACCATGTTATTTTTCTCATAGATTCTTGAATAAGCAAATTGATTGGATTCACATAACCTGCTAAGTCAAATTTGTGTTTATAACCACAAACAGATGACATAAATTACTAACCCAAATCTAAATAAACACAGCATGATTTTGCAAAAATATACTTTTATAGTGAATCCTAAAAAATCTATCAGAACATAAATTTGAGATCAAAAATATTGATAGAAGAAGCAGCATTGCTAAAATCTAGTGATAACACTTTTTCTGCTCCAATGACTGACACCTTCAAATTGAAAGGGTGATGTAGTATCTTTGAAGAAGGGAAAAAAAATAATAAAGAAGGTGACCACGTCACCTGAACTGAAAAATCATGGGAAGTGCTAGGTAAAATTTTGAGAGTTCCATCTTTTAAAATAAGATTTGTAGCATAAATTACATTGCAAGGAGAAAATATTATATCATAAAGTAGCAAATTAGAAAAGAAGTATGCCCTTCATTCAATTCTTGATTAGTATCCAAGTGAGACTAATAAATTTGATAGCATTTTTTTTCTTTTTTAAAGTATAAAATTTAATCATTTCTGTGAAATGTAGATATTTGCTAAAACCATTTTTTTAAAAAAAATAGTTTGCTAAAACCATTTTTTAAAAAATTCAATCTAGATACAATTACATACATAGAGAGCATATTCTCTATATGTACTTCTCCATATGTACTTCTTGCAGTAGATAGTGTGCCAGATGAAATGTTCCTTTCCCTACAACCATCAATAGGCCATCAAAGCTGCTATCTAAGATTGAGGGTTTCTTCAATGCAGATTTGGGGTAGAAACCTCAAAAGAACAAAGAGAATTCATGTGGCTTGAGCAGAAGGATACTTAGATGTACAGTACCTCTTAGGGCTTAAACGTCTGTTCTATGTTTACAAAATTTATTATTTATTGTGAGGTGTACTGTTAGTGTACTATTCTTACTTTAAGGATGGTTAATTAAACCATACTTAGTGGCATTCTTTTACAGTTTCTTCTTTTAGCAACAGAGACATGTTTGCCCTTTTCTAAATTCAGTATATTTCATTTGTTTAATTTCAATTAAAAAGTATGTCTGTTCTAATATGTATTGATTTCGCTACTCAGAGTCACTTCTTGTTAGATGGGCAGCCATATAAAGGTGATAAATGAATAAAAAATATTTCAATTTTTATTTACTTATCATATAATTTTCCTATTAAGCACATTCTCTATTCACTTTTATCTGCCTTTTTACAAGAGATTTTCTCTTGCAGAACACATTTCTGTGCATGTTTCCCCCCTATACGTACCTTAGTTCCATAATGGCGAACCAGAGGTGGCACACCGAGCCCTCTCTACTGGCACTTGTGCCATTGCTCAAGGTCAGATCTCCATGGCGTTTCTTTCGTGAGCTTCTGTTTCCCTGCAAACAATGAAACAGAAGCTCACGAAAGAAAAAGATCTTATCTCTTGCCACGCTGCTGGTGTTGAGGTGCCTGCCTCCCGCTGACCAGCTGGTCTTCGGGTCTCTGCTCTGCATGCGCACATATCCGTGCACACCCATGCATGCCTGTGCATGTCTGTGCATGTCCATGCATGCAGGCGTTCGCACGCGTGCACACACACCTTTCAGTTTGGGCATGCGCACACACGCAGTTTGGGCACTCGATGTATAAAAGGCTCGCCATCACTGCCATAGTTAATATCAGCCAGCCTGATCTTAATCTACCCAAACAGTTGCTACCCAGTTTAGCAATCCCTGCAGGAACTATCACTTGTTTTTCTGTGCTTATTTAAATAGCTTTCACTAAATTCTTGCTTGCAAAACATCTGGCAGCTAAATTTTAATATCATGCCACCATCATTGCATTCAATGGGATAGAGGACTCAATAGGCAGAGAGTTTTCCTCTGATTGTGAGATTTTGGGGGTGGGTGGGGAAGTCTGCTGTAGTGAAAAGAAAGAAAGTAATACATTTCCCTGTTTTAAAAAAAGGTAAATGGATTTGTTGTCTTCTACAAATGAAGGTACTGTATGTCTGTGGTTATATGTTGACTGAATGATGATTACGATGAAATCATATTATTTTCTGCCTATTTCCAGCCAACCCCAAGATTCTTTGGAGAAATTGGGAAAGGAAAAAGTATCATTCAGACATTATGAAATTAAGTAATCCTCCATATGAGGATTCTGCAGCTCCAGAATCAAGAGATTAAATCATTCGTGTCCATTTAATTTGCAATATAGTTTAAATCATAGAAAGTGTCTGCATTCTGAATGTATGTTTATTTATGTTTTGAAAGAATGAGATCTAGTTTCCCCACAGATAATACTCATCCTTTTTCCTAACTCCAGAACTCCAGGTAGCTTCTCTTCCTCCACCTTCAATTTTGATTATATTTCCAATTAACTTGCATTTCTCTTGAGTGGCATGGTGGGGTGGGGGGAGTAACAACCTGGGTTATTTGCACTTAGGTGGATCTGCTAAACAGAAGATAGAAACAAAATTTTTGTCAGTTATAATTCTGCTATTTTTTGCATTTCCTAATTATGCTATTTTTTTCCACACATGTATAACATTTTATAATTCAAACCTCTTTAGAATACCCTGTTATTCTTGGTCTTTGCAGTTTTTTAAGAAGTGGTTTGCCAATACTGATTTTTCATAATTTCCCCCCAGCATTTCAGGTGCATATATCATAATTCTTTACAATGGCCAATTGCATTCTTTTACTTAGATGACTTTTGCTTTTTGTCTTCATTTTGTCTTGACAGTAAACAAACATTGTGGGTTTTGGGGAAGGCTAACTAGGAATTATCAATCCAATTCTCTACAAGTTTAGGAAGAAGTTTAATCCTGGTGAATTCAGAAGGATTTACTCCGAATAAAGTATGTTTAGTACTGTGGCTTTAATTCTCTTGAAATTTTGCAAAAACAAAATAAAAATAGTAAATCCCTCATTTTCCACAAATCTCTCTTCCAAAGGCATCTATCTGTCTTCTGCATTCATTATGTATTAGTCATTATTCATATATGAACTCATCTGTTTGTAGGTTTCAGGATGCTGGAGATGTAGAGATGAGAAACATGTCAATGTCTATTGGAAGAAGTACTTTTACTATAAAAGGGGATACAAATACAAATGCCTTCTTTATCTGTTATTTTCATAGATAATTTCATATTTTATAAATTGTTCTTATTTTTCCTTTTATCTTATTCTTACAATTCTACTCTTTTTCTACTTATTTTTATGTGTAAATTTTCTCTTTCAATAATCTTATTTTATCCCCTTATTTTGATAGCTTTGTTTCCCTATATTCCTTTTGCTGTATATTTTAGACTTCAAGGGCCCTGCTTATTTATTTATTTATTTATTTATTTATTTATTTATTTAGTCAAGCATATATAAGACAACAGGTAAAAGTATGAACATAATTCGAATACATGAAAAGAGTAAGTAAAAAGGGACGGTAGGATAGGGACGGTAGGCACGGTAGTGCACTTATGCATGCCCCTTACAGACCTCTTAGGAATGGGGTGAGGTCAACAGTAGACAGTTTAAGGTTAAAGTTTTGGGGGTTTGGGGAAGAAACTACAGAGTCAGGTAGTGCATTCCAGGCATTGACCACTCTGTTGCTGAAGTCATATTTTCTGCAATCGAGTTTGGAGCGGTTTACCTTGAGTTTGTATCTTATTATTTGCTTGTGTATTGTTGCGGTTGAAGCTGAAGTAGTCATTGACAGGTAGGATATATCAGACTGAAGTCGGCATAGTTCTAAATTGTCTAAGCCCAAAGTTTAGAGTCTGGTGGCATAAGGTATTTTATTGCGGGTAGAGGAATGGAGGACTCTTCTCGTAAAGTACTTATAGGTAGTCCTTGAATTACGACTACAATAGAGCTTGGAATTTTGGTCATAAGTTATTGTGATCATTAAGTCAAGGTACCACATCACTGGAATCAGCTTTTTATGACAGCTTTTATGATAGTCATAAAGTGAGTCAGCATGGTTATAAAATGAGTCATGTAGTCATTAAACAAATTATGCTTCCAAATGGGTGGGTTTTTTTCTTCCAGAATCCAGCAAAAAAAAATGTTGCAAATTGCAGTCATGTGGCAACAGGACACTGCAACTGGTTGTAAATGCAACACAGTTACTAAGCACTCGAAATGCAACCACATGACCATGGGGGTGTGTGTGGCAGGGATGGCAACCATAACTTCTAGGAATGTAAGTGGCCATGTAAAGCTCTGTTGTAACTTTGAGCTGTCATTAAATGTCCAGTAATAAGCCGAAACCTGTATTCACTTTATCCTACCTTCTGTATCTTACTTATTCTTTACTTAATGAAGATTTCTATGGTCCTTATCGGATGAAAGTCCAGCCTAGAACCTCTGTAGCTTTTATCCTTACTGCTTTTCAGCTCAACCTCAGCTCTTCTATTTCCATATCTGTCTATGTTTGTATTTGTTCTTTTCTGCTGACTGAAGTCCAGGACATTTCTAGCTATTTGTCCCCTCCTGGGTGCTGGGACTATTGGTGATATCACTTGAATCAACTCCAGGGTCATATCTTCTAGGTCTTATAGAATAAAATTCTTTATTGGCCAAGTGTGATTGGACACAAAAGGAATTTGTCTCTGGTGCATAAACTCTCAGTGTATATACAAGCAACAAGTGATAAATCATGATTATAATCCTAAAATGCAATCATCATAAATCATAAGATACAACACTCAGTGATAGTCATAGGGTTCTAAATAAGCAATCAACCTAAATCATAATAGAATATAATAAAAGCAATCAACATAAATCATATGATACAAAGAACAAAGTTACAGTCATTAGAAGCTAAGGAAATAAATAATAGGAAAGTTGAGAAGGGTAATAGTAATACAGCCCTACTAAGTGGTTTGACATCCCAAGGCATAGGACATTATGAGGTTTCTTCTTTTGGGCTTTCTGGCAGCCCACTGCCTCAGTTGTCCCTTCTGGCTCTTTACTTGGCATTAGTCCTTCCACCTGGAATTCTTTAACACCGTTGGTTGCCCTGGATCTCTTTACTGCTAAGTTGCCCTTGACTGCCACTAACCATGAAATCTTTCCTATGAGCCACGGTGATGTAGTGGTTAGAGTGTAGTACTGCAGCCTACTTCTGCTGACTGCCAGCTGCCTGCAATTTCGCAGTTCAAATCTCACCAGGTTCAAGGTTGACTTAGCCTTCCATCCTTCCAAGGTGGGCAAAATGAGGAGCCAGATTATTGGGGGGGGAGGGGCAATATGCTGACTCTGTAAATTGCTTAGAGAGGGCTGTAAAGCACTGTGAAGCAGTATATAAGTCTAAGTGCTATTGCTATTGTACGGTATCCTTTATTGGCACAACTTTCCAGGAAGGATCCTGATAGCTTGAGCACAGCTGGTGGTTATGCTCTCTTAGTGCAGCAGCTAAACACTATTTCCAGATGGAGCAAGCTGCTTATCTAGAATCCAGGCCTGATTCTAGGTGCCAATGCTCCTTATGATAGCTCAGCTATGCTATTTCCTGGGCATTTCAGAGCTGATGCCTTTACTTCCCATTACTACTTCAATAATTACCCATTCTTCTGTTTTTTATCAACCTAACAGCTGCTGCTGCACCTATCATCAAAAGTTGCCAGTTCAAATTTCTGCTGCCATACTGCCATCTTTCTTTGGATGTAGGACAAGGGATGACAGAACTGGGGGCAGAATGAAAAGCAGATCAACTTAGAAGTTAAATGGGACCATTACATGTAGTTTTGGTCTTTCATGCCTGACATTCAGGAGCATGACATTCAGGTAGAGGAAGGACATGGACATCATCAGTGGTCTGCATCTGTCCTTTCTTAATATCTATTTTAGAAAAATTGCTATCTGGTATTAACTGTAGGAGACTAAATAGTTAAATATTCCAATCCTAATCCTAGTGCTTCCTTTATACTATTATTCTATTATGTAATAGTATCCTATTATACTATTATTATAATTTACACTGTATTAGTACTTTCATTTCCTAAAATGATCATTCAGTACTTACCCTAGTCTAACTGATGTGATTAGGATAGCCTTTTAATTAGAACATGATAGCAATGTTTGGGAGAAATCAGTATTTTGATGGAAGATGTAGTCCTTCTAAATTGGACCAATATATCTACAAGAATAGTTAGATTCTTTGTTCTGTTTTATTATTGCTCTAATATTTCAACTGCACATTATCTTTTTCTTTTTCTGCTCATAAAAAAGCTTTGGTATGATTTTGTACCTGGTTCCATCATATTCAGTAATATGTAAAACGAACATTTTACAGAAAACTAATACAAAACTTTAGATACCTTGAGATGGAAGAGCTGTTCTATGTTTGAGAGCTCTGATTTTCCTTTATACTGAGATATACTTTACTTTACTTTACTTTTATTTGACTTCTATATTGCCCTTCTCCCGAAGGACTCAGGGCGGTATACAGCCATATTAAAACACATAAAATTTACAAAATTTAAAAACCATTAAAGTCAAATATACAAAAATTTGGCCCACAAATTAAAAAACTTACATACACCCATTAAAATTCATATTCATGTTAGGCCATATATAGCTTATATTACCAAACTGAGGTCTGATCCAAAGTACCAAAAGTTTTCTTTTGGTACTTTGGATCCTAATGAGATTGTCTATTTAGTGCAGCATTGATGACTCAAACTGGCGGCATGCGGTTCTTAGTGCTTTCTGAGCTTGGTTGTTTGTTTGCAGGCATTTCATTACCCAACTAGGTAACATCATCAGTGCAAGTGAGTGTGCGGTTTGCTCCCTGTTTAAATACAGTAGTTTGCCCTGCCAGTCTTGGTTTTCTCCTTGGTAGATCTTTAATTAGGATATTGTCTTCTATTGCGAATCTCTGTCAAAAATAGTTTCCAGGCAACTTCAGTCTTTCTTTCTGTTGCCTTTGGTTGCAATTGATTACTGTTTTTCATGCTGGAAAATTATTATACCTGGTCTGTTTAATAAATTAAACAATTACAAAACAATCCTGTTTACTCACTAACTCTAATCCCCATGGCAATTATCTTGTAGACATAACAAAACACAAAAGAGTTGTGTTGGAGTGGCAGCCAAAATAAATGTAAATTATCTGATTTCATTTTCTGATCTTTCAAACTAAGCATACCATGGAATAAATAGGTGAGCCTCTATAGCAGACCCTGGCATTTTATTGCCCCCAGGCCATAATGAACTCTTTGACTGTCTCTGTCCAGCCCATGTGAGGTCAATGAGAAGTTAGAAGTCATATATAAATAAGTGTACACCATGATGCAATAAAACTGCATTGCTTTAATTTTGAAAGCAACTACTATTTTTGTTTTCAATTTACATATGTACATGCCTATGCACCATCACAGCCCTATTGGTTCGGCCCTCCACAACAGTCCCTGTTTCTTATCATATGGTCCCTTGGGAAAATTAATTGCCCACCTTGATCTATAGTAATACTTTCCTTACTGGGATGTCCAGATTTTTATATTAAGCTTACTTATTTCCCGCTCTGCTTTTCATTAATATATGGAGAGGGATCCTTTTATTATTTGACAAATTTCGAGCGTGTAACTGAACAGGGCATGTTCAGCGCACACATTTCCAACTATCAAAGAAATTCCAAAAATATCACATCCCTGTGTATTTTTTCACTTGAAAATGGTTGAAGTACAGCAGCAATTCCACTGAGATTATTTAAATGTATGAATAGATGATTGATCAATCATCATTGTTACATCTCTGTTTTATTTAAATCCTCCTGCGACTGATCATAAATTAAATTGGAGTAATGCATAATACTCAAGCAAATTAATTGTAAAGGAATGAAGAAGAAATTGTGTGGCATAAAAAGCCAGACCGAGCAGTACATTCATGCTATTGCTTGATTTCAAGAATAAAAAAGAAAACTAAAGAATATATATTTTATGTAGTAAAATAGGTGTAAATTTTATTTATAAGCCTATCGAATAACACTTTTATAAAAAAATGTTTGGGAATTAATAATAAAACTATATCTAACTCTATAAAACTTCATAGAGTGCCACATAATAGTTTATGTTGCTGCAAATAAACATGTACATATGATGCCAACATATTAATTTAGTGATATAATAAATGGAAATATTCACTTGCTCATCGATTTCTTCTCTAATCATTCTATTGGGTAGAATAAATTAAGAAAATGTAAAGTATGATCCCACTTGTTCCAAAGCAGCTCTCTTTGAATCATTAAAGAAGCTTCATCTTTTTTAGTATTTGCACAGTTGTTTTCATAAAGGTAAATTGAGGTCTTCCAAAAGATGTGGCTGCTTTAATGTGCCAAATATAGTTTTGTATGTTCCAATGCTTTGCAGAGCTCCAGTATAGAACTTATTTGATTTCTTACCTGTCCTCCCTCAAGTTGACTGGCTGACAAACAGTACTCAATGAGTAGTCTTTAATGGGTCTACATCTACATGGAGGGAAGTAAGCAGTGGGGTACCACAAGGTTCTGTCTTAGGCACAGTATTCTTCAATATCTTCATAAACTACTTAGATGAGGAAATAGAAGGGGAACTTATCAAATTTGCAGATGATACTAACCTGGCAGGAATAGCTAACACCTTAGAAGATAGGCTCAAGATCCAGATGGATCTTGACGGACTTGAACACTAGGCCCTATCTAACAAAATGAGATTCAATGTATAGAAAAGTATAATCTTACACTTAGGCAAGAAAAACCAAAAGTACACATATAAACTGGGTGAAACCAGGCTTAATAGCAGTAACTGTGAGAGGGATCTTGGAGTCTTAGTGGACAACCAGTTAGTTATGAGCCAGCAGTGTGCAGTGGCAGCCAAAAAAGCCAACACAATCCTAAATTGCATTAACAGAGGGATACAATCAAGATCAAGTGAGGTACTAGAGGTACCATTCTATAAAACCTTAGTAAGACCACACCTAGAATACTGCATCCACTTTTAGTCACTACACTATAAAAAAAAAGTTGAGACTCTAGAAAAAATGCAGAGAAGAGCAACCAGGATGATTAGGGGACTGGAGACTAAAACATACGAAGAACGGTGACAGGAACTGGGCATGGCTAGTCTAGTGAAGAGAAGGACCAGATGAGACATGATAGCAGTGTTCTAATATTTGAGGGGCAGCCACAGAGTGGAAGAGGTCAAGTTACTTTCCAAGGTACCTGAAAGCCAGACAAGGAATAATGGATGGAGGGATTCAACCTAGAAATAAGGAGAAATTTTCTAACAGTGAGAATAATCAACCAATGGAACAGCTTGCCTTCGGAAGTTGTGGGAGCTTTATCACTGGAGGCTTTCAAGACGAGATTGGACTGCCATTTGTCAGAAATGGTAAAGGGCAGTGGTTCTCAACCTGTGGGTCGGGACCCCTTTGGGGGTCGAACGACCCTTTCACAGGGGTCGCCTAAGATCATTCGAAAACACATCTTTTTAATGGTTTTAGGAATAATTTTATGGTTGGGGGTCACCACAACATGAGGAACTGTATTAAAGGGTTGCGGCATTAGGAAGGTTGAGACCCACTGGTATAGGGTCTCCTGCTTGGGCGGGGTCTTGGACTAAATGACCTACAGAGTTGGTGCCTTCCAACTCTGTTAATTTGTAAATCTGTAAAGTTAGCCTGTTTGTTTCAGTAAAGATAAAATAATTAACTTCATCTTAATGTTTATAGTGTTAACCCATAATATCTAGTCAAGTTTAAGAAAAGATCTCATGCCCTCTTCATTAATGGATTACATCCCCGTCCTCTACCCTCACAAAATCCAAAGCTATTGTTTTTATTTGTAGTTGGCACCAGAAGAATAATTCTCTTCAAACATTCATTTGATTATATTTAACATACTAAGAGAATGTTAATATGTTAAGAAAATATTTTCTCTGCTTATTCGGCTTTTGCAAGTTTTGAATAAATTTTGAGCAAATTTTTCCCTTACCCATAATCTAACAAATGATAGCATACTTTGATGTGTACTATCAATACCACTAAATTGCATTCCTAATAACAACTTACAGAGGTCCGTCTCATGTTCCTTAATAATACAGTAATGCAAATGTAGATATCTCACTATGATGACTGAGATACAAATATAGGGGTAATGGTATATAATGAATGAAAAAAAAATGAGCTGAGACTACAATATCCTTTGTGCTAGTAGGAAAAATAAAACATTGAAAATAAATCTGTCAGAATCATAAAAGTTGTTATATTCAAGTATGACACAGACAGAGTTGTAAAACTTATATCATTCCAAAAAGGGCAAAATATCGCTTGAAAAAAATATCAAGGACAACAACATAACTGAACAAAATTTCAGTATTTTCTCTGCAATGAAAAGATAAATCATCAGGAACTTTACAACAAAAAGTCATTATATGGCCAATATACAGTGAGAAGAATCATCCAGCATATTTGCAGGACAAGCACTTTGGGGAAGGTAGACTTGCATAAAATAACAGGAAATAGGAAATTATAAAATAACAGGAAATAATGGAGGACACAGAAAATTTTAATAATACACTTGTAAGAAGGAAATAGAAAAAAATATATATCTCTTTTCTTGACTCTAGAACATGATGTCACCCAATTAAATTGCCTGACAATTTAATAGGTTGAAAAAGAGGGAGATAAGTGAGTTTTCCCTTAGCATACAAGAGAATTTGCTGCAAGTAATTTAGGAATCTTTTACAGTCCTAAGATATTGTCATTGCTTATTGTACATAAAGGTTGTTTAGCACTACTGGTAATATGTCTGTGAAGACTATTTGCTACAGGAGAGTGATTAAAAAAGACAAATTCTTTAAGCCTTGCTTTTTGGAAGCTGCAGTTTAGCTACAATCAGAAATATTGGATCAGAAAAACATTTATTGTCCTCCTATAGGCGCTTTAGCTTGACTTGTCTATGGAGATTTTCAGTCATCCAGGTCATGGTTATCCAAAGCAAAGGTGCTTTTTCAAAAGGCAATTGGACTTTGTTTTTCCTTGAAGACATTTCACTTCTTATCCAAAAAGCTTTTTCAAGTCATAAGTTGACTTCGTTAGGTTGACTTCTACCAGCATAGGTAGTGGTGTGTATCATATTCCGCTGCCACAATCCTTACTCAATTATCTCTATCTATCTATCGATCTCGATCTCAATCTCAATCTCAATCTTTATCTATCTCTATCCATTTATCTATCTATCCATTTATATGGCTGCCCAACTAATATATAGGTGATTCTGGGTGGCTTATAACAGGAGTTTCCAACCTGTTGGCTATGGCTCGCTATCGGACCATGGTTTAATCTCCATGGGCCATGTGAGTGGTTGGCCAGTGCATGTGCATCCATGCATGTGCATGACCCCACTCACGCAAGAGTCATCGTGGGCACTCACGGTTCCACTCATGCAAGCCTCATTGTGGACACTTACAGTGCCACTTGCATGAGCTGTGGCACCACTCGCACAAGTGTATTGTGGGCACTTGTGGTCCCACTTGTGCGAGCCTCATTGCAGCCGTTTGGGGCCCAGTCATGCAAGTGTTGTGGGCTCTCACATGCATGAGCATGTACCTGCGCCTCCCACAAAATAATTCCCTCTTCTCTCTCCCTCCACTCCAAGCTGCTAATCTGGAAAGGTTGGGAAGCTTTGGCTTATAATATTAAAAATTAATAATTAAATTAAATAATTTCATGATTGAAAATTAACAAAAACATTATTACTTATATGGATGCAAAAATTTGATCACTGCTCTCAGCAAAATATTTACCTGGCACTATTTTTTAAATCAATACTAATAATATTTGTATTGATTAGCATTGGTTTAAAAATTATCTCAAGGAAGCTGAATATAAAAGTATCTTAAATGAACTTTTAGTAATCTTTTAAAGTACAAAATAAAATAAAATAACAATTAGAAAATGAAACACCACAGAAAGAAAAATAAAATCCAGTAAAGGTAAAATAAGAAAGAATTGGCTGATTTGTCTTTTCCTTCCCCCCTCCTGTATTTTTTCCCCCTGAATTCTCAGGAAAATTCTCAACAAAAAAATACAAAAAATAATCATCTATTAATGAAATGCTTTCAAAACCCTTACTTGTATTCCCTGTTATATTTCTTTAAAGTAAGTCTTTATTATTTTTCTCATTAGGGCAAATCTAATTCTTGAAAGAAGTCTCGGCATCTGTATGGCATAGCTAAATCTAATAGAAATACATTATTTTAGCAAAGCTGTGTGTTTTTTGAGTTCATGCAGACAAAAAAAACCAAACCTAAATATTTAAGAACTCTTTCTGAAAATAGTAAACTTCTGGGAAAAGCATGTGTCTCTTCCTCCCACCCTCTCATCTATATAGACTTCTGGCTGGCTGTTCTCCTGGCAAACTATTAGATGAGAAAGCAACAGGGGAAAAAAGAGAAGGGTATAAAAAACATATGAAGACCATGTCTGTATTCCAAATTCTGTACCATCACAAATTCTCCTTTCTTCTATTCAGCTGGGCCACTATGTTCAATAGATAGGAACGAGGGTAGCTACAGTCCAACATTCCAAGTTATCTTGATTCCACCCGGGTCTCCTCAATATTATATATTCTACACTTGGTTTTCTTGGTCTTCTTTTTTGCATAATACTTTCACCCACCTTTATTATCCCTTGAATTCTTTCTTTATTCTCTCTTCAATTCATTTATTTTCCTCTCAGTTACTACGTATGCCCCTGCTGCTATTATCTGTTTCTTTCATTTCAAAGCAATTTTTCTTCCCCCGCCCCCTGCAATCCCTTTCCATATCCTTACTCCAAATATAATGTTCAAATAGATTCAATCAGCAACACTAACCTGTCCAATTTTTTCCAGAGTTTGCACTCTATGCCTCCATTCTATCTATTCTACAAATCAATTTGGCTTTTCATCCCATTTACTGTGGATTTCCCACATTTTTCTTGTCAGTATGTAATTATTTCTGGGCTGGACTGACTTATGTCTTGCTTTAAAACTTCCACATCATACAAGTTGTAAAAATGGCAATTAGTGAAATTATTGTAAGCTGGGTGAACACAATGCAATACTTTACATTTTTTCAAGAGTTATGTCAACTTATTTTTAAATGAGATTTTTTGATAAATATGATATATTACACAAACAATCTAGGATAAACTGCATTCTCAATCCCAACAAACTAAAAGAGATGATGATGATGGTGGTGATGATGATGATGATGATGATTAGTTAATCTTTAGTGAGATTCACAGCCTTTGAGGCTGGTTAATAGCTCAGCAGCTCAAGTCCTAACCAAGGACCTAGGAACTGTTAAGGTATCATTGGAGGATGTAAACTGTTCCGAGTAAGGTGGTTTTTTGTAGACTCAAAATGTTCAAGTGCGGGACTTCCAGTCTGGAGCTGCGGCGCCACAGTCGGAGAAATAGCGGGCTCTAACGAGCCCGCAAAAACCCCAACTGACAAACCACCATCCGATCGGTCTTCGGACCGAGCCCCATCTTGCAGGGATGGGGGGTGAAGAGGAGTGCCTCGGTGTGCCAAGAGGAACAGGCAAGTTCCCCGGAGGCCAGAGGGAATCCTCGAAGTCGGTGGTAGGGGTAGACAGCCATGGTGGCTGCCACAAAGCCGCAGCAGATCGGGACACAAGATTGTGCAGGAGAGAAGAAGAAGAAAGAGCGAGTACCTCAAAGCCGGGTGAGTGACACCAACCCAGGCAAAACAACATGATTATTTGGACTTTTTTTAAAAAAATAAGACCCCAAACTTTAAATAGCAGCTACAGATCAGTGGGGCTTGAAGATCAAAAGGGAAAAAAATGGAAATAAAAACCCAAGACAGATCTTGCTTTAGTAAATTTGGCTTGGAAGAATTAGCTTTTAACAACTTAGAAAAGTGACTTTTCTTTTAGTTAGAGTGGATTGGAGAAATGTATCTCTGGGAGTTTACACCTTTGAAAGTTAACGAAGCTAATGAAGAAAGACAGAAGGATGGCTACATAATTGCCATGGAGTCTGTGGTGACTAAGCAGGAGAGTGGATTGAAGAGATTTCCCTTTCTGTTTGGAAAAGAAACATTTTAAATGTTTTTTTTTACCTTAGATTACTTTGAAATTAACATTAGATCTATGGAATTTGGAGATCCCTATTCTGTCCTGGATGATTTCAAGAACAAAGAAGGAATATTTTGGACATTTGACAGTGGGAACTAACAAGCTTAGCAAAAAAAATTAGGTGTGGCATAGGAACAAAAGACAGGAAGTTGATGCATCACACATGGAACAGACATTATAAAGCATTAAAGGGACATACAGAATTTTTTAATTTGAACAGATGAACTTTGAAATGGAACATTTATGGACAGATAGAAAAAGGAAGAAAAGGAAGAAATAAAGTAGATAAATTTAAATGTAACTAAATTGAAATGTAAAGTTTAAAAGCCTAAAGGTATATATGATTTTTGGATAAAAACAGGAGGGTTTTTGGAGTAACAAAATTAGAAAATAAGAGATAGCAACTAAAATAGAGGATGATATATAGGTGGTTAAAAACAATAAAGAAGAGTATATATTAATGTGAGACAACTTTAAGAAAATTTACTGCTTGATGTAATATGTTTTAATTTTCATTTGCAAACAAATGTTAGATTGGTGATTGACTAAGATTTTATTGAACAAATTATAAGATACACAGATTTTAGTAACAAATTGTGATTTAATTTAATATATGCTGGGAATGATGATTACTATGAAATATATTGAGAATTAATTTGAAAGAGCATGCTGGGAAACTGACACAAAATAGATAATTATATTGTAAGAGAAAATTAAAATAAGAGGGATGGATACCAACTATATAAGAGTTTGTGAGTCGGAGGAAATACATTGGAAACTAGTTAAAATGCTGGAAATCAGCCAAACACTTACAGGAGAGTAGGAGGGGACTATGCTGGAAATCAGCCAAACATAATATGCTGGAAATCGGCCAATGGAGGGAATTTAGGAGTAGACTATGCTGGAAATTAGCCAAACATAATATCCTGGAAATCAGCCAATAATGATGGTAGGCTTGGAGGAGACTATATTGGAAATTAGCCAAAAATAGTTGGTGCTCTGGAGGAGACTATGCTGGGAATCAGCCAAACATAATATGCTGGAAAACAGCCAAACAATAGAGGGAGGTATGGAAGAAAATATGCTGGAAATTAGTTTAAATAAAACATGTTTTTGTGATAAACCTGTGCAACATGAAAAGTGTAATAGATGATAAGTGGGATAAAATCAAAGATAAATTGATAAAGTTTAAGATATTAAGATCCGAGGAAAAGGGTCAAGAGATTAAGAATTAGATAGAATTTTGTTTTATAAAGTGTAATAAAGATGGAGTTGTATTGAATTTGAAATTAAGATTTATGGTGATAAAATTGTAAGGTAAATAATCAGAATAAGAGGTTAGAATATTGTTAAAAATTATTTTGACATTGATGGTAAAAGATACAAGGTGAAGAAGAACAAGATATAATCAGGATTGATATATAGATATAAAAATGAGCAAAAGTTAATTTGAAATTAAAATAGTATTGATATAATGGATTTGTTTAGATGAAGATGCTAAAATTTGTTCTTTTATGTTTTGAATTTTTATCCGTAAAAGATGAAATGGGAAATTGTGAATGGAGCTTTTTAAAGGAATGTAAGCGTGGTAACCATCTATGACCAGATCAAGACTCTGTTCTCGAAAGTTATATTTTATGTTTATGTTTGAAAAAAATAAAAAAAAAATATTTACAAAAAAAAAAAATGTTCAAGTCCGGTAAATTTAGAATTTCTAAATAGCGGGGTAGCCCTTTGGGTATTGCTCCAAGGGCTCCAATTTCAATCAGGACAACACACAATTTCTTTTTCTACAGTCATTATTATTATTATTATTATTATTAATAATAATAATAATAATAATAATAATAATAATAATAATAATAATATTTACTTTATTCATTAAGCATGAAACTCAGTCAACTGAACATTCAAAAATGTATCACAAATACCATTTACTGGTGCTAATGGTTGATAAGGGTTGCTGCCAGTGGCCTAGGTATCAACCAAGTACCTTCTTAAAATGTACGATGTTCCAAGTAGCGCAGTTTTTTGCAGTTCCTCTGGTGTTATTGCAGGAAGCTGCAATTTGTTGATGTATCTTATAAAATTCTTGGACATGGTACCAAGTGCCCCAATGACAATAGGTATCACTGTTACATGTTTCATCCATAGCGTGTAGTTTCGATGGCCAGGTCGCAATATTTCATGACTTTTTCCAGTTCTTTTTCTTCGACTCTGGCATCTCCTGGTACCGCGATGTCAATAAATTGTACATTTTGGTTTTCGACAGCTGTGATATCTGGCATGTTGTATTCCAAGTGACTATTATTATTATTATTATTATTATTATTATTATTATTATTATTCATTATATCATTTTCTTCATTTATTTTCTTTTTCTTAAATAATATCTTAATTAGGTGCAGTTCTTAAAAATTGTTTTTTTTTCTTCAGTGTATTAATTGGATAGCATGCAATAATTGTATAATTAATTAATTACAACAATATTGCACCAATATCAATCAATCTTCAGTGTTGTGATAACAGGAAAGGTGTAGCAACCCTTTGTAATTTGGAAAGTTGAATTCAATGATAGGCCTCCATCTTGGATTTCAGCCATGTAATTATAAGTGATGACAGGCTATAAATAAATAGTTCCAGAAGAAATATTTTAGTACTAAAGCAATACTACTGTTTTAAATCTTTCAAAAATTATTTTATCTATATCTTCAGATACACAACATGAGGAATAAAACAAAAATTGCAAATGCTATCTATCAAACATTTCTTGTTAACTGAAAAAGTTCTGTTAATGACAGAAAATCCCTTCACCCTCTCCCCACCCGCAACCAACTTGCCTCAGAATTAACCAATGACTTGGTTCTCCACTGTTGTAGATTCCTGCTACCCCTGCTTTCCTTCTCAAACTTATTATACAATGAGCAAAAGGTAGAAGCTATTATCAAAGATGGACAAAGTCTCATCTTCTACCTCCACTGTTCTCCTTATATGCACTGACAAATATTCCCAGTTAGTGGAAGAACTATGCCTCTGATTCAATTTCCAACACTTTGAGGAAGAACGAGGAGGAAAAGATAAACAACCTCTGGAAAAGAATGGAGAAGTGACAAGGTTTCAAATGCTGCTGTGCTGCATGTCCTAGCATTTTTCACTGTAGGTAATGCTAGCCAAGGTTGCAGAGTGATGTAATTCTACATCTGGGAGTTTACAAATTTTCATCCCAGCAGCAGCACAGTGCTAAGTGAAATAAATCGGCCTTACATAAAGGAATCTAATATTGGCATTAAAAAGAGAACTTTGGAGCCATAATAATAGTAATCCATTTGTCCTTGTTCAATTTGAAAGGCTTCCCAGCAGCACTGTAATACCATGTTAAGATGTTTAAAATGCCTGGTACTTTTTTGGGGGTGGGGGGGGTGGGGGGAATGGTTCTCTAATATTCCTACATGGCAGAGGAAAGGTTTAAAGTTGTTTTGAAGAGGAAATTTCAGCAGACTTTTCCTTGCACAAAGTACAATTGCTAGTTGTCCTGTGCCTCATCTGGCTACATTACTTAGTTTCTGTCTGAACAGAGATAAAAAAAAATATCATCATAGAAAGTATTATAATCAAAAGTATCATCAAGATAAAAGTATCATTCATGAAAGGAATAAAATTGGCCCAATACTCAGTTTGAAAATATTTAGATGGGTTTAAAATTACATAAAGATGGAGTTAACAGGGATATTTTACAACCTTTTACATCTAGCTCCAAAATGCATTTTCTATTTCTTTTTTGGCTGGCAATTTTAAATTCAGAACAATGTGTTTTTCTTTGTAATATTTTCATACTATTCTTATTTATTGAAAAATTACTTCTGAGAATTTAAATTAAAAAATAAAATAGGAAACACTCATTTTTCAGATACAATTAATTGTAATATATAGCATCACATTGGAAGCTATAATTAACTTCACATTACCTCCTGCTGCTAATAATCACCCACTCAGTAAGTATAACCAGTAAGTTCCCCTGCAAACTTCTCATTCCTGTTCCTTAATTGGAAATAAAATATTTCCATAAATGTAAACTAACCATGCATCTCGTTGTATTTAAACTCACCAAAGCTTTTCATGTTACGAATGACATTAATTATCAAAAAGGAATAAGATTTGTTTTCAGTGTACAAAGCTGACATTTTAGAGATGTCAGAGAAAGTGTTCATTTAAAGATTAATTTCCTGTTCAATTTGTTCAACACATAACACTCATATATGGCAGGAAGTCATCAGGAAGATGTCTGAGTAGGAGAGAAATTCACAAAAGGTCATGAGGATCTCAATTATAAAAGCAATTGTAGAATGTAAATTGCCTTTCCTCTCTCTTTTTTTTAAAAAACCTCCACAGATTTGACAAAAAGGCATGTTGTAAAGTAGTTTATTATAGCCAATAGAAACTAAGCTTCAGCCAGGGCAAATTAGAATTGATTCACATATGAACTTGTGATCTATGCCAACTCCAATAATTGCATATGGAATAGGGCACTGTGAAACTTTATAGGAACGATCTGAATAGCCCCCTTGAATCAAATCTTCAAATCCTCTTGAAACTGAAACAAATTTCATTATGATAACTAAGAGGTAACTCAACCCCACAATGGGCTCTCTGGATTTACAGTGTTTCAAACACTGTTGTTTTCCTTCTGATAATAATTGAAATTGAGGAGAAGTTGAACCAAATGGTATGCTATCATCCAGAAACTGAAAATTCTGCCTATTTGGGAGTGCAGCTTTGCTATTTATGTCTCACTTTTCAGCTAGAATTTGTGTGGGTAGAGAATGAAAAAGAAAATCTGGAGAACGAAAATTGTCTCTTTTTTAAATTGACTAGACTACTTTTTATCTTAATGAACTATTGACTAGATAATATGGAAGCTTTCAAAGGTCTTTGAACCTTTCAAAGGTTATAACCAAATTCTTTAGACCCTCTGGATGAAACAATGCAAAATTGAGCCATATTGTATTAAACTGTCTACCCCTCTACTATGTTTATTATATTCTCTCAAAAGTGAAGAAACTGAAAATGTTGTAATGCTTCCCATTAATTTGTAATATTTTCTTGAACCAAATCTCAAATTGGATCAAATTAATTCTTTGTCGATTTTGAATCTCAGATGTCCATTCTGTCACCTTCATGAATTTGGACCATTTCTTTCCCTTGCACAGGGTACAGAATATGCTGTTTTGGTCACCGGTTCGCTCAACCTCCTGCTTTTGTCCATGATGGTTTTTATTAAAGTCTAGTAGTTTAGAGAACACCAGCTTGATATATGTATCTTAATAGTAAAAGTAGAGAATCCTAACATCATTGTCCCATGTTGTTGCAGTAGAAGCAGCAGGAGATAAATAGGATGAAGCTATTTATATCTGATATGATATTTTATTGGGAAAAAAGTATTATACTTTACCATGTATCGTCTAAACATGGGCTTGTAAGGGACAGGCACAGCGGCCTAATTCTGGGTGCAGCAGCTGCACTACACAATTAGTACCAAGCAGTATATTGCCATGCAGAGTAATTTCAAATAGTTTTGGCTACAATTCTCCAGAGGGCCTATAAACTGGTCTTCCGCGTTTGCACGATAAGCAGTTTGAGAAAAAGCTCCCTTCTAACTCTATTTGTTTAATTGATTCTATTGTACACTTAACACCTGCTAACTTAGCATAATAAGGTAACATTCATGAATAATATGTTGCAACAAGAATGCTGCAAAATGTGAACTGTTAAAACCTCCCTGATGATGACTGCTAAGTGAGAAGATCTTTTGGGACATCTTTTAACGGTTCACATAACATTTGGTTAGCCACCACATTTAAAAAATCAATAATCTAAAAAAGCTGAAGGTGTTTCTCAACTGGCAAGGTGGGGAGAGAAGAAAATAGTATCTTTACTTTCAGGATCACATTACAGGGCAATGAAAGCTGCCATGGAGATAAAGCAGTAGCAGTTTATCTATTGTCATCTGGAGACTGGGGACAGAAGTGACCTTAACATGCCCTCATAACTGCAGCTGTAGAAAATAAATTCATCCACACAGATAATTTGCTTTCTCTTCTGGGACATTGAAAGCAGTATCCTAAGTCTCCAATCTAATTAACTAGCTGCTCTATGAAGCAGGACTGATAACACTCCTGGGAAGTGGTACCAAACCCTGTCCTTTCAATGAAGCACCTGGATCATGACAGCAGCAATGGAAGTGAGAGAGAAGAAGAAAAAGGAAGCCCAATTATGGTTCAAGTGAAAAGAACACGGACTTCAAAATTGCAACACATGCACACACACAGGTACTGTTTAAACATGATAATTCTTTCAAAAAATAGACATAACTTTAGGAATATTACTTCCTTAAATGAAAAAAATTACCACATGCCAGCTGGGAGCCATTTCATCAGGCAATCTAGGCTACTGTATTTTCAGTTCATTGGGACAAGAATGAGTGACACAATTTTTTCCGTCCTATTCTAGTCCCATTTTTCTTAAATCAATTTAGACTAAATCTAAGGTAGGTACTGCCTTAAACAGACCAGGTCTGGTGTAAAGACAGTAAGCATCAGGATTGAAACTGGGTTGAGTGTGACTTTTTAGTCCTGCCTTAGGCAGAAAGCCAACTGGGTGACCTTGAGCCAGTCACTGTCTTTTGGGCCTAGGAAGCAGACAATGGCAAATCATTTCCAGAAAAACTTTGCCAAGAAAACATCAAGGACTAGTCTAGGCAGTTACCAGGAGTCAACAATGATTCAAAAGCATGCATGGACACACACACACACATATATACACCAGGGGTGGGTTCTACTTACCTTTATTACCGATTCGCAATGGGGTCGCGTATGCTCACTTTGCTTGCATGTGCTTCTTTGCAGAAGCTTTCTGATGATGTCGGGGTCAGTAGGTGGATCCTCCCGCCAGTTTTACTACCAGTTCTATAGAACCGGTCTGAACCAGGGGCAACCCACCACTGATAAACACACAGCCTTAAAACTGCTATTTATTTGCTCATTTGGGAGGTTTCTATTTAAACTGATGCAAAGTGAGGAAGGCATTCGTATCTGTTGATGGAACTGAGATTTTCTTTTCCCTGCCCCTTAGTTTTAAAGTAAGCCTGACTAAAAATGATGGATGCTTGATATTATTCCTTCTGCATTGAAATGGTGCAACATCAACTGCAGCATAGAATTTTTTTTTCTAAAGCATTCACATTATTTTTTTTTAAAAAACAAAACAAAACACAGAAATCTAAACAGTTTTAGGACAGAGTTAGAATCAAGTAGCGTGAACAGTGTCAACAGCAGGCATGTCAAGAGCATCAAAATGGCAGGTATGGCTGGGTGATCAAAGCCACGCTCCTTTTTGTGTTGCACAAATCATGCTTGTCATTTTGATGCAATTGACTACTCCATGACCATCCCTGAGAATGCATATGCAAGACATATTCTTCAACTTATTTCAAATGTTTCCAACCTCGTGTCTCCTAATGCAGCAGTGTCAAACTGGCAGCTTATGGGCTGGATGCATCACGCGCAGGCCACGCCCTCCCCAACTCCACAAAGGCAAAAAACATTGTGATACATCATGTGACATCATGTGATGCAATTGAGTTTGATAACCATGTTCTAATGTATTAGAAATTGCCACCCAGCATTCCCATTTATTTTAATATGCTAGTAATAATAATAAAATGGATTATGTATTCTGGAATTCTAAAGGCATCACATTAAAATTCAATGAGATTTGCATATTGTTGCCCTAGACCTAAAGGATATGCTAATAAGACTCATCTTGAAACCATCATGCTAGACATAGTTATAATAAAAGAAATCAAAGAACATCTCCATGTTCCAAAGCAATTCTGACAGCTTTTGGATAGTAATGTCCCACCCCAGCATCTCATTAAAACTCTAAAATATAGATGTGATTAATACGCAAGATGAGGGAAATGATAAGAGAAAAACATTGGGTTGACAGGAAGCTCATAAATTCAGGGAACAAACTAGGTAAAAATCAGCCTGAAGACTTACCTACACATTTCTACAGCTGTAGTTGATTTCTGTATTTTTTAAAATCAATTTTCTTTCTTCCTAGAGTGCCCCCAGCAATCAACCAGGCACTCAGCAAAAAGCACAAATAGCCGAAGGACTAGGACAAAAAAGCCACTCCATTCATGTACAGATTAACCCATATAATACAAGTGTATTTTGTTACAGGACATGATCTTGTGTTCTGGATATAACAAGGAGCATTTCTGAAATTATTCTTCTCCCTAAAACTACTCTGTTTTTGGTACATACAGTATTTGGGCTTTGAACTGGAACTGTTCATTTATCAAAAGTGTTTTAAAGGTTATTCAGCATAACACATACTTTGCTCTCGCGTTCCCTTTATGTCAATAGCACTTTATAATAGAATCATACCAGTGAATAACTAAGCATTTATCTCAGCCCAAACTTTCTTCTTGAAGAAAACTTCAGGCAGTGCTTGAACAATGGTGCCATACAAGAACTGCCTCACTGTTCCATTCAGTACAATCTCCAGAGCCTGTTATAGTTCCTGGAGGTCAAGATTTTGGCAATTAATCACGTTCAGTTGCTCACTGCCTGACCTTGGGTTCTCAGCCCTAAACTTCTATAAACTTGAATGTTCCCAAACTTGATCCCAGTGTGGATTATGTTTCTAGCAGAACACACAGCACCCACTAATACAGTATTGTGTCAAATTGCACACAGCAGTTCGAAACAGAGCACATGAAGTTTTTCTTTGATTTGCAACTTCGCAATTGGCAAAATAGCACCTGTCACAGTCTCCTATACATTTAGGAAAAAGTGGCACTGCATTTTCCCCTCTTACATTTTATACAGAGTCATTGTCAAGTTCAGGGATCTCCTTCCATACCAAAGAAATACTGGGTGGATAAGGATTGAATTGGGGAGTCTGTTCTTCAAAGCTGGTTGACATGATCTAGAACCCTGAAAAATCCCAATTGGGAACAGAGGAGCTAAGTCTACTCGGGGAGGCTGGGGAAGAGATAATAGGGGGCATGGCACAGCAGGTTATTTGAATTTTGTGAGAGATTAATTCCTTAGAAAGGTTTAGCATTACTCTCCAATCCCATTTGATAGAAACCAGTTTTCCAGAAGCACTAAAAATATAAGCACATACAGCATTCCTTTAAATTAATTTATAAACAAAGGCAGCAGTTTGTGAATATTTTATTATATCACATCTTTCTTGCATTGTTGATAAGGCAAATGAAAATATAAAACACAGTGATATTTTCCATATTTTAGCTTTAAGAATGAGACACCGATCTTTGCAAGTTGTCAAAGCAGCTTTATGACTGCAATAAGGTACAGTGATGGGAATCAAGTCATACCTACAAGTTTCTGTGATTCATTTAAATATGAGATTGATCTAAAGAAATTGAATATCATATCAAACATTGAAAAACAATAATGGGGTATTCATTACTTGAATTCTTTATATACAGCTGCAAAAAGGAAAAATCAAGAAACCTGAACACCCCTCCTATATCATAGCAGCCAATAAATGACATAGCCAACATAATTACCTTTGATGTAGAAGGATTTCTCAGTAAAAACACTGACAGACGTTCTAAAACATGTAATTACCAAAGTTTAATGAGTGGCATCCATATGACTGAATGAGACTGATTAGCAAAGTATGGATTGCAATGAAAAGACAGTAATGTAAGATTTCAATAACTTCTCTGATTATGTAACATTTATAGCCTCTAACTCTGATTACACACACACACACACACACACACACACACACACACACACACAAAGATGATTCTGGCTATCAGAAGAAAAATTATTACAGTCTAGCTAGTAAAAGGGATATTACAAAATCAATGCATATTTATAAGACCTAGTTTTAGTTTATAAATCATGCTGGAAGATGTGACTATTTTCTACCATCCCAATATAATTTTCTAATGTGGAGAAATGTCCATGGACTTCATTATATATGCTGAAGAAGAATCATCTGAAAATGCAAGGTAGAATTTCAGTCACTTTCTAGAACAAATGTCTTCTGAACAAGACAAGGCTGCCATTTTCAAATGCCCGGTTAAAACACAAAACCAAAGGGAAGCTGCTCTACTGTCCTTTGTGAAGTGCATGTAATTTCATTTAAATTAGATACTACCCCACAACATCATACTGTCATCACAAATCACATAAATGGATGGAATAAAATGCTTAAATAGCCTAGCTAAGTGAAGACAAATAATGCAATAGGAAGAGCCTTTTGGAGTCCACAGAATAAATGTAATGAATTTAGGGACACAAAATCCTAAGAAACACCTCAGTTACAGAATAGCTTTTGTTCACAGTTTTTCAGAAACCTTAACACAACCAAAAAGAATATGCATTAGCATAAGTGGTTTTCACCACTTTTGAGTATCTCATCCAATATTGTCATTTCCAAATAAAAACCATATAATTTTGCATCTTTTTCTTATCTTGATTGTATTTGCAGCTGGGTATACCACTCTATTTCAATCTCTTGTTCCTCTAATTCTTGTTTCGTTTTCAATTCCCCTAGTGCTGATAAGATATCTTTGTATCTTATAATATTTCTCATATTCATAAGAGTTGGATATACAAATGCTTCCATTGTTGAAAGCCATATTGGTATTTTTAAATAATGTTTTTCTCTAATTCTTTCCCATACTAATAATAATGCATTCCTCAGATAATGTCTTTGAAAATAACTATGCATCTTATTCTTCCCATACCATAAAAAAGCATGCCAACCCAGTTGTAAATCGTGTGCCTCCAAAGTTAATAGTCTTATATTTCTCAACACAATCCATTCTTTTATCCAGGATTATGCTGCTGCCTGATAATATAGTTCCCAATTTGGTAATCCAAAACCCCCCTCTTAATCTTGCATCCTGTAACATTTTCATGCTAATTCTCACTTTTCCCCCCTGCCATATAAATTTCAATATCATTTTATTCAAATTTTCAAAGTATTTCTTTTCCACTTTTATTGGTATTGTCTGAAATAAGAACAGCAGCCTAGGTAATATATTCATCTTAATTACTGCTATTCTTCCCATTAATGATAGTTGCAATTTACTCCATTTTCCCAAATCTGTTTCAATCTGATTTTTCAACTTGTAATAATTATCTTCTTTAATCGTTGCACACTTTGCTGTTAATTGTATTCCCAAATACCTTACTTTTTTAGTAATCTGAATATTTAGTTTCTCCATTAATTCTCTTTTCTGTTTCTCTGTAATATTTTTCACCAATATCTTTGTTTTATCTTTATTAATTTTCAATTCTGCCACTTCTCCTTATCCCTCTATTTGTTCTATTAATTTGGGTTCTACTTCTAATGGTTCCTTTAGTATAAACACTAAGTGATGACGGAGATACTGACAGAAGTGATGGAGGATACTAAGGAAAAGATACTAAATGGGATAGATGAGATATATAGAGTTCATACTCGATATGCAATGAGAAATAAACTGCCAAGAGAAGTGTATGTAAGATTTACCAGGAAAGCAATAAAATCAGGAATATTACAGGTAGCAAGAAATACACCAATAAAATACAAAGATAAAGAGATTGTAGTGTTGAAACAGATACCCAGAAGAATGAGAGATTTGAGGAGAGAATACCAATTTTTGACAAAAACTTTAACACAAAAAGGAGTAAATTTTAGATGGTTAATGCCGGAAAGAATAATGGTTTACTGGCAAGCACAAAGACATAGACTGGTTACAATAGAGAAAGCGGAATTATTTTATAACCAATACTTGGAGCCCCAAGAAGAGCAAAGATTGAGAGAGGAAAAAGAAACTAAAGTCCAAGATGAAACAGTGAAAGAAAAAGAAGATTAAAAAAAGAGATGACAAAAGAGCAAGAAGAAAAGGCAATAAGAGAGGGGCCAAGGGCAAAAGAGCCTAAGGATCAAAGAGAGATAAGAATGACAAGATCAACAAAAACGAGTAATAACTAAAAAATGGAAGAAGAAATAAAAGCAATATCAATAAATATTATTGGCTTAAATTCGGTGATAAAAAGGAAAAGGACTTTAAACAAATTGGAGAAACATAGTATGCTTACAAGAAGTTTCTATTAGAAAGCATCACAAAAAATTATTAGAGTACCAAAAATTGGGCAATTTGTTTACTGCATTGACACATCAAAGTAAAAGAGGTATAGCACTATACATCAAAAAGAAATTAGATCCCAAACAAATATATGTGGATGAAGAAGGGACGATTTTAATGGTGGAAGTAATAATAAACAATAAACAAATACTGTTGTGGCGATATATGCATCAAATGATAAACAAGAAGGATTCTATGGAAAATTGCACAGGAAAATAATAGAATATGAGTATGATAATATTTGTATAATGGGAGATTTCAACGCGATAAGGGAAGTAGACTGGGACTATAAGACGACAAAAGGTAACAAGAAACCCAGAAAAACGCTGCCAAAGGCCTTCTTCACAATGGTAGAGGAAATGGGTATCAAAGATTTAGACATAAATCATGGTCCAGAATAGACATGATGTGGATGACAAATGATTTATTGGCTAATGTACAGGACATAAGTATTGAAACGAGTATTTGGGTGCATCATAACCCGATTATAACTACATGGAAGGGACAAAGAAAGAGATTAAGATGGACATTGAATCAGACAATATTAAATGAAAAAGAGTTTCAACAATCTGTAGAGAAAGAATTGGGTTTCTTTTTTAAGGAAAACAGAAAGGAAAATACTTCACTACAAAACGTGTGGGATACAGTAAAAGCATACATTCGAGGATTGGCAATGAATTATGTGGGAAAAAGAAATAAAAAGAAAAGACAAGCACAGAAAAAAGTGGAAGAAGAATACAAGAAGAAATTGGAGATGGAATTACAAAAAAACACGGAAAGTGAGAGGATCAAAAACAAAATTGATTTGAAAAAACATGAAATGAATTTAATTAAAAAAGAAGATTTGGCCTATAGAAAAAAGATGTCTAAACAAAACTTTTTTGAAAATGCAAATAACCCAGGTAGATGGCTGGCATATAAAATGAAAAAGGAGAAGGAGAAGAAGTTAATTAATCAATTAATAGATGAAGAAGGACAACTATGTTATTGAAATGAGGAAAAGAAAAAAGTGGTACAGAAATACTATAAGAAACTCTATGAGCAAGAGACAATATCTGAAGAGAAGATTATGCAATATTTAGAAAAGTCTGATTTATCAAAAATACCAGAAGAATATAAGGAAGCTTTAGAGGGAAGGATAATGATGATGGAAGTGATAGAAGGCATCAAAAAACAAAAAAATGGCAAAACACCAGGTCCAGATGGATTACCAGCAGAACTGTATAAAACATTTCAGGATGTACATAGTAATATGATGCTGGAAGTATTTAATGATCTTTTAGTAAACACAAAAATACCTGATTCATGGAGGGAGGCCTATATAACGCTTATACCGAAGGAGGATACAGACCAGGGGTGAAATGCTCCCGGTTCGGACTGGCTCGGGTGAGTAGGTAGCGATGGTGGCGGGCAGTTCGGAGAACCGTTAGCAAAAATCCCTTGCCCCGCCCCCCCATGCCCAGCTGATCCGCATGATCATCAGAGCCTTTTTTTTCTTTTAAATGGCTCTGACCAGCCAAGCTCTGACGATCCCAGCTGAGTTGCCTGCTAATCAGGCAACTCAGCTTGGATCGCCAGAGCCATGTAAAAGAAAAAAACTTTTTTCCTTTTAAATGTCTCTGATGATCTCCCCCTCCCCCCCCCTCAGCTTGCTTACCTTAGCTGCTGGTCACAACACCTTGCTGTAATCCCTGCAATCGATTGCATCAGCAAGCAACTGAATCTCCCTGCCTGCAATCAAGCAGGCAGGGAGTTGTGGACTTCAACTCCCAGAATTCCTCAGCCAGCAAAGCAAAGCTGGCTGAGGAATTCTGGGAGTTGAAGTCTACAAGTCTTAAAGTTGCCAAGGTTGGAGATCCCTGTTCTATTGGGTAAGTTTTTTTCCCCTTTGGGAGCTTTAAAAAAATAGTTAATTGGGGTTTTTTAGTTGTTCTTTTTTTAGACCTAGCCATTTAAAGTTTAGGAAGTTTTAAATTTAGCTGCTTTTATATAAAAATAAAAATAAATAAAAATAAAATAATATTTGTGCAGCTTTCTGAGATTTAGTGTGTTTCTGTAGTGTTTCACTCTAACTACACAAACACACAAATCTCACAAAGCTGTATGTGGAATTTTGTGTGTGTAAAGTGTGAAAGTTGTTTTTTTTTTTTTTATGGCTGTGTGAGGTTCCTGCTTGTTGCAGGGGCCATTTTGGATCTAGCACAGCTGCTTTTATATTGTGGGTGAGCCAGTTGTGTTGTGTTGTGTGTGTGTAAAGTGTGAAAGTTGTTTTTTGTGGCTTTTTGTGGCTGTGTGAGGTTCCTGCTTGTTGTAGGGGCCATTTTGGGTCTAGCACAGCTGTTTTTATACTGTGGGTGAGCCAGTTGTGTTGTGTTGTGTTTTGTAGGTTAAAAAAGGGCAAAGAAGTGACATTGACTTGGCCACGCCCACCTGACCAACAAGCCGCGCCCTCCCAGTCACTTTACCACCAAGCCATGCCCACTAATTAAGCCACACCCATAGAACCGGTAGCAAAAAATTTTAGATTTCACCCTGATACAGACTTGCAACAAGTTAAAAACTATAGACCGATATCTTTGCTAAATGCAGACTACAAAATATTTGCATCAATAATGGCGAAAAGATTGAAGAGGTTGTTGAATGAGTTTTTACATGTAGACCAAAATGGCTTTTTACCAAAGAGACAAATTAGAGACAATATGAGAATGATTTTGAATATTTTAGAATATTATGAAGCACATCCAGAAAAACAAATGGCATTGATGTTTTTAGATGCGCAAAAAGTTTTTGATAATGAGAATTGGAAATTCATAAAACAACTACAGTTTATTTATTTATTTATTTATTTATTTATTTATTTATTTATTTATTTATTTATTTATTTATTTGTCAGATTTATATGCCGCTCTTCTCCCGTAGGACTTAGGGCTCACAACAATAAAACAACCCGACAATAGATAAAAATTAAATAATATTAAAAACCAATTTAAAATTTAGATTATGGATTTTGGGGGAAGATTTATAAAGATGATTGAGACAATTTACAGTAAACAATTTGCAAAAGTAATAATAAATGGAGATATGACGGAGAAAGTTAATATTATGAAAGGAACAAGACAAGGATATCCTCTATTCCCATTGTTATTTGTGTTGACTCTAGAGGTGTTAACTAGAAATATAAGACAAAATAAAGAGATAAAGGAGACCCAATTTAAAAAGGAAGAGTATAAATTACAAGCATTTGCTGATGATTTAGCATAACTGGTTGAGGTTATTGTTTTCGGATTGTGTTACAATTTTTGAATCATTAAATATTGTGTACATCCATGATGATAAATTAAAAAAAACCTGAATGTCATAAACTAGACATATCTTGTTCCATACATTCTATAGTATTTGGGTATAATTATAGCAACGAGCCATATGTCCAGAAACTAAGTAATTATATTATTAGCATACTTTATTGGGAATGAAATCCTGTGTTTTTAGCTGCAATTTGTTTTTTTAAAAAACACAACTAAACATTTTGTTATATATCATAAAATATTCACACTAAAGTTTCTACATTTTAATGTGCTAGTTTTATTTTTCTGTCATAAACAGTAAATATGAATAAATGCAGCTCACACTCCTGCAGAGTCTAAAATGATCAGTGATCAGTTACTGCATTCATTGGATGCTGTAGGTAAAATTTATAAGCCTTACACCACCAATGACAAATACTATTAAGTTTTCCAGTGTTAAGTAAGATTATTTACTTCTACA
The DNA here is from genome assembly GCF_029215685.1 of Pituophis catenifer annectens. Taxonomy (NCBI): domain Eukaryota; kingdom Metazoa; phylum Chordata; class Lepidosauria; order Squamata; family Colubridae; genus Pituophis; species Pituophis catenifer. Next base: position 263,885,505 of record NW_027256881.1, read on the forward strand.
ACAAGGAACAAATCAGCATTGGGTAATCTGGACATTTCTAAGAAGGCTCTTGCAGCACCCTGCTCTCCCATGTTATCTGCAATAAGCACTTCATACACAAAGAAAAGACACATTGACATTTTCTTTAGTCAACTAAGGTTCCAGAATTTTGCTATGAGAAATAATTTTGCCACCAACTAGCACTGTTCACCAGAAGCTATAAAAGAAAGAAAATGTTTGGGGAAATGGCAACTGCTTTTAACATTTTTGAGTGGCTGGAACAGTGGTGGGTTGCCCCCAGTTTGGACCAGTTCACAAGAACCAGTAGTAAAACCGGCAGGAGGCTCCGCCCACTGCCCCAGATGTCATCATAGGTGATCTGCGCATGTGCAGAAGCTTCTGAGTGAAATGAGCGTGCATGTGTTGCGAACCGGTAGTAAAGTAAGTAGAACCCACCCCTGAGCTGGAAGACATATAGGTCAGAACATTTCTCCAAAATTAAAACTAGGATTTCTAGAATTGCTATTTCTTATTTTTTTGTACAGGGAGTTTCATTGTTTTAATTTATGTCCTTTATTCTAGGACTTACACTACTCATTTTTGTGCTTCTTACTTTAAAGAGTAGAAAACCACACTATATCCTTTAGAAGTAATCTCCAAGATGATTTTTAAATTTTTTTCTTACAAAAGAATATGGAAAGTCATCAAAACCCTACTATTGAAATCTCTACGGATAGAATGTTCAATAGGAGAGAAATGTATGTCTTGAAACATGTTGAACTATAGATTCTGCTTTCCATTTTCATTGGTAATTGGGAACAGTTGAAAGTTTTTAATGTGCCAACAATTGAAAGATTATAAGTTTCCTCCATTTAATTAGGCTTTTGGATTTAGAAATCAGAATAGTTTATCTGTTCTTCTTGGAGGCTTACTGTTATCAGATTGTCTTGAAAATTGAACATTTTGCTGAAGAGTGAGATGCTATTTTCAGATATCTTTTTTCAGATCACAAGCAAAAATGAAAATCAACATTTACTGAATTTACCTCTCCACATTGCAGCAGACTCTCCAGCATTTTTCAACTATTTGGTAGAGAGAAATATAAATAATATTTATGTCCTTTTTTCTATGATTAAAAAGTAGTAAAGAAAATCAATTCAGGGATAATAGGTGGTCTGCAACTTATAAGGGGACAATATAAGAACAATATTGCCTTTCTAAAATTCTTCCCAGCAAATAGGTACATTTATCATTTTCAAGGGCTGTGAAGCAATGAAGAGTGACAAAGTTTAAAATCAATTTAAAAAAAAACAAAGCAAAAATGTAAGGCAGGGAGAGACCAATGTCTTGGGTTGTAAAGAAAAAAAAGAGTATACAACATATATCCTCCTGATATTAACTAAAATTGAGATAGCATTCCCACCTTACTCCAATTAGTGAGAAAAAATTTTTTAGAAAAATGTTTGGCTTTTTTGTTTCCCAAGAAATGGCAAAAAAAAAAAAAAACCCTCTAATTTCAGCATTGGTGTAATTAACCATAAATACTGCAATCTTTTTAAAGGAGCATGGTTTTTTTTAATTTAATATTTTGTACTGAAATATAAAGTTAAAACTTTGAAAACTAGATTGGAGCAAGATCAAATGCCTAATTAATACAAGAAATATTGAATGTTAGTCTGAAATATTTTCTAAAATCTGAAATTCATTGAGTTTATTCATTCCATTTTAAAAAAAAAATACCTTCACTAAATATTATTATGTGAAATGCCACTCTCTCCACTTTCTGATAATATTCATTTTAACTTTAATATAAAGTTATATTTTCACACAGCATATTAAAGACAATAATAAGGATGCACATTTAAACCTTGAAATGTCAATCTTATTATAATATAAGCAATACTACCCTTTTATATATGCTATTTACAAAACTATTGATAAAATTCTTCAGTTAAATTCTGGATAAAGGCTGCAAGATATATCAAATCTTAAAATTGTTGCATAAAGTGAGAAACTTCAAGAAAGTAGTAGGATTACAAATCCTGCAAATTGATGGAGATACAAAGTTACTGCAAATAGTTGGTTTAATATGCCTCTTATAAATGAAGTTTTGAAGCTAGGGGAGTTCAGGATCACATCTGTTTTCTGCAGGTGATTTGTCGTTCAAATTCCCAGTTGAAAGTTTGTTTAGTAACAAAACTACTCATAGAGAATATGTTACAAAAATGTTTACCAATAGGAATGTACAAAAAAGGGTGAACATATGACAACAATAAGATATATATAGTAATTATATAACTATAATCCAGATTTTTTTTCTTCTAGGTTTGATGCATAAAGAGCTTGAAATAAAATTTAAAATTTTGTTACTATATATTTTGATGGGTGAGAATTATATTTACATGAAGATAGAAATAGACAGTGATTCCCAAAATGGAAGAAAGGATGGCAAAACATGAAATGTTGATTTTAGATGTTGATGACTTTGTTGTTACCAAAATGGCTTAAATTATTTAGAAATGTAAAGCAAAAGATTGAGGTTATAATTTATTTTATATTCTACTGCACTGAAAAAAGTTAGAAGTCACTACTCTTTTTTTCTTTCCCTCTGCACTTCCCTTCTTTCTTCTTTCACTTTTGTTTCTATTTGAATTCTATCTTATACTAAACTTTAATAAAATCAACAAAAAGACACATAAAGGAAATGTGGGAAGAACTCACCAAGGAAGAACATATATGTGTGTTGCTATATTGAAAAACACTTATATAAGATCTCAGGGTTTTTCTAATCCAATCTTAGTCCAAGAAGACATCATACCATCCCAATCAAATAGCTATCCAATCTTCAGTGAAATTCTCCAATGAAAGAACACTTATGGTTCCAGGAGGTAGGCTAGTCCACTGTTGAATAGCAGTCATGGTTTGGACCTTTCTCATTTCAAGTTTGAATCTCCTGCTATAAAACCTCTACCCATTTGTTCTAGAAATGGACTGAGTCATGAAAATCCTGATAAGATCATACTTAATAGAGTTTGTTTTTCAACACATGTCAATGAAAATTCCTTACCACTAATATTTCAGATTTCTTTAAAAGATATGCAAATTGCTTGGAAAAAAACTGGAAGAAAAGTTAATAATATACGTAAAAGCGCATACAAATCTTCTATTTTTTATGTGTGCATTTATAAATCAAGAAAACATATTTATATTTGAAAAAAGAAATTAGCATTATAGAAAGCTGAACGCTTAGATTTTTTTGTTTTTCCTATAAATATGACTGTAAGCATTGTAATAAACACTATCCCAGTTTCTAATTTCAGTAGCAGATTAAACAGCAACATAGGTGGCTATTCCTGGAATTCAGTACATGGTAATCTTCTATGTTGTATAGAATTCTGATAGGTATTCTGATAGGAATTCTGATAGGTATTTCAGTGATTTCCGTGAAATAATCAATTTCAGTGATTATTTCCAATCAAATAAGAGAATTTTTCTTCCTCTCTTCCACCTGCAGTCCCTTCCCATCATTCTGTTGAAAAAGAATCACCCATTATTTAGGAACAGATGGGGTGGGGCTGAAGGAGGAGAAATACATTCTATTTATGGATGTCAATCTGTCAGAGGAAAGCATTATTTTCATACCGCCCAATGTTCTTGAATTTCTACCACCAAAAAGATTTGTGAATATAATTTGCTATGAAGGATTTTCAGACAGTGAGTATTCACCTGAACCATCTTGCCTCTGAAACATTAATATGATATTAATTGACTCTTCTGCCTTCGTTCTAACAGCGTAAAAATTTTCATACCATCTGTTGTTTCAGAAAACAAAATCCCTATGAAACAGTATGATATAACTTGTTTTATAATCCAGTCATAAATCCTCCATACATTTTTTTTATCTATTACCTAGGAAAAAAAAGATTCTGATCCCATAATACTTGGTGATTAACTAAGCTTATTTTAGGATAATTCCCCAATGCTGAAAGCAGATGTCTCAAACCCATTTGCACGTGTAATAAAAAGAGTATACTGTCCATATAAAGAAGGCTGGACAGTTTCCTTGGAATCATTTGTGGGACAACAGGGAGCTAGGATTTCTTAAACTTTAATTTAGTGATAGCATATGGTATAATTACAAAAGGCTTGAAAGCGTTGCTTTTTGATGCATTTACACTTTTGATCCTAAAGCATTTTTATGAGTTCGTTTTTTGGAGATGTACGAAATTTTATCTATCATACAATTGCATAACACCCTGATTAGCTACAAAAAAAAATCCATATTAAAAAGATGTAATGTAAATCCTAAAACAGAATTGATTTAATAGAGCAAAGAAAACTCCCATCTCTCAAAGGAAATACATGGCATCAAAAGGTTACACACCACTGATGTCAGTGTAATGTAATGTAAATCAGTTAAATGGAACAAAGATATTTCTTTTTATATATCTATATAGGGATTTTCAACATGCCTTGGTTATTATTTTAATTTAAACCATTATTAAATTTGCAAAGAGAGAGAGAGAGAGAGAGAGACAGAGATGAAGTAGAAAATGTAAGTCACTTCTCAACTTTCCTATTTGAGTTATTAATGTGGTTCAATGTAAAAGGTTAAATCAATATTATCCTAAGTATCCCACTATTTTAGTTAATGTTTTTAAAGTGTATCTTTGTTTCATTTCCAGGTTTCATGTAAAATTATTAATCATAATTTAGAACACATTTGATTGTGTTCCGTCCATATGCATCTTCTTATTTGATTTGATGCTGTAGTTCCTCTGGTTGCTAATCAGCATTTAAAAGTGATTCCTAATGTTTTCTTTTTCTTTTTCTATTGTAACTTAACTTAGAACTTGCATGTAGGCAATCTGTTATCTGTTCCACAGTCATCCCTGATCACAATTTTGCTATATCTCCTTCTACCAATAATATAGTCAACTTAATTTGTCTTTACTACATCTGGTGAAAGGCATCATCTATTGTTTGAAGATTGCATTAGCAATGAACAAATGGTAGAAATTAAGTCATTTTCCTACTTCATTTGAACTTCCTACATCATTTCAGTTTCCTATCTCACAAAATCCAACTACATTTTCTCCTTGATATTTCCCACTTTGTGACTTGTCTCCAAAACACAAATAGCATATCTTGCTTGCATGTTCTACCAATTTCAAATTGGAGTATAATCTTAGACAGTCATCAAAAACACAAAGTGTAACTGATATTCGATTTTTGATTGCACTGTATCCAAGTGTCTTTGGAGATTCTCAATCAACCAGGTTATGGTTGTCCCAAAAGTGCTTCTTTCAAAAGGTAACTGGACTTTCTTGGTTTTTTCTTTGAGAATGTTTCGCTTCTCATCCAAAAATTTCTTCATTTAGAAACTTCTTGGATGAGAAACAAAACGTATTCAAAGAAAAAGGAAGTCCAGGTGTCTTTTGGAAAAAGTACCTTTGGTACACTGTATCCAAGTACTTTGCTTCTTATATATTTCCTAATTAGGAAACAAACACAATTTTTTCTTTGTTTTTCATTTTGAGTGATATTCTGACTGAAAGCATCCAATTTGACTGCATCTCAATTCTCTGATGCCTAAAATGTCACTGTGTAAGTAGAATCATTTCATTTTTCACGGAGTTTCACATTTTCATACTTCCTATGTTCCATGTTGCCACTGTAATTCATCCTTTGCAATTTTGGATTTTCTTTTGCTGTGTGACAATATCAACAAGCAGATATCCTGAAAACTTTAATCTAGACACATCATAAACACCATTAGTATTCTAAAAGATCTTCAGCTTTTCCTCAATAGCATGTTGAGTACCTATTTGAGTGAGGGGCCCATCACCTGGCACTACATCATCAATCACCATATATTAGCTATTCATTCAATTCAAATCTTTACTGTCAGTGCACAACATATGTACAATGAGATTGGTTGAGCTCCCTCAATGCACACTCCCCCCCCACAACGCAATACAATTCACAGTGAAGACAGAAAATCCCTAACCCAATAAATCATATTAACAACCACCCAGTCCTATTGCACCAGTGTGAATATGTTAACACGTTGTGCCGGCCTTGCAAGTACATCATACTACACAGGGGTGGGTTCTACTTACCTTTACCACCGGTTCGCAATGGGATCGCATGTGCACGCTTGCTTTGTGCACATGCCTTGCTTCTGTGCATGTGCATGTGCAGATCGCTGATGATGACATCCGGGGCTGATGATGACATCCGGGGCAGTGGGTGGGGCCTCCCACCAGTTTTACTACCGGTTTTTGCGAACCTACCCGATCATGGGACAACCCACCACTGGTACTACGCAGTTATGACGTTATTCCGCATTCAGGATTCTGACAGTCCACGGATATTCACATGATTTTCTTAGCAAACTACAAAGGTGATTTGCCATTACCTTCTCCCACACAATATGAAATGATGCCTTTGCCATTGTCATTAAAGTGATCTTCTGCCTCCACTTCCTATATCCAGCGACTTCCTTTATCACTACTCTCCAATGAGGCCCCTTCTTGCTTTATCTGGGATGATCTTCATGCTCTGGGTAACAGAGGATGGAATTATACAGTGGTGCTCCAGAACACTCTCTCCCATAAATAGACAACATAGCAGGATTTGATGGGATAAATACTCACTAACATATGTATTACAGCTCTTCATGCTTTGAAACAAATTCAAAATATTATTTTTTATTATCTGAATTATTCTTTGGAGCTCAAACAAGTGCAGTAACTCTTGTTATTAATTAAAATAATCTTTAAAAAAAACCAGGGTTCTGTACAAGCCTGGAAAAATGTCCTATTTTAATGAGTCATCTTATAGAAATTAATGAGACTTTTAAAGCAGCAATATCCTTTTTTTTTCATGGTTGATTGTTTGTTTATGAATAGCAAAGAGACACTGTGCCCACATTAAGTCTGTCACAATCTTACGCACACATACAAGCTTTTGCCTAATATTTACTTATTTTTACATTTGCATATTGATTTATGGAAAATCTGAAAATCTTAACCATTGGCAAACAATTGTGCCTGGCTAAATACATGCATAGTGTTTTTCGTGCAAATGAAAGCTTAGCAAAACATTTAAGCTATTAGAAAGTGAAATATATAAATTGCTGCCTTAAATTATATAGCATGAGAATTAAAATTAAAACCAGAGAAAAGCCAGAGAAGGACAGATAGGGTTGAGGTCATTCAAATAAAAAAACCTCTTCCAGAGCTCAAAAGATTTTTTTTTTCAGAAGTGGGCTGAGAGTAGAGGTGTCCCTCTCTAGATCACCAGAGATTTTACAAAGAAATGTAAAAAGCAGTTATAAATGCTGAAGTCAAATAGATATAAGAAAGAACTCACTTGCTCTCTTGAAGTACAAGTATTAGACAAACTAACGGGGAACAAGCGTGTAAAAATAGAATTCCTGAAATCAAGTAAAGCTCTGATTATGGGCGTCCAGCTATTAATCTCCACTTGATATCCATCCATGAATGTCTGAAGGCTGGAGATACAAGCCTATAATTGTATTACTAGATACCATATGATGGGCAATGATTATGCTGATCAGGATTATGATGCATAAGATAATTTCAGAGGAAGAACTGGATGGACCTCTGTTTTGGGTGTGTAAAAGAAAAAGAGTTTTTAAGAAAGGAGATGACATCTATTATCATATCCAAATAAGAAATAGCTTTAATGAGAAACACTTAAAAAATTAAGCTATAGTTTTGAATCTATAACAAAGAGGCTATACATTCCCTAAGAACTACTGCATGTTTTGTTGACTGACATAAGCTAAACTGAAAACAAGTTCATAAAAAACAAAAATTCATACAAGTTTTATATCACCCATAGTTGTTAATTCCGCATTATCCAATTGTAGGATAGAAAAGAACAAAAAAGAGCAGGCAAAATCATTATGCTACAAATATAATTATGATAACAAATAACTTAGTGAAATAATAGTAGCAAACTCAATCAATTTAGCTTCTGTACAGTTAGAAGAAAAATGTAATTTGGGTTACTGGCCAAGATGGGCAAGAATAAACTGCAAGTATGTAATTCTTGAGCAGAAACTTTTTTAAAAAATATATTGTGTATAGACTTTTAAAATTGCTAGAATCATTGTGAGCATTTAATTTATACCTGAATTGGTTGTATTATCTAAAATCTCCCTCTCTGGTCTCTACATTATCATCAAATGCTTTGATTTTCATTTGTTATCTACTAAAAACAAGAATAGAAAACTATATGGACTGGTCCCCTTCAGCTACTATTTCACCATGCATGTAATTAACATTCTTTGTTAGACTATGCATACATAATCAAGTTATCTACATTAGTTTCTGCAAAAAAAAATAGGGATTATAGAAAATTTGAAGATACATTTCTTTGACACATCTAAAAATTATTCTTCTACCAACCCAACACTTGAGAAGATATGAAAAGTTGAGAAAAAACAACAATAAAGAAAAACTTAAAAAAATAAACCAAGAAATATAGGTTATTCCAGCTATATGATTAAAAACAGCAGGCTGAACATTTGCTGCAGTAAAATCAGAAAATAATATTAAAAGCCTGAAAGAACCAGTCTTAACTGTCTCTGTAAAACATAATTATGAGTAGAAGGTGGCCTGATTTCTGTAGGAAGTGTTCCATGATCATGGGGTGTTAAAAATATTCTGTACTGAGTAATCACCAGTCTAATATTTGTAACTAGTACATGATAGTATCATAACAATCACTAATAATAAAAATTTTGTTTGCCTATTTTATAGATTAAGCACTAGAGCAGTATTATATACAAGAGTGGTACATGGTTGTTAGTGTCCCACTATTCATTTTCAGAATTTCCTGTTGCTCATTAATTTAAACCAGTTCAAAAAATGGACTAATGAGTAACAGAAGATGAAAAAGCAAAAAGAACAGCAGAAACCAAAGGAAGGATTGAGTTATAGCATTGCCCTATAGCTTATTTTGGGCTACAGAAATAACACACTAAAGAGTAAAGTAAGGGTGATAGCTGGGATACCCAGCTAGACTGTCTGGTATTTACCTTCAGCCTCCAGAGCAATTTGTATGCTAGTTCTGGTAGAGAAATCAAGCAGAATTTATAGCCCATTCCTACTCTGGAGAAAAACTGCCAAAGTGAGCTTGCTACATCTAGTAGCTGACTGATTTCTAAAGTGTCTGATAAAGGAATCTAATACAAACATTTTGTATACATTTATATTGGAACTACAGGTTCAGTATTTCACTTGTTATTATTAATATGTGGTTGCCAAGAATCAGCAATGATTTGATGGCACATAATCAATCAATTGGTTAGGTGATTTGGTTTTTTGTTATTATTGGTGGTTTGTTATTATTGGTGGTTTGTTATATTACTTGAAGTGTTATATGGGAACTACTTTCTTTAGGCAATAGTAGAGAAGTAGCAAACAAAATAACAAAAGTAAGTAGCCTCATATCTATTTTATTTATTCAATAGAGATTTGACCTATGCTCTGTATTTTGTTTTCTTAAATGAAATGTTTCTGACTTCCTTAATAAATTTCTCTATGGACTGCCAGTGTGAGAAATTAATGCCATCTTGTTCTAAAACAAACATTTTTTGGACCAAAAGGAATGATTCTTCCAGCTGTTTCTTATGGATACTCACCATAGAATCATTTATAGATCTGGGTCTGGGAAAAGTTTAGTTATAATATATACAGATGTTACCATCTTCTGATATGTATGTATGAATGCCAATTTTGAATAATCTTGTCCCGGAAACTTGGGTCAGAATAGGTTTTTCTTTCAGCATGTACTGATTATTATGGTTTTTTTAAATTTATTGTTAACTTTTATTATTGCCTTCAAACATGCTAATTATTACCTTCAAACCAGGGGTGAAATCCAGCAGGTTCTGACAGGTTCTGGAGAACCGGTAGTGGAAATTTTGAGCAGTTCAGAGAACCAGTAGCGGAAATTTTGAGTAATTTGGAGAACCGGCAAATACCACCTCTGGCTGGCCCCAGAGTGGGGTGGGAATGGAGATTTTGCAATATCCTTACCCCAGGAATGGGGAAGGAATGGGGATTTTGCAGTATCCTTCCCCTGGAGTGGGATGGGAATGGGGATTTTGCAGTATCCTTCCCCTGCCATGCCCACCAAGCCATACCACACCCACCAAGCTATGCCCACAGAACCAGTAGTAAAAAAAAATTGGATTTCACCACTGCTTCAAACATGCTAATATATAACCCAAGTATCTTTTTCCACCATTGTATAGTGTGGCTTAAGGCTTTATGCCATGCTTTGATATCAACAGGCATAGCTCAACAGACACTGGAATACAGTCTGGATATGGGTTAACTGAGAAAAATACATGTTCTTATGGTTGGTCATTAATGACATATAGTTTGATGCAACCTTCCCTCATCTGGTGTCCTTTTCATGTTAGGATTACACATTCTACTTGCAAAAACAATGGTATCTCTGAAATGCAGACTACTACATATTAGAGCATTGTAAAACAAACTGTGCCAAAGAATGAAATAATCACTATCTGTCTGCCACTTTTCATATTCACCAGATTTTGGAAGCTTATTCTACCACCGAAAAATACAGTCATCTTTTAAAAAACCACATGGATCTTGTTTAAAAGGCAGTTACCCTTGCTTAAAAGCCATGTGCACCTAGCCTAAAAGATAACAGGGGGATCCATGATACCACGGTGCTTAAAAATGCAGTTTGTACAACAATGACATGAGTTAATAAACTATGCTAACTGGCAATAAGCACAAGCAGTAAACTGAAAGGGCCTCAGAATATCTTTCCCCAGTAGCAAATTATGCACGAATCAATTCTCATAATGGCTGCAAATGCTGGAGTTGCCAGATGATAAATCAGAGTGGGAATTTGTAGCCCTACCCAGATCTCAAACTGCCTGAATTTAGGCAACTGTCAGAAAATATTAATAGCCTCAGGTCCTTTTATTAAGTTGTTAGTACAACAGACCCACCTCGGCAGATGGTCCCATTCCCCACATATCCAGGTTTACAGGTGCAGCGGTGTCCTCTGATTGTATTGGTACAGATTGCATTCTCATCACAGTTGTGCTGTCCACTGTCACATTCATCACGCTCTACAGAAGGAAAAAAAACAATGCAAGAAAATGTAAGGGAGAGGAAAGGTAGAATAAATTTTCAGCGTGCTGATCTGACATTTCAAAAGTCATTTATAACTAATGACTCTATTGCTGAGACAGCTGAACAGCACAAAAGAGACATTCAGTGGAGAAATCTGACATCAAGTCCATTTCAGGTTATGATTTATACCTGGTCATCTCATGTATTTGAGATATGGGGAAAGACACTACCTGATAAAAGTATTAGCAAAGTAGAAGTGAGTAAAACAAAATGTTGAATACTGAATTATTTCCAAAGCATCATTCATCATGTTAATGATGCTACATGTTACTCATTAGATCAACTTACAATGTGTTTAGGACACATTTTTGTATACTGCATTTGGGTCCTTGTTTAGAATTAACAATATCATCTCTTTTACCTTCCTTTGGAACATAGAACCTGGTAGGGTGGCCTCAATTTTAAGTAGCATTAATATTTTATTTGATTCAATGAATTCGGAATAAGTATGTTTCCTGAAGCTCAGATAGGACCAACTATGCCAAAGGGGTTTAAAGATGAATTAGAGAAAAGAAACATCTTCTCACTCCATTTTAAGGTCTATGGATATTCTCAGTCATCCAAGTCATGGTTGTCCCAAAGGTGCTTTTTCAAGAGGCAACTGGACTTTCTGTTTTTTCTTTGGAGATGTTTCGCTTCTCATCCAAGAAGTTTCTTCAGTTTTGAAGAAGCTTCTTGGATGAGAAGTGAAACGTCTACAAAGAAAAATTAGAAAGTCCAGTTACCTCTTGAAAAGAATCCCATCTTTGGGGCTCCATCTCAAGATAAACTTTCTTAAACTGGCTGGCATATACAGCATATCTACCTTTTCTAATTACATCAACCATAATTTTTTAATAGGAGATACCAGCTTGCATGTTACTGTAATGTTATACTGTATCTAGCAGCTTTATTTATTTTGCATCCTAATAAAAATGCAACCATAGTACATGTAAACTGGTACCACAGAAGGGGAATTTTCTCTGCTGCTTTCTCTACTGTGATTCCAAACCCCAGTGAATCTCCTTTGACAACAAGTTGTATTGTCAAAAATGAATCCGTTCATTTTATGACCTGTTTTTGGATGTATACTTATTGGTGCTGAAGGTCCAGCTGGTAGCAAGGAAAACAAATGAAAAAAGCCAACACTACTTGCAACCTATTTTCTTTTCACTGAAGGGACACAAAAATAGTATAACTATTTTCTATGTCTTTAAAGTTGGGTAGTTTTAATTGAAACCTAAAGCCCAAATCATTATGGCTTCATTTCTAATAAAACAACAATTACCAATTTTATTTACAGTTGAACTAAATATCCACTTTTTAATTTATACAGTATTATATATACCACCCAATTTCATGGACTCATGGTGGTTTTCAAGAAACACATCATTCCAAATATACAGAACTTAATAGAAAAAGGAGATAATAATTTGCTAACTAATAACAACTTATGTCAGCCGTAATACTATTAGCACTCAATGGTCTATAGAACAGCCAGATTTTAAGCATTTCCTAAAGGTCAGGAGGTTAGAAATACCTTTGAAACATAAACTGTTCCAAAGCAACTAAAGGGGTGCATTGCAGGCCCATTCATGCTTTACGAGGTTGGGATCCTTAGCAAACCTCTATGCTAGAATTCATAGGGTGAGACAAATCTTAATGGGAGAGGTGGTCTGGCTAGTACCAAGAGGCAAGCCATATAGGGCAGAGGTCTCAAACTCACGGTCCACGGGCCAGAGCCAGCCCATGGGGTGCTTAGGTCTGGCCCATGGAGCCACCCTGGAAACAGCGAAGGACCAGCCCATGGTGCCTCGTGGCCTTCCTAACCTCCATTTTCACTGGCAGAGGGTTGCAGGAGGCCCAGTTAAAAACAGAGCTCGTGAGGGCCACACACAGCCTTCCCAGGCTCCATTTTTGCTGGCAGAGGGTTGTAGGAGGCATTGTGTGTCATGGCAGTCTAGACATTCAGTGATGAGGGGGTGAGCCAATTGTCAGAACCACATTTCTCATTACTTAGCAGCACTTTGAAAAGTAAATGTGGTCAGCAAGCAAAAACGTTACAAATCTCATACTGATCAGGACTTAATACTGTAGTATTCCTATAGCTAAGGCTATTGCCTTTCAAAATGCATCTGCAGAACAATTATTATCTCAAAGGTAGTTGCTGTTATTGCTGACTTCCTGTTGAGGGCAGTTACAGTTTCCTCTAGTGCCTCACATTGCTTTGACTTTCATTCAGATTATGAATATCCATTTATTATGTGAATACTGTCAGCTTGGTAAGGATTCAGCAGATAGTAGCAGAGGTTTTAGAATATACATCATACAAGGGCGAGAATAAATGGCTTCAAGTTTCCAACTCGGGAAAGAAGATTAAGTGGAGCTATTAGAACAGGTTTAAAACTATATATATCAAATGCCTATCATGAAGAAGATATATTTTTTTCTCCCTTGTCACTACAAGAGCAACATGACACACCCAAACTGAGGAGTAACAGCTAGAGAAGAGGCAGGCCGGATATATGAAAGCAAGCCTCAAAATTGTACCCCATGGACTAAGGACCAAGCAGCTGTGGAAACTGATGGGATCTTTATTAACAGAGATTATTAGAGAAAGGCTTAGGGTATCTCTGTCTTTAGGTACGATATTGCAACAAAATGCTACAGCAAACCTCTGAAGGGAAAAGGGAAGAGCATCTCATCCAATTGTGTATTATGACTCAATTGCCATAGGAAATTTGAAAGGGTACATTATGAGATGGCAACTAAAATTATTTTCAGACCTGTCGTGCCAAAAGAGTTAGATAAAAAGTATGCAATTCACCATTCCTCCTGAGGGCACTTGTGGGCACTTAAGCAGCAAATTTCATTTACTTTGCAATCAGTTCTTTTATATTTCTTTCAATGCCCAGTTTAATACAGCAGTTATACATCTGGGGCACTCTACAGTCCCGGTCTATCTGGATTACTTTTCATCAGAGGAATCCAGCAATCCAGCAATCTCTAGCTAACTTAAAACAAACAGCAGGAAAGCGGACAATCTAGTTCTGGCTTCCACCACCCAGTGCAACAAATCATGGGTGATATCATTGATGTATGACATGATTTTCTCCCTCATTTTCTAAAAACGTCCCCAATTTAGCTCACTATTTGCTCACTATTATGGTCAAGCCAGGAAATCAGAAGAGCTGAATGCATAGACTCATTCGTATTTTCGGTTAAGCTGAGACCCTTATGTAGACAGGACTAGTTGAGGAAAGGACTCCACTGGAAGAAAAGTGGGGGGCCTTCAATGGTACAACAATTCTAGTAGCAACAGAGAAGAAAAAATATTTTAAAAAATCCAAGGATGGCCCTTCCAAATTAAGACTGTACAGATGTCTCTGTCCACTTGTATCACAGATCGCTGGGCTTTGGTAAAAGTACATATGAATAAGCTACTACTACTGTCAGAACCATGAACTTGTTTGGGTCTTGGGTTGTTCATTTTGTTAATCAGAACAGCAGGCAATATGTTTTAAACTGCTCATCAGCTCATCCTTCTCACTGGTTAATTAAAAAGGAATCCACGTTTTTGCTCAAGGCTTAAGGAAAGCCGATAACCAAAATCTAGTCACTTTGCTCAGTCTTTTTCCTTTTCTCATCTCGTTTAAGCTCTCTTTTGTTTGACCTGTCCACCTTATATTTCCCCTCCCCCATTTTTTTTCCCAAAATAGAATTAGCAATGCATTTGCTTCAGGCAGAAATCTCTTATGAAATTATTCCTCTCTAGGAAACTCCATTTCTTCCTTTCTCCTTACTCCCTCTCTCTCTTTTGGGCTATGCTGTCTTCTTTTCATCTCTGTCCATAACTAAAGTCACAAAGACGAAAGGCAGAAAGGGAGAACCTTTCTAACTAGTCTTTTTGCTAATTCCAGAGAAAAATCTCTTTGAATCACCTGAAGTCAGAGCCTGGAAGTGGACAATGTGGTCCTCAAGCAAGGATCTTCCACTGAAATGCAGCCCTAGGATTTACTAAAACTTGTAAGAGCTCAACCAATCCCGTCCAGGATGTTGCTTTATTAGACTTTGGAAGCACAGTCTTCTTATATCCCTTTAGTAGCTTTTATCTCCAAAAGATCATGATTTCAATACATCAATGGGCAAACTCAGCCAAAGTTGTTATTCAGGGATCATTTCCTTACCTTTCTTTCCATCCAACTGTTGGAACTAACACTGAGCTTTGAGGGCCAGAATTCTAACCACAAGCTGTAAAAGATATGATTCCCCTCTTCTATTCAATTATCTCTATTTTATATTCTATTCCCAATCAGATAAAATGTTATCTGTGCAAAAGGGCTATCCCTTAGCATGTGTATGCATTAGTAACAGTGATTGTATATATATATGATAGAAAGATGATTGATGAATCACATTCTACCCTGTTTCCCCCAAAATAAGACATCCCCTGATAATAAGCCCAGTCGGGCTTTTGAGTACATGGCAATAAGGCCAAGCGCTTATTTCAGGATTCAAGAGAATATATGACAGGGTCTTATTTTCAGGGAAACACGGTACATATTTTTTTCATGAGTAAATCATTGTAAGGTAATCTATTTCAATATTTTAAGATAATGTAAATAATTTTAAGGTAATCAATTTCATTTCAACTATTCCTATATTTCTGATCTTTATTTAAAATGATTTATAAATTGATTATAAATTTGATGTGATGTGCACAACAGGACAGTAATGCCACCAACTGTGTACTAAATTTTTTATGCTTTAAAACTGATCCACAGACAGCCTATATATCCATGTTTTCATACAGTTTCCTTCTAGGGTATCTCAGTAACAATCAGTTGACAATCAGTTGACAATCAAAAATAAAAATGGCAACATTTTTGGAACTCTTAATTTATAATGAATACTTTCCCAAGATAATTTGTTCTTTTATAGTATTTTGCATTATAGAATTCAATAAGTAATTTGTCCTTGATTTCAAAATTTTTGTGAAGCCATCTCCTCATAGCCACTTGTTCTATCTAGAATGATTTTTACCTCAGCTTGATCAGTATGATTTCTGAGACTCCTTAAAAACATATTTTGATAACATGCAAAAAAAGAATCCTCCTCCACCATAATAACAATAATTCCTATTTCTGTGTAAAATATTAACATAGAGGATCCCACAATTCTTTAAAGTTCAAGACACTACATTCTAGCCATGCATCGTTATTAGTGTTTGACACAATCATGGATGAACATTCAGTTGTACACATACTAATTGAAATAGGATTATATCTGCTGACTCTACTCATTTGCAGGCTTCCTTAAGCATATAATTAGCTGTAAGTATAGCAGGCACTTTGGCTGAAAGTCAAAATCACACTGAAGATTCGATATACATAAAAACCATTTTCTCAGAAGACATGAGAATAAAGTCACTGATTTTAAAAAAAGAACAATTTATGTAAAAACATCCCAGGAGTGTCTAGATTACCCTGGAAGAAACAACGTACCAGGATAACAAAAGCATGATGGTGATGGCAAGTTTCCTATTTTGGTAAAGTCAGTGCAAATTGTCCATTGCCCCTTGCTTTTTTTTAACTCATATTTTGTATGATGCAAGTACTTGGCTACAGGATTCTATTTCAGAAGTCTGTTATAAAGCTCGTTACATCTACTGTACTTTTGTGAGCAATTATACTTGTCAATAACTATTCCTGCATAATGTGACATTAGAGTTTTATGAGACATTTCTGCAACTGAAGTATGAGTCGCTGTTTTATGGGACTGTGACAGTGAGAGTGTTCGGAAAATACTGCACAGCAAGTAGATACGATTTTTTTAAACATAATCTTGCTTAAAATTGTGTGTGTGTATCTTAAAACATTAATATTCAAGTAATAAAGAGCTAATTTGGTGTAGTAGTTCAGGCATTAGGCTAGAAATGGGAAAACTATGAATTCTGGTCCTATTTTAGGCATGAGGAAAGCTGGGTGACCTTGGGCCAGTCATTCTCAGTCCTAGGAAGGAAGCAATGGCAAACCACTTTTGAAATCTTGCCCAAAACAACCTGCAGGAAGTTGTTATCCAGGCAGCCAGAAATCAAGAGTGCCTTCAAGGTAGCCTCTTGATAATAAATAAAACAGAACTCTATGATTTTCGACTGAAATTATACTAATGATGGTAAAAAAAAATGCAAAGCAGCAATAAACTGAAAAATCTTCATGAGTGCTAACCAGTGGTGGGTTGCCGCAGTTCGGACCGGCTCGCAAGAGCTGGTAGTAAAACTGGAGGGAGGTCCTGCCCACTACCCCGGATGTCATCATCAGCAATCTGCACATGCGCAGAAGCTTCTGCACATGCACAGAAGCAAACCGCGCGTGCAATCCCATTGCACACCAGTAGTAAAGGTAAGTAGAACCCAACCCTGTTGCTAACATCTTAAATATTCTGCAAATCTTTATGAACCATGTATTCTACAGTGACAATAATATTGAATGCCAATGGGGAAGGCATAAGAAATGATTCAAGTGATTCTATTATCTCATTCAGCTTGATCTACAATCAGTCATGTATTCTTTCAAAAGATTATCCTAAATGTAAGCACAATGACAAAGCAATCAAAACTTCACAAAACTTTCTGGGAAATTTTAAAGAAACCCTAAAACAAGTAAGCATAAGTTATGTATAGTGTCAGGAACAATTTATAGTAGAGAATTGATTGAGTCTGAGCCAATCAGTATTAATATGAATGAATTACTTACAAATAACTATATTGCTGAGTACAAGAAAAGGTAGTACAATCCAGCAAGTGATGTATGACTAACACTTATAACTGATTGTGAGCTCTTTCACCTCCCCCCCCTTTACCTCTTTCCATATATAGTAGCTAAGACAGAAAGAAATATAGCTAGGAAAGCAGATGCAGGAGCCCACCAGGAGTGGTGGGCTTCTGCCGTTCTTGTACTGGTTCTCCCAAACCGTATGTTAATTTTCTGAGGAGTTCGGAGAAATTGTTGGAAGAAATCTTTTTTCACTTTACAGGGCTAATTCTGCAAGGGAGGCAGGAAGGAAAGATTCTAGTGTGCCTGTATTTCTAGCCTAATCCTTACCTTACTTGCCCTCCCTGCTGCTTTAAATGTTTTCAGAAACTGCCCAGACTTTCTGTCTGTAGCTGAGCTTCTCTGGAGTCCCCCCACCCCGAGTTTTTTGTGGTACTTTTATTCCTGGGGCTTGAACAGCTATTTACAGAAGGGTGGCATAGACATAGAAGAAATGGCTGAGAGGCAGGATGCAAGCTTGGCATTCTGTCTGATTTTTTTCCCCTGCCTTTTTGAGGGCATGTGATTTTTCCTTAAATCTGGATGATTACTTAGGATATCACGTGAGGTGAGTGAGACCAGCTGGTATATTTAAGAGGTGCAAATGGATCTAATGATTGCTTCTCCTGGATGCTTTGTCAGTTCACTGACCACAGGAATCTCTTGTCTATGGGGATTCTTCAGTCATCCGGGTCATGATTGTCCCAAAGGTGCTTTTTTCAAGAGGCAACTGGACTTTCTTGGTTTCCAGAAAGTCCAGTTGCCTCTTGAAAAAGCGCCTTTGGGACAGGAGTCTCTTGCATTGCTTCAGAGTGGCCAAGCTACATGATTGCTCACTGATAATAAGTGGATCCTCCTTCCAATTTGTTATAGTTTGCTCTCATGATAATATGGCATAGTAACATGGCACCAATTGTAGAAAGTTAGCACCCACCCCTCTCCTAGAAGAATGAAATGTTTTGAGAAATATTAAAAAGGAAGAATATATTTTCCTGGATGAGAAATAAAGAAACATGTTTTCTTAGAGGGAGAAAGCAGCCCCCACCTTCCTTAATAGCCACAGCAGATGTCAACACTTAAGAGATAAAGAGATAGATAGTTATATTCATAGGCAAAAATTTCCTGCAGCAAGGTCTGACAGAAATGGGATTAGCCCTCACTCAAGATGTTAATTTATTAATTTGTCTCTTTAGCTTGGCATTTTGTAGCCCAAATATGACCACCCACTTTCTGGAGAGCTTAAATGATCTCTCTGCTAAAGAGTTTCATGAACAAGAGTTGGCTGTATTTTAACTATTTTAATTCCTCATTGTGCTCTGGCACCTGCCTGATTTGTAACTCTGGGTTCCGGGTATTGCTGAGGAAAAGGAAAGTATTCAGACAGAATGGTTTAGCTTTCCATGATGGCTGTGATTCTGTGATCTTCAGTGTGTATTCCACCATTTCTAATCTAATGATTGGTATTTAGCAGCTTTTTGCAAACAAAGAAGCTTTTTGTATTTTTGTATAGGTAATCCTTGATTTACAACAGTTCATTTAGTGACCATTCAAAGTTACAATGGCACTGAAAAAAAGTGAAATATGACTGTTTTTCACACTTATGTCCGTTGCAGCATCCCCATGGACATGAGAGGCCAGGCGAGGCTAAGCATCCCTCAATGTGAGTGACAGCAAGTTGGCCACGCCCACTCAGGCACATGATCATCCAGTCATGCTTACCCCGTCAGTCATTAGGGCAGAGAACCGGTTGTTAAATTATTTGAAGCCCACCACTGGCTGTAACTCTTGTTGCATTACTATATGTACTATGATTCATATACAATACCTAAAATATTAGCATGCATTGGAGAAAATCTCATGAATTTCTGCATGGTGGAACTATATGGAACTCTACCTACTTCTTACTCAGCACTCTGAAAATTTGGGTGCTAGAACATCACCTGGTAACAACCCACCTTACCCTTCTTGCCAAATCTTTAAGGGGAAGAGGCATAAATATATATATTTATTTGATTTATATGCTGCTCTTCTCCGGAGACTATTTGCGGACAAACAGTTAGTTCTATATGCAAACCACATAACAACCTCTTTATTTAGAATCAACTTGAAAACATTTACTCTTGATTGTATTCTGACTTTATTTAAACACAAGGTGCAATCCACAGGGCAAAGAAGAAGAGTCTGCTTAACCCAAAACTACCATCACATAGATGCAGAAAGAGACAGATGCACATACTGTATAAGCACAAATCTAAACTATATGACTCAAGAAGACTAATATTTAAATATGATTGCTTTAATCTACATTTTCCAAAAACATTTATTCTAACATTCTCCAGGGGACTCTGTGTCTTGGTTTGCTCTAATAATTTTCTAATTTATTTTTTAATTTTTAAAGAGGGCACAAGAAGAAGAATAAAGATGTTTCACTTATACATTTCTATAATATATTATTAGTTGGTTCAGTGTACATTATCTGCATCACTTTTCCTCTCAGGAAAAAAATATCCAAGCAATTTCTTTTATCATTCCCTCCATGCAATTCCCTCCTCAAATCAATCTTAAATTGGAAATAAAATGTGTGTGTGCATATACAGCCTGGCCATTCTATTTCCCTATTTGTAGTCTGCTAGAGTAAAGGAATCTAACAGATAAAATTCACCAGAGTAAATCAAACCAAAACAAACAAAACAAAGACACATTTCCCTCAGAGACCATAAGCTATTTTATACTCAGCTCTTCCCAAACTAGCCTTTAAATATGCAAGAGAAAGACAAGTATCCCTTCTTTCCCCCATACTGCGTGGAAAAATTTTTAAATTATTCTGAACTTCAAGATTTATTCTAGTGCACTATTTTATAAAGATCAGTAAAGGTCAGGGCTCCAGCTGAATTTTCATTCCAAACGGCATTCATCCATTTCTACATTTTGTAATGCTAGTTATAGGTTACATTACAAAGTCCTTTTTCAAGTGTTTATTTGCATTTATTCTTTTAGACTACATTTGCAGCAAGATGATAGCTTCACACTAAGATGGCAGCTAAGCACTTGTTATTACTGTTAATCCAATGACAACCTTCTGATTGGTGCCATTGTAACAACAGCCTACATCTAACTCTCACAGTTAGAAGCTGGAACAATAATGTAAGTGACTCTTGGTCTGCAGTGATGGGCCAGCCATTGTGAAGGAGAAGGGGCGTTGGTCCTACCTGATACGCCCCTTCTCGTTGAGTGGAGACAGCAGCCAGACGTGGGTTGTGCTCATTGGTCAGAGGTTGGACTGAGCCTGAAATTCTTCTTAAATCCTTCCCCTGTTGCTAGGGCTCCCAGTTTTTTGTCGAAGGAGAAGGAAACAGACTCGGTGTGTGGAAAGAAAAACAGGAAACAACAATAAGATAAAACCAGTAACAGTAATGACCAGACTGAAGAACAGGGAGGGGCTGGCTGCTGTCTCCACTCAACGAGAAGGGGCATATCAGGTAGGACCAACGCCCCTTCTCCCTTGAGGGTGGAGACAGCAGCCAGACGTGGGACATACCAAAGATCACTGTCCCATTTCACGGGCGGGAACAGTCTGGGCAGCAGATCCCTCCCGAGTGACAACACCCTGTAACACACGCCTCCCAAAGTCAGGCTCCGCCGAGGCGAACTTATCTAGCTTATAATGTCTAATAAAGGGTGAAGGAGATGTCCAAGTTGCCGCCCTGCAGATCTCAACCAAGGAAGCCTTCGAGGTCCAAGCCGCCGTGGTCGCAGCACTTCTGGTAGAGTGGGCTGTGACAAAAGCAGGAGGAGGCAACGACCGGAGTTCGTATGCTGTTGTAATCGTCGCCCAGATCCAACGCCCCACCGTGGAGGAGGTCACTCGTTGTCCTAAGGAAGACGGTAAAAATGAAACAAACAGTGATTCTGTCCGCCGAATATCAGCAGTCCTCTGGAGGTAGAGGCTTGGTGCCCGGCGGACATCCAACGTGTGTAGACGGCTCTCTACTGGATCGGAAGGAGAGGGGTAGAAATCTGGTAGGACCAGTTCCTATAAACGATGAAATGGAGAGTTAATCTTAGTTACAAATGTAGGATCCAATCTGAGGACCACCCGATCCTCATGAAAAACACACAAATCATCTCTAATGGATAACGCTGCTAGTTCCGAAATTCGACGTGCCGACGTAATTGCAACCAAAAAGGCCACCTTGCCGGACAACAGGCGCAAGCTGACCGACTCGAGAGGCTCGTAAGGTGACCCCATAAGGGAGTCCAGCATGAGAGAAAGATCCCAAGAGGGATACCGATGTAGAACAGGAGGGCAGAGATTGGTTGCACCTCGGAGAAAACGTCGAATCAGAGGTTGCTGAGACAACGAATTTATTGAATTATACGTCAGGATGGAAGAAATTGCTGCAACCTGTCTCCTGAGGGTATTAGGAGACAGACCTTTGTCCAATCCAGACTGAAGGAAACGAAGGACTTGCAAGACTGAAGCTCGAATAGGAGAGAAACCATGGGATGCACACCACGAGGAAAAGGACCGCCAAGTAGCCGAATAAATTCGATCTGTTGATGCTCGTCGGGAGGCCTGGATGGCGTGGATCACGTCAGAAGGGATGTGGTGGAGCTTCCCACTCAACTGCCAAGTGGTCAGATGGAGCCACTGAGGATCCGGGTGTACAATTGTCCCTTGGCTGAGGCAATCCGGGGAACACGGAACTTTCCAAGGAGGAGACACTGATAGATGCATGAGGTCTGCAAACCATGACCTCCTCGGCCAATGAGGTGCCACAAGGATAACCTCCGCCTGTTCCAGCAATAGTTTCTGAATCACTCTCGGAATGAGGGGAATCGGAGGAAAGGCATACAGGAGTCCTTGCGGCCAAGGGGAGCGCAGAGCATCCACAGCTTCCGCCTGATGTGCAGGAAAGCGGGAGAAGAAGCGGGGCAACTTGTTGTTCTGAGGAGAAGCAAATAGGTCGATTTCTGGAGTTCCGAAATGCGCTGTTATCTTCCGGAATAGGAGCAGGTGAAGACTCCATTCTCCGTGATCTAAATGTTGGTGGCTCAGCCAGTCCGCCATCATGTTCGAGACACCTGATATATGGTCCGCCTTCAAGGAGGCCAGATGCCTCTCTGCCCAAAGACCTAGTCTCTTTGCTTCCCGCATCAGCGAGATCGTACCGCCCTGGCGATTGACATGCGCCTTGGCTGAAGTGTTGTCGGTCCAAATCAGCACGTGTTCGTCGGACACCAGACGTTGGAAAGCCCGGAGAGCCAGGTAAATTGCCCGCAGCTCTAACCAATTGATGCTGCGGGATGCTTCCATGGTGGACCAGGTCCCTTGCGCAAATTGAGCCCCGCAGTGAGCCCCCCAGCCGGACTTGCTGGCATCAGTAGTCACAGTTACCCGCTGGGGTTCCAGGAACAGACAGCCCCTGGAGAGCGCAGGAGATCTCCACCAGCGAAGGGATGACCGTACTCCCTGTGGAACTGTCACCTTGGTCAAGGAAGATCCCTTGCCCGCTTTCTGTAAAAGCAAGAGAAACCTTTGAAGGTCTCTAAGGTGTAATCTAAGGTGTAATTCTGTAAAGGCAAGAGAAACCATTGAAGGTCTCTAAGGTGTAATCTGGCCCATGGGACAATGGAGATGGTCGAAACCATCTTCCCTAGTAGTCTAGAAAGAAAGAGAGGGGAAACCTTCCTCTCCCCCATGACTTTAGCTACCATGGATCTCAAGCCAGCCTGCCTATCCGGGGAAAGAAAAACTTTACCTTGAGCCGAATCAATAATAGCCCCCAAATGAAGAATTCTAGTCGAGGGTTCCAGGTGGCTCTTCTCTACATTAACAGAGAAACCGTGTGATGCCAATATCTGAATTGTGAGACAAAGATCCGACATGGCCTGCTGACGGGAAGATGACATAATAAGGATATCATCCAGATAGCACTGGAGACAAACGGCTTGAAGCCTGAGATGGGCCGCTAAGGCTGACAAAATCTTGGTGAAACTACGGGGTGCAGAGGAAAGACCGAAGGGTAATGCCCTGTACTGGTAGTGAACCCCAGCATAGCAAAAACGAAGGAATCTTCTATGAGAAGGGTGAATGGGGATATGGAGGTAAGCCTCTGTGAGATCTATTGAACAGAGGAGATCGCCCCTCCGTACACCGTCCAGGATTGAAGACAAAGATTGCATTTTGAACCTTCTATAGCCCACAAACTGGTTCAACTGCTTAAGGTCCAGAATAGGTCTCCACCCACCCGATGACTTAGGGACTAAAAAGACCCGAGAATAAAAACCCTGTCCCGCCTGGTCACGAGGCACACGTTGAATAGCCCTAATGGCTAGCAGATGGTTGATAGCCGACTCCATGAGGAACCGATGTTCTGCTATTGGGGACAGAGGACAGCGGATAAAAGACAAAGGGGGGTGGAAACAAATTCAATGGCCAGTCCAGATGAAATGGAGGCCAGGACCCAGCAATCAGAAGTAGTACCCTCCCAAGCCTTGGCGAAGAGACCCAATCGTCCGCCAATGGGAGGATCCCTGGTACCACTAACAATGGTGACGGATGGAACGACCCCCTCCCCCTCGAAAGGGCCCCTGAGGTCCAAAATTCTTCCCCCTAGCAGGTCTCTCCTGGAAATTCCTCTGCCTAGAATTCAAGGACCCAGGGTAGAAATTACCCGTGTTTCTGTGGGGACCCATTCCCCCTTCCACCGGACGAAAATGAGAACGAGGTGGATAAGGAAAAACCCGAGGTTCCCCTCTATGGAAAACAGCCGGTAAGACTTTCCTCTTATCTTTGGTCTCTACAAGGAACTTGTCCAGGTGCTCGCCAAACAGTTTTGATCCTGAAAAAGGCACTGAAGTCAGACGCCATTTATGCCTCATATCGGCTTGCCAATGGCGAAGCCACACTAAACGATGGGCCGCAATGGAAGAGGCTAGAGACTTGGCTGCGAATCGAGTGGCATGCAAGGTGGCATCTGCAGAAAACTGTACTGCAGCTATAATCTTATTCAAGTCCTGTTTCAACCTAGAGTCCTCAGACGACATCTTTTCCTGCAATTGTTTAAGCCACAGAATCGTTGTCCAATTAAAGAAGGATGTGGTGGTCGCAGATTTAATGGCCCAAGCCGCACCAAGGTGGGCCCTCTGAAGAACCTGATCTGCGCTCCTCAGGTCGAAGACCCTCCTCTGGATCTCCAGGAATGGAAGACGAAGAGAGCAATGCCGCCACAGGAGCGTCGACCGAGGGAACTTGGAGTAAGGACTCCAGGTCTGAAGAAACAATGAAGTTTCTTTTGTCTGTGGAAGTTAGCACTGGAACCGAGGATGGAGAAGACCACTGCTTCTGGATGACTTCCAGGAAAAGTGGAGGCGTAGGAATGGCCGTCACTGCCTTTGGCTGCTCGGCAAACAAAGGATTCAAAGAGCCCGCAGATGGAGGCGGCTCAGGCTGAGAAGTAGGACCCAGTTGAGCCGTATATACCGCCTTAAAGAGCAGTGATTTAAAAAGAGACTGGGGAAAAAGGCCCATGAAGGCTGGCTGGTCAGGGGGCAATCCCTCATCTTCCGAAAGCTCAGGTTCCTGGGGTTCCATATTCACGTCCTTGGAATGATCACTGACCCCGGAAACGGATGGAGAATCTGAACCAGCTAGAGAAATGGCATCCTCCATATCGAAACCACTTAAAGATTCAGCCGGGTCTGAAAAGACCGAGAGAGAAGGAGCCGGTCCCGGAGCCGGATTGAAATGGGTAGACAACAATTGATGTACCGCAATGGAAATCATTCGTTGAATGTCTTCCGGTTGCCAATTGACCGGAGGTTGACCTGGAGCCGGGCCGGCCTCCGAAGAGGCTCGGACCGGAACAGAAGGAACAGGAGGATGGACCATTGGTGAAAAGGGAGTGCTAGACTCCACTGTAGAACGAACTCCCGCCAAGGGAACGGATCCCCAAACCTCTGCTGAAGAGACTGACAATGGAAAGTCCTGCAAGGACCTTTGATCCGGAGTCAAGGAAATTTCTCGTCTCAAGTCCTCAGAAGACTCTCTGGCTGTCCTACACAGTGGGGCTTCATTACCACTTTGCCTTTTTGACACCTCAATGGGAGGTTTTCCCTGGACCTTAAGCACCTTGGAAGGTAGCGAGGGTCGCTTGGTGGTGGGAGCAGGAGCTCGCACCCCTTTGTCTGGGGCCTGAACCTGGTTTTCACGCAAAGAGGCCTCCGATTGTTCGCGGACCGTGGCCTTATGGCCATGCCTAGATTTAGATTGTGCCTTAGGCATGATTAAAGAAAAACAACGAACAAACCAGGCAGGCCAATGAGGGGAATTAAGACCCCACTCTGTACAGTAAAATACACAAGGTCAGAAATATAGGCTAGAGAGGACAGTAAAGGTCAACAGAGCATGCCAGAAAAAGAACCCCTTATGATGGGCAAAACAAGTGCCCAAACTCAAAGAATTTTACTGCCGAAGGAGGGAGAGGCTTAGTAGGCCTGCAGACTCCGCCCTCCTTCTCAAAATGGCGGCCCAACAAAGTGACAGGAAGAGCTCGAGCTCTCCTGTTACAAAATGGCGCCCCAGAGAACGACCGTTACAGCGCGAGGCTCTTCAGCACACCAATGCGCTCGGCGCCAAACTGCTGGAAGTGGAGCCGGCAAGGGCGAGAATTCAAAAACAGCGAAGGGGTAGATGAAGGCACCCCCGATGCCGAAAAACGCCTGCTAAGGTAAGAACAGCCCCTTTTTATTAAAGCCGACAAGTCAGGGAGTGCGCTGCTCCGCTCCAATTACAAGCGCCAAACAGCTGAGCTAAAGGGAAAACAGCCGCCGCAACTCCGTTCACAAACTCTGAGCACTAAGCTGGCTAGCTAGCATTAAGAACTAGCGCTCGTGAGATTGGAGTCCTTAGAAGACCCCTTGGTGTGCACGGGCTTCAAAAGCAGCTTGGAGAAGAGGAATTGTGAGAGCCGACAAGCGGCTAATTCAGGACAGCGCAAGACTCCACAATATATCAGTACAGACAGATGAACTGTCGAAGCCGATGGGGAGGGGGCGCGAGGCTCCACAGGCTCCAAATGCCAGGTAACTGTGTTTAATTAAGGATTATAGGGCAAGGAGCTGCCCCTTCCCCCCAAAAGGGGAGCGAAAAGCTCCACCAGAGTTTTGACTAACCCATTTAGTCGAGGTTGATCGTAGCTGAGAGAAAGAAACTCAGCAGCTCACAAAAAGCTGCTGAAAATCAAATCCACTTAAACAATCCAGAAGGCTAGAGAATAGTCAATAGGGAATCCAAAGTCAAAAACACAGAATCAATCAGATAGAAATATAACTCTAACTCAATAAGGAGATAGAGCACACTTTCCACACAACTGTCCAGTCTGATGACTGAGCAAAAAAACTGGGAGCCCTAGCAACAGGGGAAGGATTTAAGAAGAATTTCAGGCTCAGTCCAACCTCTGACCAATGAGAACAACCCACATCTGGCTGCTGTCTCCACCCTCAAGGGAGAAGCCAAAGTTTACTACCGTATACTGGTTCAAGTATTGTTGTAGCTGTTATGGAACTGAGTATAATAGCCTCCACATCTTTGAAGAGACCAAACGTCCCTGTTGCTTATTCAGGTTTGTGTGAAGGGTTTCTAATATTATTCCTTTGTTATTTAATACAGAGATATTTATGCATCCATCTCATTGTCTGTCTGTCTGCTTATTGGTCGTTGAGATGACAACTTGATTCAGAATGTGGTGGCTTGTGTTGTTGGCAGGCTTGTGTGGTTGGCAGGCTTGCAGTATTATGTCCATTTCACAATAATTTTGTGGCCAAGAACTATTTGCCATTTGGTTCCCCTGTACAATTCAAGTATGGGTTTTAATCAACAAAGCCTTGTTATGGTTTAGTACCTACTGTAGATACCTCCTTCAACCCAATTCAACTTATCTGAGATATTTTGAGGTAAGCTACTAACAATGGTAATTTCCAGGAACTGAAGAGGGCTGAGGCTTAGAGATATTGTTTCTCTTGTTTCTCCATTATGCTCTCAATCCTTTGGAATGCCTTTTGGAGCAAGATTAGTTTCGCCAGTAACAGCCTCCTAGAAGCTAGGTCAAGTCAAATCATTCCAGAGGGCTTAAAGATGTTAATGATATAAGATGCTATTGTTACTGTTTCATATTAATTTACTTGTATTTATTATGAACACTTTAATTTTGTTCTTCATAACTGAAGAATTTCAAGACATTTTGATGCATTAATTAAATAAAAGTTGACAAGGAATGAGAGGTCATATCTGTGGCCCTCACTTGTTGGGGTGCCTCAAAGATTCTCTCTCCTCTTAAATCTACATGCAGCTTTTCTGTGTGGTCATCCACCAGTCTGGAATCAATATGTGGATAATACCTAATTATACATCTTGGCCCTGAGACAATTAAATGATACTGTTAGAGGCCCAGACTCTGTGCTGAGAGGTTATATGAGTCTTGATGGAGAGGAATAGACTCAGGCTTCATTCTGACAAAATCATGTGCCTTTGTTTGTTTTATCTCCCCATCACAGCCCCAGGGTCAAAGGGATTTTCCATCTTTATTATTTAACTAGCTGAATACCTGTGCTCCACTACGAAACTATGTGATCAGGCTTGATAAATCGACACTTACAGGTTGAAAATTAATGAGTAGTTATGATTGGCCTCTCCTTTCCCCTTCTCTCCTCAGCCTTGCCCCACAGAAGCCTATCCTATCCTATCCCCTTCTCTCCCTCAGGCTTGCCTCACAGAAACATCTCCTATCCTATCCCCTTCTCTCCCTCAGGCTTCCACACAGAAGCCTCCCTATCCTATCCCCTTCTCTCCCTCAGCCTTGCCCCACAGAAGCCTCTCCTGTCCTAGCCCCTACTCTCCCTCAGGGTTGCCACACAGAAGCCTCTCTTATCCTATCCCGTTTTCTCCAGAGTTATTTTCAGTTGGGATGGGGAGTAGAATGTTTAACTAATTAGCATCAGAGCATGTTAATAACAATATAAGAAATACTAATGATCTGATGGTCATTTTGAAAAATCCTTTCTTAGCAAGCACCTAGAAGCCAAGAAGAACATATGTGCCAAATTTCAAGTTTGTAGGCTTTACGGTTCTGGAGATTTCGTGATCATGGCGTGAGTGGTTTTCCTTTTATATATATAGATAGAGTTGCACTTTCCCATGAGAGAATATCTGGAGGTCCTCTTGGACTTATAGCTACACAGACATGTGTGTTGACAAGGTTTTTGTGCAGTTCACCTTACACAGCAGTTATGCCCATTCCTGGACTTGTCAGGCTCTTCAAACAATCATTCATGCCTTAGTCATCTCTTCGTTACATTGTTGTAATAAGCCCTATATGAGGTGGCCTTTGAAGACCACTTGGAAACTTCAGCTAATCCAAAATAAACAGCAAGGGTTATGTTGCAATATGTGCAGGCATCCCCAATTCTTCACAAATTGCACCAGTTGCCAGTTGACTTATGGATGTAATTTATGGTGCTACATATCATCTATAAAGTTCTGCATCACATAGACCTATTTACTTGAGAGACCACCTGTCTCCATATGTTTCTGTCCATCCAGTGAGATCAGCCAGAATGGGCAAACTCCAACTCCCTTCAATTAAGCAGTGTATCTTATGGACTTGGGAAGCTTGCCTTCTTGGTGATGGCTCCTGATTTGTATTATTTTGTACCCCCAGAAATTCATACTGCTTCCATTCTTTTGACTTTTTACAAACTGCTAAAAATCTACTGTAATTGTTCCTCCAGGCCTTGGATTGAGGTGTTTATTCAGCACTTTTTGTTTCCTTATTTCCTATTTGCTCTTTCTGAATCTGTCAAAAGACAGTCAGCTGTCTTCTTTTTCTTGATATATAAATAATGTACAGTATAAGTATTATTCTTTTGCCAATCTGAGACAGCGGACACACTCCAGATATGAGTTTCTTCTTGAAGCAATGGCAGCATGATCTGGTGGGGAATATATCACTATTTCTTCATCATGGTCACACAATGAATGAATGAATGAATGAATGAATGAATGAATGAATGAATGCAGCATTTGAATTGCTTCTCTGGTCTCTGCAAAATAATCACAAAGATTGGAGGAACTTTTTTTCAATTCAGATGTATTACCAGAGCTGCTAAATTTGTGGAAAGCAGAGGAGGAAGGTTACAGACCTTTAGATTATCTCACCTCACCTATGAACACAATTAGACAGCACTCTTAAGTTGCCCTTAAATAAAATGTGGCTTGCCATGTGATAAAACTCCAAGGCAATTTTTGTTCTGATTTTATGCAATAATTAAGAATACATACAGACCTCTGGTGGGTCATCTGGTGACCCAAGAAGGCCTGGAATACAGAAAACAAATTAATATTTGTGCTCCAATTTGCAACTACTTAACACATGTATAATATATATATTCTCTTTGCTCAGCTAAAAACATTGTTGTCAACTGTACCCCCATGTATTTTTCTCCATGTATTTTTATTTATTATTTTAATTGAAAATATTTATAAACTATTACCGGTATCGGAACTTGTTCCTCTATAAATCTAATCTGTATAGTCCATATAGAACTGACTGGCTTATACTGTTAATATGAAAGATGTATTTAATTAGGTTGTAAATAATCTTTTTAGCAGTTAGCAAACTTTTAAAATCACAAAATGTGTAATAAAAGTGATGTATTTCTGAATTTATACTGCATACTTATCCGAACTAAATAAAGTATAAATATATTTTCTTACCTCCATTTTGCAGTTTAAAAATTCTTTCAAGTGTGTCTTAATTTGCAGAAAACAAAATATGTTGCTTCACATATACAACCATAGCAGACACAGGTAAATTATTAGCAATTTCAATGACTTTCCTGCATTCTAAAATCTTCATAAATTTTCATTATTTTTTAAAGTTATGTTCTACATTATGTAAACATTGAACATCAAGAATGCACAAGTATTTTTCAGTATTTTCCCCATTCAGATTACAAATGAACAATAGTCACAGTAATGCTATATTAAAAACACAGAGTAGCTCTGTAATTCAAACAAAACACTGAATTTCTTTCATTTGCATACATAACTTTACATGTAATTCCAACTTCTCATCATAAAAACACATAATAGCTGTTCATTCCAGACTACTTGAAAATATGAACTTTGTAGTATGTA
Source organism: Pituophis catenifer annectens (assembly GCF_029215685.1). NCBI lineage: Eukaryota > Metazoa > Chordata > Lepidosauria > Squamata > Colubridae > Pituophis > Pituophis catenifer. The sequence continues at coordinate 263,916,686 of NW_027256881.1, forward strand.
TATAAATATAAACTATGTTATTTTGGTTGCTAAATGAACTGGATGTGCTAGTATTTTATTTTCTACATCGTATAACAAAACAAAATAAAACTTTTTTCCCCAAAATATGCAATCATTTAGAGTTGTTCTGATATTTACATGGAAAAGAGCTTCTGTATAACGGCCTTTAATCTCTGACATGTTTGCAGCATATATTTAGATAGCAGATTAAGTATCTTCTCCTTATTAATATACATACTACTGGTGCATTTTAGTAATGTATTGTTTTTATTGTTGGTTTGTGGCTTATTTCAGGTTTTTTGTTTTAACTTTGTAAAACCTATGGAGTCATTTGCTAGTTGGAAGGTACATCAATAAAATAGACTGGTTCTCTATCATTTTTATTGGAAGAATCATGTCACTCTACTTAAATGTTTAGCTCATCCTTCAAGCATCCATATCTCTGTGTTCAATTATCAGACCAAATGTGCCATCTTCTAAAGAGAGTATTAGCGTAGCATATTCTCTGTCAGCACATTTAATTTCTTCAGGTTTTACCTCATGGTCATCCTCCAGTATTGAAGATACAGTATGATGAATCATTTTCATCAGATCCTTCCTTCCTTCCTTCCTTCCTTCCTTCCTTCCTTCCTTCCTTCCTTCCTTCCTTCCTTCCTTCCTTCCTTCCTTCCCTCCCTCCCTCCCTCCCTCCCTCCCTCCCTCCTTTGTTTATGTAATGCTTCATCCATCAAAGGAAAACATTCAAAATATAATTCCATTAATACTCTATTCTCAGAGTTGTGTGTGTATGTGAAGTGTTTTTATGGTTGATTTTTTATTTTTATTTTTTTGCATTCAGGGATTTTGTAAAGATATTTCTTTCATTAAAATGTTGAAATAAAATTAGAGGCATTCTTCCTTAAAGGAAACTTACATCTTTATCTCATGAGCACATTGCAGATTTCTCCTACACATTATCTTCTGTATTTCTCTATGTAATTAACAATTACTCTGAAGTCTTAGGGATTTTTTTATCCATGCCTACAGCTGAGATGTTTCAGGCAATGCTTTGAAATCTGTTAATATTTGGGGTTCATGCAGGCACTCATCAAAAGTCTACCAGCCACCTGAAGAGTTCCGTCTAGAATGTTCAATGAAGTTATATAGTTGGGGTTTTTTTCCTCCTTCTGTTTAATATATCTTTTTTTCTTCTTCAATTTAATATTTAGGTTATTGTTTCTATTTCTCTTAATCTCTGCACTTTGATGAAAAGATATTTATTTTACAACTCTTATTTCCTCAGAAACTTTGGCTCTTAATTTCTTATTTTCTTTGAGAAACATACTGTATTTTTCGAAGTATAAGATGCACCTTTTTCCCCCAAAAAAGAGGGTGAAAATATAGGTGCCTCTTATACTCTGAATGTAGCCCCGCCCAGCTTCTCAAACGGAGGTTTCAGAGGCTGGAAAAAGCATCAGAAACGAAGCTTCAGAAAAAAAGCCCCCAAGCAGAGCTTCAGAAAAGAAGACCCCAAACAGAGCTTCAGAGGCTTTTTTTCTGAAGCTCTATTTCGGAGGCTTTCAGAGGCAGGAAAAAAAGTTTTTTCTGAAACAGAGTTTCAGAAGTTTCAGAGGCAGAAAAGAAAGCAAGGCACTGAGCTCACAACCAGGAACTTGTCACTAAAATTCACCTCTGGAAACAGCTGATTGGGGGTATTCCAGGAGGCTGATCCACCTGCCCGTCAGCTTTTTTTTAATTTTCTTCCCCAAAAACTTAGGTGCGTCTTTACTCCGGTCTGTCTTATACTCCGGTCTGTTTTATACTCTGAAAAATACTGTAATTTGCCACTATTTGCTATTCTTTTATGCATTCACAATAGGAATATTTTGGAAATGAATTTCCTTTTTTGAATTCGTATCAATTACGTTTAGTTATTTGTTTATTTTTAACCTAAGACATCACAGATATAGAAATATCTTCTTGTTAGTTTTCAGTAGCCCAGTCTATAGAACAGACATGTACTACAGATCATACAATGAGTCCATACAACATAATACTAACGGCGGAATTTCATTTCAGAAGAATATAAAATAATTAATATTGATCTCCTATTGATAGGATGAATATGGCATTATAATTTTACAACAGAATATTATAATTACTTATCTAATTTGGTCAGCTATAAGTAGTGTTCCTTTCCTTCCATTTTTTAATTCATCCATAAAGCCATTTTGATTTTTTTTTTCAAATAATCATTATAGTTAAAAATACACTTTATGTTTTGCCATAATGATTCTCCTAAAAGCCTCTATAAAAATGTTTTATTTTTTTCTCTTTTTATCATAGTTAATGTTAGTGAACAAAAAAAGAAGTTAAAGATGTATGCTGTTATGAACCTAAAATGCTTTCATTCATTCACCTGAGTAAAAGCACCTTCCTATTAAAATTTTAATAATTCATAAGAAGAGTATGGCTTTTATCAGCAACATTTTTATTTGCAATAAGCAAGAACCAGTTTCAGACAGACCAATCAGATCTACCAAGAGAAACTGCTGCAACTCTACTTGGGGAGCTTTCAGGGGCTGAGGTGAAATAGTGCTGTTTTTCTGCTGGAGCAGCAACTTTGGATAACAACAACTAGTAAGAAAGATAACCTTGACAGAGATAGACTAAATCTGTTACCAAAGCAACAAAGGGGAAAATCCTGGCTTAAATCCAAAAGAAGAAGTCATGAGCAAGCAACTTAGACAGACACTCCCCTAATACACATGAATATAAAGTGGAACGGGGAGTCTGTGATGTGGGAGTAAAATACAGTAAAATTTGCAAGATTCTGTTGTTATAGCCAATATTAATAAAAGTGATTTTAGTTGCCTTCTTGCAGAGTTGATTAATTGGTATGTTCTACATAGTGGGGCTGACACAGCCTCCCTGTGGAAATCAGACTAGTTTTGTTTTTGTTGATCTTCAAACGGTCTTGAAGACCTAATTGTTTCAGAGAGCCCTTTCCTGATGTTATTGTTTCTTGTTTTCAAAGTTGTAAGCCACCAGAATCTGGTGGAATAAGAGACGGCTTCTAACATATAAAATTAAATTAAAATTAACGTAGACATGGCAGAAAGATGTTTCGTGCCGTGTTTTGCTGTACATGAAGACACCGTCTCTGACATTTCTGAGGTGACAAAGATTGAATTGCATTCTAAGCTTCCCATGTGATTTACACAGACAGCCTTGTAACCACTAATGTAGCATAGCGAGAGCCATTACACTTCGCAGAAAGCATTCTTTTAGAAACCAGTGCAAAAAATTAAATATAAGCCTGATCTTTAAAAAAAAAAAAAACTTTATCAAAATAACAGCAATTAGCTTGCATCAATGTAAATTGTAAATAGGAACCATTCAGCTAATTCTGATATTTGGAAATAATCTCACTCTTCTTACACTGACCTATTTCTACTAAATGGGGAAATCGGGAAAAACAGCCCTGGCTTTGAAAGATGTTGTCTTTTTTTCCCTTTTTTGAGCTTATAAATATAATCATTCTCTCCAGAGGTATGTTCAGTATTTCTCTCCTTAGTTTTTTTATCTGATAACATGATTGGGCTACATTTCTCTCAGTGGATGCTCTCCTTTTTATAACCCAAGCAGCCAACTGTTTATTTATTTCTTTATTAATTTTTTATGCCACCTATCTCCCTTATAAGACAACTCTGGGCATCATACAGATTATAAAGAAGATAAATAGAAAAAATTAAAACTATACAAGTTACAATTTTAAAATTATACAAAAACCAGGACTAAAATACAGGCAGCATGGGAATAAGGTCTTCTTACACCATCAACCATCTCCAGCAATGAGCACTTCCCCCTCCACCATTCTAATGGTTGTTAGAACCATTAGAATTTCTCTAAAGGATTTCTGTCTAGATATCTGAAGTTTTAATTTTTAAAACCACCCTCACCTCATTACTTGGACAAGGCAGGCAGAATAAAGGCAGGTAAAAGACATGAACATTGAGAATGAAGATGGAATGAGCAGTCTTCTCTTTGCTCCAATATGAAGCCTTCACACATCCAGTCAAGTGCTTCAAAAAGCTTGGTATAAGTTGTTACACAAAGGACACACAAACTAAATTATATCACATGAGTAGAACTTGAATCACTTTGTGGTAGAGCATCTACTAAAACAGAGGTGTCAAACTGGCGGTCCACAGGCTGGATGCATCATGGCGCAGGCCACGCCCACCCCAGGTCCGCGAATGGGAAAAACGCCATGAAACGTCATGTAATGCCAACATGACACGGCGAGTTTGACACCTGTGTTTAAGGTTCAGATTCCTCTAAAAATTGCCATATATGAATATGTCACTTACCATTAATAATTGTTGAATTGCTTTATTCATATGAAATATACATTTTCATGGAAAACAGAAATTGTTTTTATTCTTTCTCAATTATGTAAAGACAGTGTCTTGGTGGTAAATTTATAACAATCAAAGAGGTATGTGGCTAAATGACACTGGCAAAGTTTGTACTCCGGCGATTTGAGTCTAACACTGTGTGACAAAATGAGCTCCCATCACTTGCCTCAGCTTCTTTCAACCTAACAGTTCAAAAGCATGTTACATACAAGTAGATAAATAGGTACCACTATAGGGGTGGGGGAAAACAGTGCTTCAAGCAGCAGTATGAATTTAACTGGTACTGAACCTGCCCGAATGTGATATCCAAAACTGAGGTGACATTGGTAGTGGCAAAAACCCAAGGATGATGTTTCAGAATGCTGTCAAGCCTTATGAATGTGGAGATAGTTCACCCCCTGGGTTTGGATAGCATGAGCATGAACTGAATCGACTAGCAATCAGCAGCAGTTACACAACTACAGTACTTTGCTTTAACTCTGCAGACTCCTGGCTAATGTAACATCACCATACACTAAATAAATATAACAATCAACTCCATTGGCTCCATTGTTGTGGCTTATCTGCCAAACAGCTGATTGCTGCACTAAGTATGGCAGTTCTGCTCTGCTTCCAACCAATTTATTTAATTCCCCCACCACCACAAAAAGAATTGGACAATTGACTCTTGCAAGCCACAATGAGTCAGCTCCAAAATATTGCTGTGTAGAGATCTCTGTTTCTGTCCATCTGTCTGCTAAATAACTCTCTAAAATTTAAACAGAACAGGACCAGATTTGGTATAGCATGAGAAACTGGAAAAAGAAAGAGTTCAAAAATGCTCCAGATCTGCCTATGGGCTATCAAAAAAAATCCCAATAAGAGAAGGGATCAAGTGCACACCTAAATTCAAACCAAAGGTGGTATTCAGCAGGTTTTGACCAGTTATGGACAACTGATAGCAGAAATTTTGAGTAGTTTGGAGAACTGGTAAATACCACGTCTGACTGGCCCCACCCCCATCTATTCTCTATCTCCTGAGTCCCAGATGATCGGGAAGAAATGTGGATTTTGCAGTAACCTTCCCCTGGAGTGGGGAGGGAATGGAGATTTTACAGTATCCTTCCCCTGCCACACCCACCAAGTCATGCCATGCCATGCCACGCCCACCAAGCCATGCCCACAGAACCAGTAGTAAAAAAAATTGAATCCCACCACTGATTCAAACACACAGAGATGCAGCATGAGAAAGACCAGATACAGAAATACACCAGCAACACATATAAATTCACCATGATCAGTCCCTGTAGTAAAAGTAGACACTTATGCTACACATCAGTTTGTGACACAGGAGAAATTTAAAATGTATACTGAGGCCACTGCTTGCAAAGGATTTCCAGGAAACATAGTCCACAGGTTCTTTTCATTTTGTTTTTATAGTTCGTAGTACAAGACTGAACTCAGCCCATTTCTGATTTAGAGAACAGTCCTGCTGTTACACATAACAGGAAGTGCTAGTGCAAATTACTAATGACATTTGCAATTTCAAAAAGTTAGATAGCATTTCTGTTTGATTTTGATTTGATTTAATAATTGTGGAATTCCTTTCCCCTACTCCTTCCTTCCTTCCTTCCTTCCTTCCTTCCTTCCTTCCTTCCTTCCTTCCTTCCTTCCTTCCTTCCTTCTTTCCTCACCCAGTCCCCCTCCCTCCCTTGAATCTTACCCTCAATCTAGTGGCAAGGGAAAGAAAACATTTCATGTGGCATATATTCTACATACAGAATACTCCTATCTTAGCCGAAATTTTTGAGAATTGGTGCCAGATATTACAAGCAGGTGCTGAAGCAGGGGTGAAATGCTCCCGGTTCGGACTGGCTTGGGCAAGTAGGCAGCAATGGTGGCGGGCAGTTTGGAGAACCGGTAGCAAAAATCCCTGCCCCCGCCCCCATGCCCAGCTGAGCCACATGATCATCAGAGGCTTTTTTTCTTTTTAAATGCCTCTGACGAGCCAAGCTCTAACAATCCCAGCTGAGTTGCCTGCCGATCAGGCAACTCAGCTGGGATTGTCAGAGCCATTGAAAAGAAAAAAAAACTTTTTTTCTTTTAAATGGCTTTGACGATCCAAGCTCTGACGATCAGGCAACTCAGCTGGGTTTTTTAAAAAACCCTCTGACGATCAGGCAATTCAGCTGGGATCGTCAGAGCCTTTTGAAAGCATTTTTTTACATGGTTTTACATGTAAAAAATGGTTTTAAAAGTAAAAACAAAAATTGGCCACGCCCACCCAGTCACATTATCCCCTACCACCAAGCCATGCCCACAGAACCAATAGTAACAAATTTTAGATTTCCCCATTGTGCTGAAGTACATTAAAAATGGTCTAATCTAAGTATAAGATAGCTATCTACTTTATGTTCTAACAAACATACAATGACAGCAGCAACCCTACACCATATTTCTGATATTAATATGATGTTTTGTCATAATATTACCCAGTTGTCTTGATTGGAGAAGAAATCTTTGCTAAGTGATTTTTTTTCATTGGAAATTAGAATTCTATTAGAAAAGAATAATAAAAATCCAGAGAAGGTTGACCATTATGAAAATGCTGCACGTTGCATTATTTAATAATGAAATGAGGATCTTCCTTATAGCAAGTTACATTTCTGGTAGATTACTTAGTGTTGTCTACACTGTGACTAGGCCACCCAAGATTTGAACACAGAACCTTGTGTATGCAAAACATATTCTCAATCATTCTCAAACATATTCTCAATCATATTCTCAATCACTCAATCATGAGTTATGGCCTTTACTAGGGCTGTACCCTTGTTGCTAATAAGGCTACAGGATCATTTTGCTCAATGCTATGCCATGTTGATGCTGAAGAGAAACATCAATATTCTACAAAGAGAAAGGACATTTTTCCCTCAATTATTTATTATGCTTGGTGGCAATTTATCTCTGGTTGTTCTTTTTTTTTTTTCCTTTGAGGATTGATTTAAAATAAACTTATCTCTGTTAAGCTTCATGAAATCTTTCCCACTGTTCTAACTATAATTCAGATACAGTTTTTTTAAAAAAAAGATCTGTTAAGTGATCACATTTTCATGTTAAATGATTAAAACCAAGAACGCTTCAAATGCAGCATTGTATCCTATTGAAATTACATCAACACACACAATGGGAAGGATTTATACAGATAGCAGCAATTATCCATTTTCTCAACTGAGTGGAACCAAAATCAGAAAAATGATTGAAGCTTAAGCATCACTGCAATATTCATGTGTCTGCTTAACTGGCTGCTTGTGATGGTCTCATTTGTTTCCTTTGAACAAATAAGTAAAAAAAAATTCAAAAGATTATGATTGTTTAGAATTCTAAAAGTAGATGAATAAGATACGTGACAAAGGTACCTTAAATAAAGAGCAGAATCAAAAGGCCCTCCTGACATTTTTTGTATTATATACATGCCTGATTAATACAGACCCTTTTTATGATTAAAAAGAATACACTGAATAATATTATAATACTAAGTAGTATTAAAAGCCCGTAAATCAAAATGCTTATTATGTGCAACAGCTAGTTAACAGTCCAACAGATTATTAGAGGCAACAGGATTACCACAGATGGATTTACACATATAAGAGACTCAATTGAATGTCCATGAGCAAAGGAAATTGATGGTTAATAATCAAATAGAAAGGACAATAATTTTCAAAACATTAATGAAGTCAACTTTTCTAATTCATGCAAGAATTGGTATCTTCATTCTGAGATGCTTCTTAATGGTTGCAATGTCCTACTCTCCTTCTAGACTGTCTGCCACCAATCGGAACATTTTTGGTTCACCTTAGCTTATTAGACAGGTTTGAGTCTTCCTTAAAAAGACACATCATTCTTGATGTGTCTCACTGTGTCTTTTCTTTCCCAGCACTAGCACAATACTCATCTTTTCTTGGTCCATTCCCAGATATTTTTTTTTCCTTTTAATAGCCTGCACAGGGCACATAGAAGTCTTTTCACTCTGGCCCAAATTAGTTAGCTACCTATTAGGGCAACAATTGACAGATACAACAGCATTCCCTATGAAACCAGTGTTCAAATCTATTTCTCATGTTAGAGTGTCCACTATGTTGTAAAGGAAGGCAAAAACGTATAACATCGGTGGTTAGAAGTCTATTGCTTTTCTCTCATGAGCTGTTTCCAAAAAGTTTGTCAAATTGTGGCTGTTGCTTGCAGAAGTCACATACCTCCTTCATGCCGATTATTTTGGGTATTCCTGTACAAGTTGATTTTATATTTGATATCTCCAATACTGAGCTTGGAGCATAAATAAATATAATAATATACACATACACATACATCTTAATGTCTGTATCTACCTAAATAGCTATTTAACTATTATTTTACTCATACACAAAACAGAGATATACGATATTCAGAAATGTAAGCATTATGTAATACTGGAGATATGTGGTAGCAAGCAGATGAGAATGATGATGGGTATTTGAATCTGGGCTATAACCAATAAAGTTGTGCCCAAGGTTTTCTCAGACAACTTTTTTAAAATCCCTCTCCCTTTTCCATTTTTAATATGGCTTGGAAAAACAAATAATCAACTCCAGATTATGAAATAGCTGCACTTCTAACAAAAATACAGACTCTCCTCCCAAATTAGTATCAATGGTTAAGAATTAGAATATGAAACATTCAACATAATTTACTGTTTTAAAGTGATGTTTTGGTTGGCTTTGTTTTGAGAGGCCAATTATTGTCTGTTTCTGATAAATTGTAGAAAACACACTGCATGAGGATAGTGCATTATGGCATAACATTCAAATTAATTAGTACTTTTCAACTGCTGTCTATCAAATAATATATTTTTTTAAATATCAAATATGACTTAATATTGGTGGAATACGTTTATAAACTTGACTAAGCAGTAGCAGTTTCCAAATCACAATGAAAGTAAATAGGAATGCTGAACAATTGATAGAAACTGTAATACGTAATTGAAAGCCAAGCCAGTCCATCAAATACATGATAGCAGTATTTCAATATTTGAGAGGCTGCCACAAAGAAGAGGGAATCAATTTATTTTCCAAGCATGACAAGAAACAATGGATAGAAACTAATCAAGGAGAAAAGCAACTGAAGTTAAGGAGAAAGTGAGGATAATTAACTAGTGGGACAGCTTGCCTTCAGATGTTGTAGGTGCTTCATCAATGAAGTTTTTAAGAAGAGATTGGACAGTCGCTTGTCTGAAATGGTATATAATTTCCTGCTTGAGCAAAAGACTTGACCAGAAGACCTCTAAAGTCTCTCCAGCTCTATTCTGATTCTGTTCTATGGAAGGGAATATATTCTTCCCATTATAAATTCTAGAATAGAATAGAAATGTTTAACATTGGAAATGGAACACTTCTGTCAGGAAATTAATGGCAATCTTTCCTTCCTTATGAAAACAACTTTGATAAAAAATAATAATAATTATCCTAAATCCCTATCCAACTCATTACATTTGATCGGTTTAATCTGGTGATTTATTAAAGATACACTGCAAAATATTAAAAATCAAATGTAACTTCAAAGAACTTAATCACAGGAGCTGATCTGAAAAAAATGAAATAAGCATCTTTAGCTTAAGTTTGCTACTAAATATATTCGTATCACATCTTTAATATTATTTTATAAATAACTCAAGGCAGTAAACATACCTAATATTCCTTCCTCCTCTTATTAAAAATATTTAAAGGAAAATAAAATAAATGAAAGTAAAAGAAAAGTGGCAAGAAAAGAATAAAGATATGAAAGCAAAATAAACATAATAGACAAAAAAAAAGAAAGACAAAATATAAAGAAATGATTTCCAATTTTCTTTACAGCAGCCATAAATGCATTTGAATTTTATTTTCTTTCTCTGAGATTATAATTCTATAATGTACCCTTCTAATTGTCAAACCATAAATCTTTTTTTTTTTAATTTTCAGCAAAAAAATCCATAAAGGGCTTCTAATCACTAACAAATGTAGTTGTTGTCTTTTCTCTCATTAAACAAATTAATTAAACAAGTTCTGTCATTTTATCACCCAAGAGCCAAGGTGGCGCAGTGGTTAGAGTGCAGTATTGCAGCTACTTCAGCTGACTGCTAGTTCAGCAGATCAGCAGATCAAATCTCACCGGCTCAAGGTTCCATCCTTCCAAGGCGGGTAAAATGAGGACCCAGATTGTTGGGGGCAATATGCCAATGCTAATGCAGTATGCTAATATGCAATATGATATATGCTAACTTTGTAAACCACTTAGAGAGGGCTGTAAAGCACTATGAAGCGGTATAGCAGTCTAAACAACAACAACAACAACAACAACAACAACAACAACAATAACAATAATAATAATAATAATAATAATAATAATAATAATAATAATAATAATAGGCATTTCAAAGTCTTTCCATCTTTGTGGATAGAATAATGTTGCTACAGTTACCAGGCAAAAAAGCAATCCATAAGTTATTTATCTCTTAGTCCCAGCAAGAAAAGATCTAGTTTCAGTTGAACATTGACCTTTAAATTTTTTTGTATTACTGTTTGCATTTGAACCCAGAATTTTCTGGGACTTTTACAAGTCCACCAGACATAACAAAATAACTCTTCATATTTTTCCAATTTCTAACATAGATTTGAAGTACCTTTGCATACTCTAGATCATTTTTCTGCAGTCATATACCAACAGCACATCATTTTATAAAAATTCTCTTTCAAGTTATAATATAATGTAAAACTTTATCCACGTATTTTCCTAAGTTTTCATAATGTATATATTCCATCAATATATTATGCCCAAAGTTTGGAGTCTACTTTTTTATACACTCTTTCACTTCTTCTGTTATATTTTATGTATATTTATGGATTTCTGTCTGCTATATTTAAATACATTGATTAGTAATAATTCCATCGGTTAACTGTCAGTATGAATAAGATTCTTAAAGTGTATAGGGAATTTGTCTGATTATTTTCCCCTTCAAATCACACCGACCTTGGAGAACTAATAAATAGCATATATCATTCAATATTTTTGTGCCCATCATGAAGTGTTACATTTTGCTAATATTTACATAAAATATGTAAATATATGTAAATATATTATGTAATGTAAATGTAATATGATAGTTACACTGATATCATTAGCCAAATGCAGTAATTCATTAGGAAGTTGGGTTAGACATTATTTAGGAAAGAATTTAGTTCTGGAAAGAACTCTTTTATAATTTTAAAAACACATTCTTTTCCAACAAGTCTTTTCATCTTTCTAAGTTTTCAGAACAACAGGTCTGTAGCCAACAGAGAATTAGTCAAGATGATAATTTTGCTCAGAAGAAACAGCAGATCACAAGTATTTACTGAAAAATATACTTATGTTTAATTGTGATGTGCTAGAGATGACTTAAATGCCCTCTGAAAGGCTTTTTCATGTCTTAAAGGATTTCTGTTAAAAAGGTTATTTTTCTCACTACTTCATTTGTCCATTAAAAGTCAGGTCTTACCTACACTTCCTTTTCTAAACAATTCCAAAGGCAATAAAATAAGACAGAATGTGTGATCTACATTATTCTCTAAGAGGTAAATGTGATTTCTTTATTCTGATCCCAGTTAAGCTTATTGGCATTACTTAAATATATGAGAGGGGGAAAAACTGTTATGCTACAACCATTTTTTCTGCAGAAAACTTCCACCCCATTCCATAAAGCAACCATCACTGTCAGATGTCCTTCCACCCTATCTCAGTATTATTATCATTTCTTTGTACCACATACTATAATCGCATAACAGACAGCTGGTAGTTAATAAGATAAAATCATAATAAAACATGCAATTGAATAACATGTTTTAGCTCACAATAGCTCATAATAACCATACAATAACAATCTCTTATGAAATCTAACCCAGTCAAAACTGCTAACACTCATATTCTAGAAATCTCTACAAAAGACTTTCATCTACACAAGCTCCTGGTAAACTGTCGAGGTTAACCCTCCCCACTTGACTTCCATAGAGCAAGAGCCACAGTGCATATATTATTATTATTATTATTATTATTATTATTATTATTATTATTATTATTATTATTATTTAATTTGATTTATATGCCGCCCTTCTCCGGAGACTCAGGGCGGCTTACAATGCATTAAGCAATAGCCTTCATTCTTTTGTATATTTTTATACAAAGTCAGCTTATTGCCCCCACAAACTGGGTCCTCATTTCACCTACCTTAGAAAGGATGGAAGGCTGAGTCAACCTTGAGCCTTGGAGAGATTCGAACCAGCAGAAATTGCACACAGCTGTGTTAATAACAGGGTGCACTAAACCACTGTACTATCAAGGCTACTATTTATCCTAGTATTGCATGTTTGACTAGCAGTGATTATCTGACAGAAAGTAAGTTTATAGATCACATTAAGCCATGTTATACTTTATTTGTTTGTTTGTTTGGCTTTGGATTTGGCTTATACTGTGTTGCAGGAATTCAGTCACAACATTCTGTGGTAATGACGAATATCTGTAGCTCGGGTGTAGGATGATGTTAAAAGTTCGTTCTCTGAGCTTGTGGGTTGGTTTCCAAATGTTTCATTACCAGGCTAGGTAACATCTTCAGTGGAGTTTAGGGGATGTCAGTGTCAGTGTCCTGTTTATAAGGGTTTCAGATGTGGGTGTATCAAGTGAGGAACTTGTATCTCAGAATCCAAATCAACCACACCAACCTTCAACCAACCCACACAACCACTACCAGCAGCTCACCTCTCAATGACCCTGCCTGAGGTAATCTCCTTATCACAAGACCCATCAAGACTCACTGATGACTCACAGCTGACCCATCACAAGACCTATTACAAGACCCTCACCCAGCAGTGGGTTGCCCCCGGTTTGTACCGGTTCTATAGAACCGGTAGTAAAACCGGTGGGAGGCTCCATCCATCAACCCCAACATCATCAAAACGCTTCTGCATTTGTGCAGAAGAGCGTGCGCGTGCACTCGCTTCGCTCATGTGTGCATGCGGCTCCCCTGCGAACTGGTAGTAAAGGTAAGTAGAACCCACCCCTGCCCTCACCTGACATACCCACACCTTTATACCCACACCCTTATAAACAGAGGAACACTGACATTCCCTTAACTCTGCTGAAGATGTTTCCTAGCCTGGTAATGAAACCTTCGGAAACCAATCCACAAGCTCAGAGAATGAACCTTTATTCTCATACTGTGGTAGGGTGGTGGAACTTAATAAATCTCCAGCTTAAAGCCCACAGGACACCCAAGATTACAATGACTAAATTAAGAAGCAGAATGGATAACTTTGGACAACATGATTTTAAATAAATTTCCTGAAATTTAAAAGTCAAAATTGACATCATATTCTTTCACAGGTCCTGGAGCCCAGATTTCAAAGCACTTCTTTCATGAACTAGATGCATATTTCAGATAAAATCTTTGTAGTCTTAGTTAATACATATCAACCACACACTGTATTTTTACAGTTATTTTATATGTTGAAAATTTAGCAAATTTAATAACTATTAAAGTGCATATATATTCTTACAGGAGATGAATAAGTTGTATATCTAGTGGTAGATTTTAATTTATTATCCAATGTGGGATGTTTACATGGCAATGGAGGTGGGACAGATGAAAAAGATAATTGTGCTAAGTACATGCAAACCATTTGGGTGGTATCTCAGTTTCCAGTGTTCTTGACTTTTCACTTTTGTACTTTTATTTTCTCACTCATTTCATCCATACATTCTTAGATTTGATCTTTTTTTTTCCTTAATTGAATAGGGCTTTTGCTAATCTTTATAAACAAATGTATGAGTTACAGATCTGTTTCGAAAGACAAAGATCAGATCCTCTTTAGCTGCCATACAGCTATGAAAAATGAAAAACTTTATAGAAAGAGAGAGAATGGAACTACAGACATGCCAAATACACAGGGTTTCGAACCCAGACTTATAGCCCAAACGCTTGATGTGAACAGAGACGTCTGTCAATATCACATTTTGCCCTCTGGAGATTTTAAATGGTAAACATACAGAAGTAGGTTACTACCTTTCTGATATAGAATGCTGGTGTTCTTATTGAAAAGGATAAATCGAACTAAATTTCTCATCTATCTATATCACAATCTAAAAAGTATGGGGTGGGGGAAGAGTTTTAGCTTACAAAATGGCTACTAGAGCAGGAAGTGGATTTAAGAAAAAGATTTTAAAATGCAGTGTTAGAACAGTAACATGTCTCTAGAAATACTTACATTCTAGCTGTAGGTGTGATGTTCAGGCTGAATCTTCAAGCTGTAGTAGTGGCATAAAAGTATGAAGTTTCAAAACTGCAAAATCTAAATTTACCTAAAGCATGCCTTTTGCTAAGGGCCTTCTGAATTCAAAAAGGCATTGGGAATTTCTGTTTTCAAAATACTTTAATTTGGAATTCCTGTCTAGCCATAATAATTTATGTGCCTAATTTATAAGCCAACCCTATCCACGCTAATATTAAAATAATAAATCAGAAAAATCTGACACAGGCATGTAGCTCTGGGATCTATTAGTATAGCACTATCAGCAACTATATATTGTTAAATATGTGGTTAAAACAACAGCAAATGAAAGGGATGGAATACTACATCAGTAAAAGTAATAATAATTTAATTTGTTTTGTTTTTTGCAGATTTACCCAGGCAGAATATTATATTGCATTAACAGCAACAGAAAGAATGCATCAAAATACTCAGAAATTCCTAAAAATAACATTTGAATTGAATCTATAAGCATTTTGATTAGATAAAATTCCAGAAAGCATGTATGAACCATAACATAATTCACTAAAATAAATGCTACAGAGACAAAGATGGCACAATAATGGAAAAGAAGAACTTTGCTGACAATGTTGGATTGGGAGACCAAAACTGAAATTTGCAGCAATGGCAAAATTGACACAATGGCAAAATTTAAATCCGTAAAAGGAGACTGACCAAATTTAAGCAAGAATGGATCCCATTTATACTACATAGTATACAGTAGGGCAAATTTAGACATTTGGCAGGTGATTTTTAGGAAATAAATATAAGGCAGATTTAAAAAGGAAATAAACAGATGCTGGCAATAATCTTTATTTATTTATTTATTTATTTAAAAAGTTTTACAAGTACATTTTCTCCCCAAATTCCCCCCCCCAAACCCTCCCTAGCCCTCCCCTTCCCCCATGACTTCCTCAGGATAAAATCCAAATCAAAATTACATTTTTTGAAACTTAAACCCCTCCACCCCCTGTGAACTATTTATATCTTCATAGAACTCAGTTAATCTATCCCTACATAATACATTCAGCTAAAAACTATCTGATATTTCCTAGTTTGATATTTATTCTGCACATAATCTATCCACTTTTTCCACTCCCATACATAAGTCTCTTGAGTTCAATCTTTTAAATATGCTGAAATCTTCGCCATCTCTGCAAAACTGGCCATCTTCAAAGTCCATTCTTCAATAGTGGGCATAGCATCATTTTTCCAATATTGACCTATCAATAATCTCGCTGCTGTCACCATATACAATATCAGCTTTGTTTCACCCAATGTAAAACCCTTAACTATACCCAATAAAAACAGTTGTGGAGAAAACTGAAGTTTTTTCTTCAAAACATTTTGCATAACCCACCAAATTTTTATCCAAAAAGCCTTTGCTTTCTTGCATGTCCACCATATATGATAATATGTAGCATCTAAGCAATCACATCTCCAACATTTTGGTTGAACATTAGGATACATGCACGATAGTTTCTTAGGATCTAAATGCCACCTATAAAACATTTTATAAAAATTTTCCCTCAAGTTCTGCAACTGTGTAAATTTAACATTCTGGACCCATATTTTTTCCCATGTTTCCAACATCACTGGTTCTGCAAAATTTGTGCCCACTTTATCATACAATCTTTAACCAGTTCATTTTCCGAGTCTCTTTCTAACAAAACGTTATAAACCCTCTTAATATGCATTGGACCTTTCTCTTTTATATGTCTAACCAATTCTTCTTCATGCATCATTATACCAAGTTTTTGATCTTCTTTCCATCTCAATTGGAGTTGATTATACTGTAGCCAAGTTAAATTAATCCCTTCTTCCAACAGTGTTTCTAATGTCTTTAGTTGCCATCTGCCCCCATCCATAAAAAGAACTTCTTTGTATAACCCCCCCCCCGAGTGACATTATATTTATATTCCACATAATATGACCAAGATCCAGCCATAACGGTATTTTGTAATCCCATTTGAGTTGATGCTTCTTCCAGACTCTCATCAAAGAGTTCCTAAGTATGTGGCTTTTGAATACTTTGTCCACTTTGTTCTCATAGAATAAATATGCATGCAAACCAAATTCAAGATCATGACTTTCTATATTCAATATTCCAGTCTTTATCCTTCCAAACCAGTCACTTGCTTGCGTCAAGGCCGCTGCTTCATAATACAGTTGTAGGTTTGGAAGTTTAAGGCCTCCCCTTTCTGGGACATCTTGCATAATTTTCAGTTTAACTCTCGGCTTTGGCAATAATCTTTAATATTAAATATACATAGTAAGATACTGGCCAGTGGTTTGAGAAATAAACAGAACTTTTTGAGTCTACCTTATCCTTCATTTCAAATGTTAGTTTGTCCATTTCCACACAGTTATAGATCTTTTGGTTTATCAATTGGTCTGTTGGCAGTTGATCAGTTTTCCAATATTGGGCGAGCGCCAATCTGGCTGCAGTGACTATGTGTAATATTAAGTACTTTATTTCTTTCCTATAGTTTTCTTTATAAATATATTTTAAAAAATATAATGGCCCTTTGACGGGTGCAATCATAAGTGGATGCATATATTGCAATATGTGTCTTGACTAGCCGATAAGAACTGCAAGGTGGAAGAGAAGGAATAGCAAAACAAAATAATGCCTTATGCCTTTGCTCTAAGTTATTTCTAAATATTATGGTTGGTCACATGGTCAGCCAGCTGTTTAGACTGCATTTGTCATTTTTAGCTACCTCTCAAGTACTTCTATTGTTAATGGTGTTAAAGGTATCATCACGGAATATACAGGTGAAACTTGAAAAATTAGAATATTGTGCAAAAGTTCATTTATTTCAGTAATGCAACTTAAAAGGTGAAACTAATATATGATATAGACTCATTACATGCAAAGCAAGATAGTTCAAGCCTTGATTTGTAATAATTTTGATGAATATGGTTTACAGCTCTGGAAAACCCCAAATTCACAATCTGAGAAAATTAGAATATTACATGAAATTAATAAAACAAGGACTGTGCATAGAACAATATCAGACCTCTGAAAAGTATAAGCATGCATATGTACTCAGTACTTGGTTTGGGCCCCTTTTGCATCAATTACTGCCTCAATGAGGGGGGCATGGATGCTATCAGCCTATGGCACTGCTAAGGTGTCATGGAAGACCAGGATACTTCAACAGTGGCCTTTAGCTCTTCTGCATTGTCATGAGGAACTGTATTAAAGGGTCACAGCATTAGGAAGGTTGAGAACCACTGCTCTATGGGGTTCAGGACAGGCGAGTTTGCTGCCCAATCAAGCACAGTAATCCCATGGTCATTGAACCAGGTTTTGGTACTTTTGGCAGTGTGGGCAGGTGCCAAGTCCTGCTGGAAAATGCAGTCAGCATCACCATAAAGCTCGTCTGCTGAAGGAAGCATGAAGTGCTCCTAAATCTCCTGGTAGACGGCTGCGTTGACCCTGGACTTAATAAAGCACAGTGGACCAACACCAGCAGATGACATGGCTCCCCAAATCAACACAGACTGTGGAAACTTCACACTGGACTTCAAGCATCTTGCAGTGTGTGCCTCTCCATTCTTCCTCCAGACTCTGGGTCCTTGGTTTCCAAATGAGATGCAAAAGTTGCTCTCATCAGAAAAGAGGACTTTGGACCACTGAGCAACAGACCAGTTCTTTTTTTCTTTAGCCCAGGTAAGACACTTCTGACATTGTTTGTTATTCAGGAGCAGCTTGACAAGAGGAATACGACATTTGAAGCCCATGTCTAGCATTCATCTGGATATCAAAAGGTGGCTCTTGATGCACTGACTCCAGCCTCAGTCCACTCCTTGTGAAAGTTGCCAACACTTTTGAATGGCCTTTTCCTGACAATCCTCTCCAGGCTGCGGTCATCCCTGCTGCTTGTGCATCTTTTTCTTCCACACTTTTCCCTTCCACATAACTTTCTATTAATGTGCTTTGATACAGCACTTTGGGAACATCCAACTTCTTTTGCAATTACCTTTTGAGGCTTTCCTTTCTTATGGAGGGTGTCAATGATGGCTTTCTGCACAACTGTCAGGTCAGCAGTCTTTCCCTTGATTGTGATTCCTACTGAACCAGACTTGGAGACCATTTAAAGGCTCAGGAACCGTTTGCAGGTATTATGGCTTAATTAGCTGATTAGAGTGGGACACTTTGAGCCTAGAATATTGAACCTTTTCACAATATTCTAATTTTCTGAGATTGTGAATTTGGGGTTTTCATGAGCTGTAAGCCATAATCATCAAAATTATGACAAATCAAGGCTTGAACTATCTCGCTTTGCATGTAACGAGTCTATCTCATATATTAGTTTCACCTTTTAAGTTGCATTACTGAAATAAATGAACTTTTGCACAATATTCTAATTTTTGAGTTTCACCTGTACAGTAAGCTCTTCCAAGTAAAGCTCTTCCTTTTCCAATTGACCAATGGTGATTTTGTCTATGCTGGTGGTATTCAAGTGGTGTTCTAGTTATTTGGGAATTGTACCCAAGGCACATATTGCTATTGCTATTGTTTTGCTTTCTTTTGCCATAGTTGTTCTACTTCTATGCGCAGGTCTTTGTATTTTGTGATTTTCTCCAGTTCCCTCTGGTCTGTCATCTGTATGTTCTCCAATATCATCCAGACTTTTGTCTTTCTTATCAACAGTTTGGACTGTTATGTAGCAGATACTGTTTTTACAATTGATTGGTGATGATTTTGTCAATGCCAATGGTATTCAAGTGGTGCTCCAGATGTTTTAGGATTGTACCCAAGGCAGATGTAACTATTGCTATTATCTCTGTTTTATTTTTCCACAGGCTACATATATTCGTAGATCTTTTATTATTTTCTCTAGTTCTTTCTCTTCTATTCTGCTATCTTCAAGTACTGCCATATCCACTATCCAGGCATTTTTGTCTTCATTGTCAATTGTTAAATCTGGGGTGTTATGTGAAAGGTGCTCATCTGTTTTAATTCTAAATCCCAGAACACTTTAGCTTCTTCCTTTTCTATTACTTTGTCTCTTTTGTGGTCTCACCAGTTCTTGCTTGCAGGCAAATGGTATTTCCTGCACATATTCCAATGCACCTCTGTTGCTGCTTTGTCATGCTCTTATTTATAGTCAATCTGTGCGATGTTCTTGCAGCAGCTAACTAGATGGTCCACTGTTTCTTCAGCTTCTTTACTGAGATAGCATTTGTTGTCTGCTGCTGTTTTCTCAATTCTGGTTGTAAACGTTTGTTCTTAAGGTTCGGCCTTGTGCAGCCAGAATTAGCCTCTCTGTCTCTTTCTTTACCTCGCCTGCTTTTAGTTTTTCAAAATCTTGTTGTTATCTGTTTTGTCTGATCGTTTTTAAAAAAATGTACTGATCATTAATACTAATACTATGTCTCTTTTCTAGTCTTCATTTGATCTTTCTTGTAGACCAGTTTGTTCTTTCTGACATTCAGTAAGTCTTCATAGTGTATATCCCCAGTGTCCTTCGAGTAATCTTTCAATGCCCCTTTTTCTTCTTCAGCTTTCTGGTGTATTGCAACTTTCCTTGTTCACCTATGTTCCTTGGTAAGTACAGTCTCTCAACTTCACTGCATGGAAGAATGGCATGATTTATTGTCATTTTTTTTTTTTTTTGGTCGGGTCTTCCTAATCAGAGCTTTTAGGTCTGCTTGAGTCCAATCCATTATTCTAGCTGTGTATCTAATGACTAGAATTGCCCAGATGTTAATTGCCTTGATGGTATTTCCTTCACTGAGTTTGGACTTTAAGATTTTCTTCACTCTCACTTCTAACTTTTTTCCTTGACTTCAGTGTGCTTGATGCTGTTAGCTTGAAAATTGCCCAGATATTTGTAGTGAACTTTTCCATCCAGACTCTTGATATTATTTCTGTAGGACATCTTGATTCTTTCAATTTTACTTACTTTTCCCTGTTGATGATAAGGATGGCACATTTGTCCAAACCAAACTCCTTTATAATATCTTGGCTGTATATATGAATAGTGCTGAGTGGAAATTCTATTTCAGATGTTGTTTTCCCAAACAGCTTCAGATCGTTCATATAAAAGAGTTAGTATTTGCAGATGTTTTGAATTTTGATAGCCATGGTCTGATTTGTTCAGTATTTTTGACAGAGGAATCAGAGCAATAACAAACAGTAGTAGTGATAGTGATTCTCCTTGAAAGAGTCCTCTCTTGATATAAACCTCCCCTAGTCTATCACCATTGACCAGCAACTATGTCTTCTATTGTGCCATTGATCTTTGCACAACATTTCTGATATTCCTATTCCTCCTCTAGAAATAACTTCTGATTATCCAACAAATCATGTCGCAGGGAGTCTAATGCTATTATTGTTGTCATAGACTGGATGTGGCATTCTATCCACCTATTGAGTGCTTCCCAAGCATCTTGAATAAGCAGATGTTATTTCACAGTGTTAAAGGTAGCATTGCAAGATATAAGACATTCCAACTAAACCAGCCCTTTGCAAATTGATTTTGTCAATGATGGTGGTATTCAAGTGGTACTTAAGATGTCTTTGGATTACATGCAAGGCCCATATTACTACTGGTATTATTAGTAGTAGTATTGTACTTCAATTTAATATAGCTGTTCATTTCAGTGGACTTTTGGTAATTTATAAAATACTATTAAAAACATAAATAAAACTAAGTAAACTGGACTAAAAGCAAGCAAAAGCCTCTTCCCTTAACACATTAACCCAAGGCTTGGGAGCAAAACCAAGTTTTAAGGGATTTTTGGAACCCCAGGAGAGAGGATGCTATCCATGTCACCGGAGGGATGTTGTTCAGAGGATGGGAGGTCCACAACAGAAAATAAACAGGCTCCACAAGATGCCATAGAAAGGATCTGGAATGCATCCACTCTTCTTGAAACTACTGAGTAGGCCTAAACAATAAGGCAAACCCTAATGCTAATTGATAATCTAGTCATTTTCATAAATTTTGTCTGCCTTCTAAATGCATCTGGTCAGTTAATGATTAGCACCATCCAGTTGCCCCAACTCTAGCCCTAATTAAAGGGTCATGGGGTCATTAAAAAAAGGGAGTTTGCCTTCTAAATGATTTAAGGTTTGGACCTGCAAGTGTGCTAGACAAACAGCAACACTAGTACATTCATTTTGATGGGTGTTCCCCATTGGTGCCTGCTTATTCTTTTGTAGCAATACCGGCAGCAATAACATTTAGGCTTATATGCCAGTCCATAGTGCTTTGCAGCATTCTCTGGGTGATTTACCAATGTCTGGATATTTCCCCCAACAATCTGGGTCCTCATTTTACTGACCTCATAAGGATAGAAGGCTGGGTCAACCTTGAGCTCTGTCAAGACTGAACTCCAGGCTGTGGACACAGTTAGCCAGCAATACAGCATTTTAAACACTGCACCGCCAGGGCTCATGTAATCCCTTTCTCTTTAATGAATGTAAATGTAAACATTGATTCCCTTCTTGCTAATTATTCCAGCACTGGTATCAGCATTCCAAAGGGTAGTGTAGTGAAGAAAAAGGACTATAAGATTTACCTATTTACTCAGCTTCCTCCAGAATCAAGTTTCAGAAAGCTTTCCTGCCATTTGGGCTCACTCAGTTGTTTGGGGTCATATCCTCCTGACAGTGTAAAGTTAAAGTAAAATTGTAAGCACAGTTGTGGTCATGTGATTTTCTACTTAGGGACTGCAATGCTTAGTGACTACATTGCTTAGGAAGAGAGGATTACAAATTACCGTAAACAAAAAAAAAGTCAGGAGGTGTCTGATATCAATTGATGCATTGTTCTAAAAATTCATAACAACGAACAGGGCCAGGAAGAAATATCATTAATTGAGATGCGTGCTAGTAAAAATATCCTCTGCTCAAGGGAATATTTCGTTATTAGCATTCCTCCTTGATTTCGGGTTTAGCAGAACACATCTGTTGGAAAGTTCAATTGGTTATTAAAACATAGCTTATCAAGCCACTCTGTAACTATGGCGAGAAATTTATCTTGCACCAATTCCTGTATGTGATTTCAAGGCTTGCAACTTCACTGGTCTATCTTATTCCAGGTTTTTCAAACTGTGATCTGTGGGATTCTAGAGTTCCATGGGAACTTGATGGCCCAAAGAAGAAAGAGTTCATTTGAGCACAGCCAAGTTTCTAACATATGGCTTTGCCTCTTGATATGGGGTCCCTGGAAATTCTTTTGTTTTTAACAAATAGGTTCCACATCTTGGAAAAAATTGAAAACCCCTGAATGACCTATGACCTAGCAAGTAGGAAAAAACAAAAGTCGACAAGGCAATATTCACACAATAATATAATTATTAAGCAGCTCATAAAATATACACATTCATGTATTTAATAGCTCTATCTGACTAGCAAAGGTGCAATCCATGCCAAAGGGGGAGAAGCTCTCTTTTTCAGGAATTTAGGAATGTCAAACCAGACAAAATAAAAATTTTGGCCCATAGATGAGTATTTTCAAACAAGGAAACCAAGTGAATGAATAAATGAACTTTCTGGCTTATATGCATAGTAGCTGAAAAAAACCGCAGCATGTGCCAAATAAAAACAAATGATTGGGGGAGAAAAGTTTGAAAATCTTTACATCCACAAACATTAATAAAAATCACAACTAGTAGCAAATATGCAAGGTATATTTGTATTTATATCATGAATCTTTAAAAGAAATTTTTAGAGAAAGTAGAAAACATGGAATCAACTTCTAGCTTTCTCTTCAAACAAATCCAGTCTTACCAGTGGTAGGTTCCAATTTTGTTTACTACCGGTTCTGTGGGCGTGGCTTATTTTGTGGGTGTGGCTTGGTGGTCATGTGACTGGGTGGCGTGGCTTGGTGATCATATGATGGTGGGCATATGTGACTGGGTGGTCATGTGACTGGGTGGGCGTGGCTTGGTGGTCATGTGACTGGGTGGGTGAGGCCAACTGGACGTCACTCAGAGTTAGAGTATCTGGCTTCTCCTCTCCTCAAAGGCTTCAATGAGATACAATTTCCCTGTCTATTTATTTACTACTACTTAACATCCAAAATATACTATTTAATCCTATGTTTATATGCCATATGTGTACATACATATTACATAGTATAGAATATGTATAGGCGCACAAAAAGATACATTATCTACTATATTTACTGTATATGTATGTACACACACACAGACACAGAGCTCTTCTAAAACTATACATATTCAACCTCCCTTACTACATTTGGAAAAACACACCCAAAGTCCACTTTCTGCTACACATTTAACTATAACTTCTGTACATTTAGAACATTACACACACCTTCAGATGTTCTTCCCTAGCTTGCACATGACTGTTAGAGCTAGGAGAGGTCATGGATTGAGTAAAATGTGGTGAAACTCACTTAACAAGGCTCTTGCTGTTACAAGGGTTATGTCTGCATAACCCTATGGGTTATGTCTAATATGTGATTGTTTGAAGGGAAGATGTTATAGTAATGTTATAGTTGCTCGCATCGGAACTCTGCATGTTTTATAATGTTTGGTTCACAATGTAGTGTTTTTTATAGTGTTTTATAGTTATAGGGTTTTATATCGTTTTAATGTATATATGTAATGCTTATGGGGTTAGTGGAGTTTTTAATGTTTCAAAACATGATAGTTGCATTAATGACAAAGGGAAGATGTTACAAGTGTTATGTCTGCAGTCTTAGTTTGAGATCCATTCCTTGACTCTCGAGGAGCTGCCTCCAGCTGTGTCTATGAAGTATTTCCGGTTCCTGTCATATGTAGATATGTACCTGCAATGATGGTTTGTTAAGGGCTTTTTACTGACGATTAAATATATCTGAAACACTTGCTTAGTAACCAAAATTTTGGGTTCAATTGTGGTAATAAGGCAAGGACTATCTCTGCCTTTCTCTGCATGGTAGCCTTGTCCTAGTAAACTTCTCCTTTCTGGCAATTTTCCTCTCTGTTAGAGGCACCAAAATAATCCAGACCATATAAGGTTTCTGCTGGAGCAGGGGGTTGGACAAGATGGCCTCCAAGGTCCCTTCCAGCCCTAGATTGCTGCCCTGTTTCAAAGTGTCTTCTGAAGCTATGTCTAGTGCCAGGGTTTGTGGTCCTTCCTTCCCCTTCTTTTTTTTTTCCTCTCTCTCTCTCTCCCTTCCTTCCTCTGTCTTTGTCTTTGTCTTTGTCTTTGTCTTTGTCTTTGTCTTTGTCTTTGTCTTTGTCTTTGTCTTTGTCTTTGTCTTTTCTTTCTTTCTTTCTTTCTTTCTTTCTTTCTTTCTTTCTTTCTTTCTTTCTTTCTCTTTCTTTCTTTCTCTCCCTCCCTCCCTCCCTCCCTCCCTCCCTCCCTTCCCTTCCTCCTGAAACACCAGCAAAACCCACCACTTTACTCCTAAAGTGGTCTAGTGGCAGGGGTCTCCAACCTTGGCAACAAGCAAAGCTGGCTGAGGAACTCTGGGAGTTGAAGTCCACAAGTCTTAAGGTTGCCAAGGTTGGAGACCCCTGGCCTAGGGGAACAATCCAAGTCATTAACCCCCCCCCCCCCCCGAAAAACAATCCACGTCGCATCTGTTTTAGGGGAGGAGGTTCAATTCATCACCCAGTTAAAGACTGAAATGAAATGTTCCAGGCTGACAGCATTGCTTCCAATGACATTCGGCTCCAGATCAGATTGGGCTTTTTTTTTTTTTTTTTTTTGCATGAAGGAGGAACACGGAGTGAATAAAAAAAAAGAGCCTCCAGCCTCTGACAGATGCTGAAGCAGCCATCTCCAGTGCTGGATGCCGGGTACACCTCTTATTTTCATCAGACCGCTACCTCTTTGGGACAAGGGTTGCTTTTTACAGCGTGGCAAGGAACAACAAACGGCACCCGTCGCCTTGGCAGTGGCTGCTGCCCTTACCCCGCAGAGGTCCAGCAAGGTCTCGCCGAAACGCCATGTCTGCTTAGGGATGCTTACTCTTTCCCCTCCCCAGGACTGCACTAAGCGGCAGCTCATTGCCACCCTGCCCCACTGCGCCAGCATCACATGCAGAAAATTAAAGGCAGGGGAGGAGAGGAGAGGAGAGGAGAGGAGAGGAGAGGAAAGGAAAGGAAAGGAGAGGTCTTTAGTAACCCTTAATGGACCGTTGCGGATCAGGACAATGAAAAACCTTTAAGCATTTGTTTATAGATAAGAGATAGGATATGGGAAGAAGGGAATCATATATTGTATTTTAAGAGAAGGTGACAAGTTATTAAAATTGTTTATATTTGTGATGAAGGGGGAAATGATTTCTTTATAAATTTCTTTATATAATTTACTATATTCTTATTTTTTATTGTTTTACTATTACTTTCCTTTTCTGTATTTTCCATGTTTTCTTTTGCATTAGTTTTTATCATTTAATTATACTTTTAATAAAAATCCTATGAAATAATACTTTTTTCACACAAGTCATATTTCTTTATCATAAAACAATATAAAAGTGGGAGAAAAAAAATTACCGTACATATAAAGTCCCAATATGTCAATCATCAATGTACATAAATAATTTATGAGACACAATAATTACACCTTTCCTCCAGTGTAAATGTCAAGTCTTCACATTCTTTACCAAAAAATAAAATGAAAAAAAAAAAAGAACAAACATAAAAAGGAATATCCAGCTACGTTCTTATGATCACCTGCAATTCTAAATGAAAATGAATTCCCAAGCCCTGTGTTTCTTTGCTATTCTCCCCCAAGATTGGATGTCTGTTATAAACTAACATCTTTTCTCAGTTCGTAAAAATGAGCTGTTGAGTGTTTTTTTTTTTTTCTCTCTTCATTCAGCTTCTTTCCAAGCTGGAAGGCCTTCCCATCAGCTATGATAAAGACTGAGCTGCATGACAACAATGTCTCCAAATGCATGACAACACATCCCACAGCTGTCCTTAGCATAATGTGGCTGATTTCATATTGTGTTCTGGTTCATTTGAGCCTGCCAGCCAGCTAGAAAACTTGAGCTGGATCTGTCTTTTCTACTTACATTCAAGCTAAAGAAAGCTATCTGTCATCGCAGTCTATCAAAAGAAAACTAGTGTTCTGTTCCAAATAAGTATGATACCATCGTCCATATTCATTATGTCCTGGATAAAACACTTCACCATATCCATGCTTGCTCAATTGTTCTTTATTATGATCGTGCCCTGCCTCCAAATGAACTGGTAAACTATTATCATCAGCTTGAATACTTCAAAATATTACCTTGATTCCAGGAAGGATAATGGTAACAACCATCACTTCACAGGGTGGGCAAACGGAAGAGTAGAGCTAGAGATTTCCTTGTTTCAAGTATGTGCAATTTATATACAGCATTTTACAGAAGCAGGGATAAAGTTATTTGAATATTCATACCGATGGAGAATAAAATTGTGGACAAATTGTGAATTTTCTTCTTTAAAAAAGATTCCAAAATTTTTAAATAAATATAATAGAGCTTTGGCAAACAAAACAGAGCTGCTGAAATAACACATCAATAATATAGTGCTTGGGTAGACTAGAAATAAATGGCTATCATTAATGACAAATATGTAATAATGTTTAATATTTATTCCCTACAAATTAACAAGCTGGACTTTATAATATTGTCAAAGGTTGTAATTATTAGGGTTGGCTTCCTTTGTTCAGAATTGCAGGCAATGTACTTAATAGTATGCCTGTTATAATGTTAATTGATACTTACAGCTTCTAGTTAAAACCACTTATTTACTACTTCTAGCAGTAGCTAGCATCACTGAAGATCAGTCTCAGAGCTGGGTTTAGGGCAGGGGTCAAATGCTCCCGGTTTGGACCGGATCACCCAATTCGGTAGTGATGGAGGTGGGTAGCAAAAATCCCTGCCCCCCCCCCCAATGCCCAGCTGAGCTGCACAATCATCAGAGGCTTTTTAAAAAACTTTTAAAAGCATTTTTTTCTACAACCACTTCGGCCGAAAAAATGCTTTTAAAAGTTAAAAAAAAGCCTCTGATGATTGCACGGCTCAGCTGGGATCGTCAAAGGCTTTTAAAAGAAAAAAAAGCCTCTGCCGATCAGGCAACTCAGCTTGGATCGTCAGAGGCATTTAAAAGAAAAAAAAGCCTCTGCTGATCAGGCAACTCAGCTTGGATCGACAGAGGCATTTAAAAGAAAAAAAACCCCTTTTTTCTTTTAAATGCCTCTGATGATCCAAGCTGAGTTGCCTGATTGCCAGAGGCTTTTTTTCTTTTAAAAGCCTCTGATGATCCAAGCTGAGTTGCCTGATCGTCAGAGGCATTTAAAAGAAAAAAAAGCCTCTGCCGATCAGGCAACTCAGCTGGGATCGTCAGAGCCTTTTGAAAGCATTTTTTTTATAACCTCTTCCCTGAAGAGGTTGTAGAAAAAATGGTTTTAAAACTAAAAAAAAAAAAATGGCCATGCCTACCCAGTCACATTACCCCCCCACCAAGCCATGCTCACAGAACTGGAAGTAACAAGTTTTAGATTTCACCACTGGTTTAGGGTAGTGCATCTATCCCTAGGCTCTTTGATCTCTCAGTAGCTTTCAATACTGTTGACTATGATATTCTTTTTTTTTTTTTTTTTTTTTTTTTGGTGGGGCTTGGAAGTGGGAGGCACCATTTTATTGTAGTTCACCTTCTTCTTCAGTGGTTAATTCCAGGTGTTCTTGTTGGGATGGAAGAAATCATGCCCAGAGCCCCACGTTTGTTGATGATCAGGATTTAATGCTTTTGCCTCTCCTGTTTAACAATTCCAAAAAACTTCTGGTGAGGCATCGGCAGTTTCAGGGTTTTGTATC
Source organism: Pituophis catenifer annectens (assembly GCF_029215685.1). Classification (NCBI taxonomy): domain Eukaryota; kingdom Metazoa; phylum Chordata; class Lepidosauria; order Squamata; family Colubridae; genus Pituophis; species Pituophis catenifer. The sequence continues at coordinate 263,945,201 of NW_027256881.1, forward strand.
TTCAGTATGAGATAACTCCCTCAGGCTGCACAAGAGAATCTGTTGAGATAGTGACCAGCATTTGGAGGGTCTGGATGGGGAGCAAAAGACTTTGGCTCAGTCCTGACAAGACTGAGTATCTGTGGTACTGTGGTATCTGAGTATCCCCTGCAGTCAGGGATGTTTCCGCTATTGGTCTTGGATGAGGTTGTGCTTTCCCATTTGAGAGTTGTGAACAATTTGGGAGACTTCTTGGATATCTTGGTTGCCTCATGACTGGACTACTGAAATGGAGTTATATGCAGCTTTCCTTGAAGATCACCTGAGAGTTACAGATGGTTCAAAATGTAGCAGTAATTGGCACATCTTACTGTGTTCATGTGTTACTGTTACTTTACTGGCTGGATTGGTTGCAAGTTGGTTTCTGGGTGCAATTCAAGGTATTGGTTGTTATCTTTAAAACCATTCAGGGCCTTGGAACTGTATCCTGACAGATTACCTTTCTCTCATTGATTCTGCCCACCCATTATGTTTGGGCAGAATGGGATGCTCCATGTCCCTTCTAGTCACTTTTTGGGACCTAGGAAACATACTTTCTCTTTCACTGCTTCCACCCTCTGGAGAGTATCTCTCCAGAGCAGGGGTGAAATTCAGCAGGTTCTGACAGGTTCTGGAGAACTAGTAGCAGAAATTTTGAGTAGTTCGGAGAACCAGCAAATACCACCTCTGACTGGCCCCAGAGTGGGGAGGGAATGGAAATTTTGCAATATTTTCCCCCCAGGAGTGGGGAGGGAATGGGGATTTTGCAGTATCCTTCCCCTGAAGTGGAATGGGAATGGGGATTTTGCAGTATCCTTCCCCTGCCACCACCACCAAGCCACACCACGCCCACCAAGCCACGCCCACAGAACCAGTAGTAAAAATAATTTGCATTTCACCACTGCTCCAGAGATATGGATAACACCCTCTCTCCTGGGGTTCCAAGCAGTGGTTTAATATGTTTTGGTTCACTTTGGTTTGGTTTGGTTTTGGGTGAGGGGAAGATATTGCTATGCCGTTTTATTGTCTATTTTAATCCAGGCTGCTCTAGGCTGTTGCTATTATGTTTTGAATAGTTTTATCTAGTATTGGGTTTTTGTAAGCTGCCCAGAGAATGTTGAACTAGGCAGTTATACTAAATTCAGTTAAATAAATTAATGTCATACTTTCCTGTTAGCAATTACATTTAATACCACTTTTTATCCAAAATACTCTAGCCACTACTCACTAGCAATAGGTTGTCACCATGATATAAGCACAAACCAACAAACCAGATGTTAACTCCACAGAGGTATATCCACAACTGTCTCCACAGGAGATGGAGGAAAGTGATAAAACATATGTCAACAGGAATGTAAACCCATTTCTTCTGCACTTGTGTCAGTACATAAGGAAAGGTTTATATCATGACATCAGCACATATGTGTCACTATCCTGAAGCCATCTCACGCAGTTGTGGATATATAGGGGTAGAATTAATGGAAAAAACATGAAAAGTCTTTCAAAAGATCTCAGAATTCAAAGGAGGTTCGAGCTTTGAATTGGTATGCTAAGGATGCTAATGAACAGATAGTAACTAATTCAAAAAAGATCAAAAGAAGATTCAAGGAGTGTATTAAATTGCTATACAGGAGAACTGTCAACATTCAAGATACCTTGGAAGATGTTCCTCTCTTCAAGAGCCTCTAGTATTAAAGGGGACTTAGATTAACACTCAATTTATTATCAAATCAGAAAGCTAGAGGAACTGATGAAATACACACTGAAATATGCTTAGCAATAGAAAAATATTAAATCAAGGTTCTAACCAAGCTATGCCAGCAAAGCTGGAAAATGACAAAATGCTCAACTGATTGGAAGAGGTCTACATCTATATTCTATTAGTCAAAAAAGGAGACTTGCTAGAATGTGGAAACCATAATACAATTTCCTTAATTTCACATGGTAGCAAAATAATGGTTAGGTCCATTCAATGCAGATAGAGACCTAAATGGAAAAGGGGATGCCAGATGTTCAAGCTGGCTTTAGCAAAGGCTGAGAAACATGAGACATTACTGCTATTGCCCACTGGATAATTGAGAAAGCCAAATAATATCAAAAGGAAATTATTACATAGACTACAGAAAAGCTTTTGATTGTATGGATCATGTCATGATGTGGAATGTGCTAAAAAAATGGGAATCAAGTTAAGGATGAATAATGTCAGAATATTGCGTAGACAAGACAAAATAATATAAAATTGACTTATTTGATCAGCAATAGGACAATAAGTACTTTTACAAATACTGGAAACTCTTTATGGATTTTTTTCTTGAAAATGAATAAAACTGAGTTAATGACTTTTGGATTTGCCCGTTGAAAAGGATTCAACATGGGAAGAAGTGATCTATGCAATGTAATTTCAAAGTAGGATGAATATTAAGTCTATTTGTAACTGCTGTGAAAAAGCACTTTTTAATTTCTTTTTTTCTCTCTCATACGTTCTTAAACTTCTATGTTTCCATATATTTTTTTTTGTATCTCTCTTTTTTATTTTAATTTCATCTCATTGTCCTCAGGAGAAACTTATATACAGGTCAGGAAGACACAAGAAGACACAGTACAGACAGAAGCAGGAGAAACATACTGGCTCCAGGTTGGCAATAAGTATGACAAGCTTGCACACTCTCCCCTTATTTATTCAACCTATATGCAAAATACATATTAAGGGAAGCTGGTTTGGAAGATGAGCATAACTTTAAAATTGGAGGAATAAAATTAAAAAGATTTGCTGCATTGGTGACCCTATCCTGATAGCAAAAGTGCAAAGGATCTGCATACTTTAAGTACTAAAAACCAAAGAGCACCATGAAAAAATGGGAACAAAATTAAATATAAAGAAAACCAATCTTAATCACAACAGATAGAACAATCAATGTGGTTGTTCCTTCCTTCCTTCCTTCCTTCCTTCCTTCCTGTCCTGTCCTGTCTGTCCTGTCCTGATGGAACAACCATCAGTAGTAAAGGAACAAGCACACTTATAGTTTGTGTAGGAATGTGTTCTTTCTTTCAACTATCCACAAATACCCTTCCTTCCTTCCTTCTTTCCTTTCTTCCTTCCTTCCTTCCTTCCTCCCTTCCTTCCTTCCTTCCTTCCTCTGGGTAATGAACAAACATGTCCAATTATGTATCATAGTCCTTCCATTAATTCTGCTACAAATAGAGAGAAACTGTTCTGAAAAGAATTGTACTTGAAGCTCCATGCATTTAGAGCTTTAAGGTACCTCTTCTTTTTAAGGAGTAAAGGGATATTAATGCCTTCCTGAAAACATTCTTGTTAGGAAATAAAACACAAATCCCATGTGTGCGCCAGGTGTCAAATACATTCCTTTATACATGTAAACATGCTCAGATTTTGTTATTCATACAAAATGAATATTCAAATGGTCCAGAAACCTTTAGTCCATGAATGTATCGTACAACAGTATTTTAAAAACCTAAAACTGTAAATGTTGGTTCTACAAAGATGAACAAAGGAATAAAACTCTTTCTTACAATACCTTCTGCACAGAATTGTAAAAAGAAAATGTATTTGTGCACCATTAACTCCTCCCAAAAAGCATTATAGGAAGATGACTTCCATTCTCCTGTCATAATGCATCAGTGGTCTCATATATAATATACTGAATATATTAGAAGTGTAGTATATGATATATTTTAGTACAGTTAACCTCATGTCTTTCAAATATTTAGAATTATAATTTTCACAGCCTTGTATTATTACTTCGGCTTACTAGGGTTTATGGCTGCTGAAAGCCAAAATATTTGGAAGGAACTGGTTTCATTAGATCTGATATTTAATCCCCTGTGGAGCCTGAAACAGTATGGATAACAGTATTGTGAACGAACTCATGCACTTATACAAATGCTTAAACAAGCAACAGATCAAGGTTGACTCAGCCTTCCATCCTTTCTAAGGTAGGTAAATTGAGGACGCAGTTTGTGGGGGCAATAAGCTGACTTGGTAAAAATATACAAAAGTATGAAGGCTATTGCTTAACGCATTGTAAGCCGCCCTGAGTCTCCGGAGAAGGGCGGCATATAAATTGAATTAAAAAAAAAAAAGATCACTTTGTTCACATAGTGCTCTTCCTCTTACTCAGAAACAGTTTCTATAACTAAAAAGACAATTTTAACAATAATGTACAATATAGAAAAAAGTTTTTACAATGCTTTGTTCTCAATATATCAAACAAGTGGTGGCTTATTATACCTCAGTGGTGGATTGCCCCCGGTTTGGATCGGTTCGCAAGAACTGGAGATAAAACCGGTGGGAGGCCCCACCCACTGCCCCAGATGTCGTCATCCGCAATCTGCGCATGCACAGAAGCTTCTGCGCATGCACAGAAGCAAGGAGCACGAGCGAAGAAAGCGCTCGCGCTCAATCCTGTTGTAAACTGGTAGTAAAGGTAAGTAGAACCCACCCCTGTATTATTTACAAACATCATTGATTTTTCTCTGCTGTGGGATGAACTCTGCTTTCCCAAATACACAATTTACTTCTATAATATATCCACATCCTGCTACAAATCTAACTTTGTGATACACTATGGGTTATCTTTTAAGGAACCTCTTCACCAAAGTGTTTCCCTTGGTAAATAAACTCCCAAATACAACTACGAAAGAAAATTACTCTGGATAAATAGAAGAAAAAGAAAATGGATACTGAAGAAGAAAATATGGCATCAAATTAGGCAGATAAATTATTCACTTCCAAAAAACACTTTCTCAAAAATTAGTCTGGTCAGCCATAAAATATTTAGAGAAGCCAAGGAATGCTGATATATAGAGAGAGGTTCTAGAAATCAGAATGTTTTTAAAACAAACTCCTCAAAGATTTGTTCATTAATGCTACCTCTCAAAACTACCATTGTCTATAGAATCCTGCCTCACTTTTTCATAGTTCCAGTCTCATTTACTTCTCTAACATATTACACCATATCTATATATATCAAAATAATTCTGCTACTGTACCAAATTATATGTGTACTTCATTTGCAAAATTATTTTATTTTATTTTTATTTTATTTCAAATTTATATACCGCACCTTCTCCCAAGGGAATCAGGGTGGTGTACAGCCAGATAAAAACATACAATACAAACATTAAGAACAATTAAAAGAATATATATTAATTTAGCCCCAGTTTAAAATGACAAACCAATTAAAAATTTAAAATTTAAAAATATGTTAAGCCAGCCCGGCTTGATGAAAAAAGAATGTTTTAAGGGCACAGCGGAAGGCACCAAGGTCTTGGATTCTCCTTATCTCAGGGGGCAGCTGGTTCCATAAGGTAGGTGCCCCCACAGAGAAGGCCCTCCCCCTGGGGGTCACCAGCCTACATTGTTTGGCTGATGGCACCCCGAGGAGGCCCTCTCTGTGGGAGTGCACGGGTCGATGGGAGGTTGTCGGTAGCAGCAGGCGGTCTCGAAGATAACTAGGTCCTATGCCATGGAGCGCTTTAAAGGTTGTAAACAACACCTTGAAGTGCACCCGGAAGACCACTGGGAGCCAGTGCAGCTCGCGCAGGAGCGGTGTTATATGGGAGCGCCATGCAGCTCCCGTAATTACCCGCACGGCTGCAATCTGGACCAGTTGGAGCCTCCAGGTGCTCTTCAAGGGGAGCCCCATGTAGAGAGTATTGCAGTAGTCCAGGCGAGAGGTGACGAGGGCATGAGTGACTGTGCATATGCACATGCACTGTGCAAATTATATAAAGAGGGGTTACGTCCCCTCTGTCTTCAGCCATATTTCTTATCTCTGGCACCATAACAAATCAATTTGTGCTTCAGCTGAATTCTGTACTGGTCTCTGGTTTAAATTATTTTTTTAACAATTCTCCTATAATATGAACAAAAATCCACTGAGTGCTCAACTTGTCAATTTAGACTTTCCAAATCCAGTTCAAACCAATGCTGGAGATGTCTACAATCAATGTATGTTTATATGCTTGGCTAGTCAACTCTAGTGGAGGTTAATAGAAGCTCCATCTTATTTGGGATGAGTTTGGATCTATTAGTTTTAAGAAAGTGAACAGGTAACATCATCTCTGCCTCCTGCAGTTTAGATGTTAGCCCTTCCTGACTGGTGAAAGTCTGCAGAAAGGATCAGTAGGACATCTTTGTAATTTTTACAAGGCTCAATAATCAATACCTGGTATATTTGCAGAAATGAGGAAAGTTATTTTATGAAGAAAGAACTAGGAAATTTAAACAAAAAAGTGGAACAGATGATAGAGAAACTGTTTCAATAGCTTTATTGTTTCAAAGAAGAGCAATAAAGCAGTTTGACTGAACAAAGTTTAGATCCAGTTTAGCTCATCAATTGAGCTCTGTGCATTTGTTTACATCTTCAGCTGGTCTGCATTCCCAGGTGAAATGTAATCAATAACAATAAAAAAAATCAAAGATCTTAGATAATGTACATTTCCCTGTTCGAGGTACAGAAAATTGACATAATTTAAACTAACAAAGCTAACATTGTTTTATTGGAGCATCAGATTGAATGAACTGGGAATACATAATGAATAGCTTCTTGTTCTTTTTCCAGTATTCAGAACCATGAAAGGCTTTTAATAATGCTATTGAATCTATACTGAAAAGTGCAATTATATATACTTTTCAAATTGTCTTTGGTACTCCAGTGAGACCTTTGGCAAATCACTGTTTATTTTTTCACAGACCATTTGTTAAAATTGCACCAGGTCAGCCTGCACTTGTTCCAGTGTCTGTATGAAATTCATCCTTTTATAGATATGAGAATCTGGAGAATTCTTTATTGCCTACCAAAGACAATCTAGCCAATTCACATAACAGATGCAGTGGGGAAATGAAGGTTAGAAGCAATTCACTGTAGCACAAAAGCACACTGAAACACACTTGAATGATGAGCTATGAAATTGATCTCCAAAGACGGATGCAGTTCATCCAAAACAAAGTCAGTACTTTTTTTTTAAGTTTTAGATTGAAAAATGTAAGAAAATGTAAGGGTGTACAGAAACGGAAACAGAATGCACCTGGAAATAAACAGTTAAGCCTGTCAGAGATTAATACATTTATTATCTAATTATACATAATGTGGAGAGCGTGAATGTACCTTGCACCCCTTCCCTTCATTGTTTCCTTTCAGGGAACGTCTCCCATCTCTACTTGTATCTAACCATGATTATCTTTAGAAGGCTGTCAGGCCCTCATTAAGACAGGCTTAAGTTTTTCTGAATTGTTATTGTTTTTCTTGGCATTGCAGGGTTCTACTTGTTTCTCAAAAATTAAAACTATCAACACAACACATGATGTGACTAGAGGCACTGTTTTTCAGCCGACTTGTCACAGAGCCTGCGATGGTTAGAGTTGAGAGGAAGCTTGTGGCCCAAAGTCACCCAGCTGGCTTTTCTGCTTAAGAAGCAACTAAAACTTGGCTCTCCCTTCTTCTGGTCCAGAACCTTGAACACTTTGATATGCGGTCCTTCATGTTCTTCGATTTAATAGTCTTGAATGGATGTTTTCCTCCTTATTCAGTCCCATCCAAAGGGAGTTTTGGAATAGGTACAAACCAGGGGTGAAATGCTAATGGTTCGGGCCAGTTCGCTACTGGTTCGCTGAACCGGTAGTAAAAAAATGTAAAAAAAAAGTTCCGATGATCACGCATCACTCAGCTGATCTTTGGAACTTTTTTCTTTACTTTTTAATCATTTTTTTACTACCAGTTCCAGAGAACCGGTAGTTTAAAATGCTTTAAAAAGTAAAAAGAAATTCTGACGATCGCACGTCGCTCAGCTAATCAGTGGAACCTTTTTTTTTACTTTTTTAAAGCATTTTTTTACTACCGGTTTGGTCAAAAAGGTTCGCATGCCACAGCTGATTCCCCCCCCTCGCTGTTCTACTTACCTTCCCAAGCCTCCTTTTAGCACATGCATTTGGTGTGCATTGCGCATGTGTGCGTGCAGAGCATGCTTGGCACACAGCTCGCATGCGCGGCCAGCAAACCGGTAGTAAACCAGTTCGGATTTCACCACTGGTACAAACATTTGAGCTTTGTCACTCATTGCTTTGTGGGGTAGTCAAATAAGTGGTAGTATCAAGGAAGCTGGACAGTTATCCCCACAATGCTATGCCTTCAGGCCTCATTCTGAATTAGTATGAAAGAGAAGGAAAGGAATAATATGCAATTATTCAAGTATGTAAGTATGCAGTTAGAAACGGTATCTTCTCTAGATAAGGCTTGCACCCTTCCTCAAGCCAACAAATCATTATATACTTTCACAAAGTCTTACATTTAAGAGAACAATCTCATTTTTTTCCAGGAAAAATGACTCACTGAGGGTCAGAAAGTACATCCAATTTACTTGTTATTTTTATCCAGTTATTTCCACTCATAGAAGCACACACAGTTTGCAACTTGTATTATTTACTTCCTAAATGAAACATTTGGTCACACCTCTCTGTATACCCACTCAGCTCAAAAGTTTAGTTTACCAGGTTAGGCTTAAATTCCAAAAAAAATCAAGAGGCACCCCACTGCACACAGTGCCTTGTAATATGTGATGGCTCCAAAGAACTACAAATCTAATACATTTTTAATATTTTCCTACAAGCTTAAACCATCAGGTTGCCCAATCCATCTTGATACTTTACTCACACTTCCCTGTGCTTTTACACCAAAGCGATATTGCTTCATTCAGTTCACACAGGAACTATTTGTTCTATGGGGAATCATCCTGTTATGGGAAGCATCCCCCATACTTGGTGCTTTTTCAAAGTCTCAATTCTTCTTCACTGAACTAAACTGTTCTGAAAAAAATTTACTGTCCTTTTGGCCTGCTTTGAATGAGTTTCATCTTGTACTCCATTTTTCATACAAATTGCTATGAATTATGGTATTTTAAATTGCAATGGTATAAATTCGACCCATTCCAACTATACCACAATAATTGATACTATATGCTGACAACATTAATATATAGATGCATAGTTCACCAATTCCTTTGACTGTACATTGTTAATACAGTCTAATGAAGCATGATTTGAATTACATTAAATAAAGTAGCAATCATTTAAGATCTCTTCATTCATTTCCATAATTTTGAGGCACATTTAAATATAATTTTTCTAAATAGAAAATTATTTCTAAACATTTTCTAAATAGAAAGTAATTTCCTAAATAATTTTCTCAATAGAAATGACTAAATACATTTATGTGATTAGTTGTGTATTCCAATATTCTAAAAAATTCATAAAACACGAATATCAAGTAAAAACAATAATTTAGATTTGAACCTCAAAATACAATAGTAAATTTTAGATTTCTATTTTTAATTATCCATGAATGCAAACTCTATTTCACTACGATAGATCAGATTATATAAATCACTATATTTCCACATTCATGCCTTCTTAATGCTGCAACTTGCTAATAAATATTGTTAATAATGCTATATATAAAATTTTCACAATCCTTACAAATAACAGTTTTAATAACATGGGTTTCTGTATGTTACTCAGTGAAATTATTTTTCTACATTCAGAAAATGATTCATACATTCATAGGATTAATGATTATAACTATGATTTATGATATATGGCCTATTACTTGCTGTTTATATGTACACTATGAGTTTATGCACTGGCGATAAATCCCTTGTGTGCCAATCACACTTGGCCAATAAAGAATTCTGTTCTGTTCTGTTCTGTTCTGTTCTGTTCTGTTCTATTCTATTCTATTCTATTCTATTCTATTCTATTCTATTCTATTCCATTCCATTCCATTCCACTCCACTCCACTCCACTCCACTCCACTCCACTCCACTCCACTCCACTCCACTCCACTCCACTCCCCAAGGAAGTATTTTTATCTAACTTATGGTACAAATAATATTTTAGTTCCTTCCAATATTTCACTGCCTTTTATTTTTAAGTTATCATGGAGGATAGTTATCACGTTAAAATCTTACCTGTACATGAAAAATCATCAATCCGGATATATCCTGGGACACAGTTGCAGCGATATGATCCAGGCAAATTAACACACACTGTATTGGCATGACAATAATGCATTTTAGCAGCACACTCGTCAACATCTGCAGGGAGGGGAAAAAAATTTCATGATACTGCAATCAGATGTACAACTCCTACTTTCATAGATGCACAATTGTAATAGGAAACACACTACATACAAGCATCCAAAATATATTCCCCAAACCAGAATATTTGGAAATTTAATTCTGCTATCAGCCTTGGATGTATTTCTGCTTGTGGCCATCTTTAAAGGTAATATAAAGCATATGCTTTAAGTGCTTTTTAAAAATATTTCTCTATCACTCTACCATCAGTCAAAAGTGGACAAAATGTAGTAATTAAAATCGGAAAAGGAAAGTTAACTATTAACATTTAGTTAAGTCAATCACAATAGAGTGTTTAAATGAGAAATTCAAGTGCCCCTCGTACTAGCTTCCTCAACTTTTTAGCCACAATTTCCAAATGAAATGAGTTGTGCCAAAGATGAGTGTCACATATTGAAAGTTGTAAAAAGCTGAAAATAAAACCTGCTTGGGACAATATAAGGTGTAATAGAAATATTCAAATGATTTTTCTGGAAAAAAAATGTATTAATCCTGAAACCAGCTCTGCTCCAAAAACCTAAACCGTTATTAGCTATAGATAAAACTTTCAAGTAGTATCTTCAATCTGAACTGGAAAAAAAATTAAGGATTAACATTTAAAAATTAATATCCCAGATACCCATCTATTTGTCTGAAGCAAATATCCATTGTTCAAATGAATTATGTTCACTCTGATTCAACTAAGCAGCACTCCCTATAAGAATGTCATTTTGAATTGTGTAAAAGAAAACTCTAGTGATTTTTGGTCAGCATCAGAATGCTGTAACAGCCAGAATGGTTTAATAAAATGCCTGAAATTCCATTATCTTCTTACTTTTAATATAATATGATCATGGTAAAATCTGCTGACATCTGGGGAATTCTCAACAGCCTTTTAAAATTTTATTAAAAGGAGCTCCTAAAATAGCTCTGGAAGAGAAGGCTTGCTATTTATGTCTGAAATTAACATTTTAAAAATACAAATTTCAGTAAATTTCTGTCACATTTGTAATTCAACAGACACCTCAGGGACAAATTGCTTTACTCACTTAAAAAGGACATTAACATTTTTCCAGGTATATACATTCAGCACTGTCCTAACATTTTGGTAGTTGTATGTATGTATGTATGTATGTATGTATGTATGTATGTATTATCATAATTTATTTATGATAATTTATTATCATAAGAATACAGATCTCCACCCTAAATTAATTTATTCCTTCCTTCCTTCCTTCCTTCCTTCCTTCCTTCCTTCCTTCCTTCCTTCCTTCCTTCCTTCCTTCCTTCTTTCCTTCCTTCCTGTTATTGCTCTGGTTGAAAAAAAATGAGATAAATAACAAGAAATGATGTTCTTCAAAATGTTATCTGAGAAAAGGATTGAGCTTAGACAAATGAAAGCTTGTTCCAAAATTAAGGGTTTTAGAATTAATTCAGAGATGTATTAATTTGATATCGTCAGCCAATGCATTACCAACTTCAAAAGTCTGAAGTGAAAGGGTCAGGTCAGGTCATGCAAAAGTTATGATACTTGCTCAGTGATGGTTGTTTAACACGATTGTCATTATTTGAATCAATTACGGATAATAGAGGGGAAATGTACTTATTTCCTGAATGCAAACTGGAATATGCTTGTCTAATGTTTGCACTTTTCCCTAATGTGATTCCCACTTCTACTTCTGCCAAAATTCATATATTTACAATAAAGTATGCAAATTAGTATGTAAAGTTGAGAAAGTAGATGAAGTCAAACTTGACTGATTCATTTCTAGCTGTGGTGGCAGATGAGATTATACATATGTAGTAAGAGAAATAAGCTTTGAAGTAGGTTGGGTTTATTCTGTAATTTTACTTTTCTGAACTCTGCAAAGGGCAAGCCACTACAAAAATGATTAGAAAGTTTGTATTCTTCTCGAGTTTTTCCATCTCTAGAGTCTCTTTCCCACAGGAACTTTAAAGCATGTTTGGAGATAGGTTAGCTCCTTCAATTTTCTCTTCATCTGCTCACCTTTTCTAGGTCAGGGACAAAAGTAATCTTCATTAGGTGCACCATCTGTCTCTGTTTTATTTTAGCTACATTTGGGGCAGAGTTGGACAGGTGGCAATGAAGTTTAAGAACCGCTGCTTTAGAATATACCTAAGGCAATCTTTAGTACTACAGATGGCTTCTGCTTCAAAAATGAGTTTATTGTCCAGCTGCGCTAAATTTTCCTTGTACATAAATTGTAAAAAAAAGAAGAGCATATATTAAGAGAAAAATATGCACCAGCCACACTAAAATAAGGGATGCCATTACAACAAGATTCTGAACTAAATCCAGTGTATACAACAAAGTATATGTGTAGAATAGAATTTTCACGTATGTGCATCTTATTCTAATTATTCCAGTGTGAATATTAAAAATTTGAACTGAGAAAATTTGATAGGCAATTTTAGAGAATATTTAAAAGAACAGTAGTGCTGAAATTAAGTTTTATACTTTTACCACAGTTTCGTGAGAATGAAAACAAGTTTTACTAAAACAATCCTTGTTAATACAATCTTATACTTAGGCTTATCCATAATGGATGAACATTCTTAGTCTATTGATATCACTAACAAAATCACTTTGCATTGAGTACCAAGGAACTGTCAGTTGAGGTTCTTTCTTTCTTTCTTTCTTTCTTTCTTTCTTTCTTTCTTTCTTTCTTTCTTTCTTTCTTTCTTTCTTTCTTTCTCTCTCTCTCTCTCTCTCTCTCTCTCTCTCTCTCTCTCTCTCTCTCTCTCTCTCTCCTCCCTCCCTCCCTCCCTCCCTCCCTCCCTCCCTATTTCTTTCTGACAGGTGATAACATTTTCCACTCACAGAAGGAATTTTTCTCTTGACCCACAGACTCCTTAAAAATACTGAGCAATTAAAAAGACAAAAACAAAAACATGACCCTCTTACATTCTATCTTGGTTACAAAAGCCTAAATACACCTAAAATGAAATAAAACCCACTGAATTGAAATAGAATTAACTTTTGACTAAATCTTTTTGAGTTGCAGCATCATGACATGCATTTATTTTGAGCCTGGGTGTTTTTCTTTATAAATTCCTCACATCTATCCTTCAGCATACCTCAGCAACAAAATAATTTCATCCATTTCTATTCAGCTACAAAGGTGCAAATGACTGGTTGCCTTCATTTCTCAAGAATAAAAAAAAATGTGCAGGATTAGATACTCCAAAATCAAGTATTATTATTAATTTTAGAACTGTACTAGGCATAAGCCGTTGAGTGGTATCCATAAGGTTGGATATAATGGAACCCAAATTATGATTCATTTGTATAGATTGCTTGTCCCATTTGAAATATTAGAACTTGTCTTCTGATGGTTCACAGAGGAGATAAAAAAAACATGATTTATGTCCTTCCGTAGGACTGCAAAGTAGTTTGCTTTTCTCATAAAAAGGTTTACTTATGGTCTTTAAAATGAAACTTGACATAGCATAATGATTGTTCACATATCGCTAACTTCCCTCTGCATAAGCCAGTTTGCTATAATGACAAAGAGTCACTCCTGCTAAAGCTTTTCCATGAAAATCATTGTATCGTAATGCATAGTTTAATCTGGCAAAGTACAAGAAATACTCACCTCAAGTATTTCTTGTACTTTGCCCATATGCATTTGGGCAACTTTTGCTCTTTAGACATTGTGTTTTTTAGTACAATAAGTGCTGGGAACCAGCAGTCCTAACACTGTTAATTTCCAATGTGTTTAAGATTTAACAGGGTCTATTTTGGAAAAAATAAAGCATGCCATTGGAAAATGACTGAACTGAGTAATGGGTCTTTTCTTTCACAGACAGTTTTATCAATGCATCAATACAAATGTATTTAACCAAATGATAAGCTTATCACTTGGTAGCAATCACTCAAACTTTGATTTTCCTACAGGAAAAAACACAGAAACATTTGTATGGGAGTGTATACTTTTGTGAGTGTCAGTGTCTCTCTGTATGGATGTGTATGTATATGTGTTTGTTTACTATAGGAGATGACCAAGGGAGGGGATAAATGCATCATCAGTTATGAGTCCCTGCATGCCCATAAGAGATCTAAGTGCACCCCACCTTTGAATGCCTTTCTTAACTCCCACTAATTTCCTTTGACCATTAGTACCTCAGATTCTTGTAAAGAGCTTAAGCCTGCAATAAATCTTTATACTCATTTGAACTGCCTGAATCTCCTGTTTTTCCTGGTGACTGACATTGTGTATGTGTGTATATCTCTATCTCTATCTCTATCATATCTATCTATCTATCTATCTATCTATCTATCTATCTATCTATCTACAGGGAAAGAATGAAGGCAAATGAGGTCTAGGCAGAAGAAGAACATCATGGCTTCAAAACCTAAGGGACTGATTTGGACAAAACTCAGCAGCACTTTTTCATGCTGCTGTTGACAAAAATAGGATTGCCAACATGATCACCAATGTCCGATGATGGATATGGCACAAGAAGAAGAAGATATGTGTGTGTGTGTATGTGTACACATATAACAATATATATATAGATTGATATTGATCTTATATGAAACCTACTAATGGCATTTGACAGTAGTTGGGTAGGGCATCCTTGTCCCCAAGTAAATTAAAATGGCTGCTGCAATCATCCAACAGTACACCGATTGTGATTACGTAAGAATTTTGTGCAATCCCCAGCATCCTTTCAGTTGCTGCCAAAAACTGAGTAGTTTTCAGACTGGGTTTGGGAGGGAAGAGTCAATAGGGAATGAGGTCAGTTTATAAAAAAAGAAAATGGTGAGTTAAAAGAACATGGTTTTTACTGTGGAGACATCTATTCTGTTTTAACACACTCCCTTTCTCCCTTGCCTTGTCCACGTTTAATGCCTGACATATTCCACAGACAGGCAGATGACTTTGGATGCAGAAAGAAAAATGTGTCTACCAAGCAATGCCATTTTAATTGGCACTTTTCAGTTCCATCAGCAGGTATTTAAGCACTCGAGCTAGTAGACCCTTCCCTTCAAAGTCTACTTTCTTATCAGCTTGCCTGGGCATCATCAGGACTCAAGACTCTACTTCTGTAGTCCATGGTCTTTATTTCACAATTCTTTTCTCTTCCCTGCCTTTTTATATATAGATGACATTCATTTGATATTGGGTTCCAAATCTGGGTAGTTTTCCCAGTTTCTGACCACAGTTGTCCTTTTCACAATTCATATTTCTGTATGGGTCTCAAATAGAAATCAAGAATTTATCTGCATGCTAAGAGGTTTTTTTAATTGAAAGTTTAATTAATCAGACTATCAAAAAGGTCTTTTTCTGATTTTATAATGCCCACCAATTAGATTTATTACTAGTATGAAATCAAGTGATATATAAAATTTAGGGACCGCTGCTTTGGGAAGCATTCCTAATATATTTTGCTGGGAAAAAGATGATTCTCTTAATAGCTCATATGGCTTTTGTTAAGAAAACAAACCAAGTTATCAGCATGAATTACTTTGACAAAATAATGATTTATGAATTGGTTTTCCATGGTCTATAATAGCCCAGAGACAAGCCTCAATTATGAAATAAGCCTGAATTTTCATATATATCACTTTATAATCAATGTTTCTTGATTTATACTAGCCTGGAGAATAACAGGGAAAATATTTTGTAGATTCGTCTGCATGCATTCATGCAATCTCCAAAATATAGTTGAAGCTCATACTGGTTCTATTTCTTATAAATCTTTCCACATAAGGTCTTCAATCTTGCTTTATTGGATGACAAGATCTAATAAGAATCACTCAATCATGACTATCTATATCTGTGTATTTTGGACTTTAGCCTTTCAACTCTCAGGCAATGAGGAGAATATTTGTAGCTCATGGTTGAAATGTGGGGTTCTTGGTGCTCTCTGAGCTTGGTTGTTTTCTTGGAGACGTTTCATTACCCAAACTAGGTAACATCAGCAGTACTAGTAGGAAGTGGGGTTTGCTCTCATTTTATATTTTAGGGGCTTGCCCTCTGAATGAGATTCTAGAAAAAAACAAGTCCAAAAACACTACAGTATAAAAGTGTAGCACTCTGATAAATCAGCCATCATCAGGCACATAGACATAAACATTTACATACCATTCGAAAGAGACAATCAACAAGTCAAACAGAAAACAAAAAGTCCAAAGCACCTCCTCCCCAGCAGTCAACACCCAAATGAGCAGAAATTATCACCAAGGTTAACATTAGACTAACAATTTAGAAGCAAACAATACAATAAAGGAACTGCCAAACAACCCAGCAGTAAACTGCCCAATTAAAGAACCACCCAAGTCCATTCCCACCAACAGTGACACACCAAGCCATAGAATATAAGATGAGAGCAAACTCCACTTCCTACTAGCACTGATGATGTTACCTAATTTGGGTAATGAAACGCCTGCAAGAAATCAACCAAGCTCAGAGAACACCAAGAACCCCGCTCTTGCAATGGAAAGTAGAGAACATATACAGAATGTCTGTAGAGTAAGGCCTAGTTATTTGCTGAGTTTTGATGAATATGGGGAAATACCACCAAAGATCAAGAAAAAAATATATTATCAAAATATCAGCCAATGGTAAAAATGGCAAGAAAAGAAGGGAAGCCAAAACTAAGAAAGACAAAGATTTCAGAAAGGAACTATTTCCAGATTCAGAATTTCATAAAGGTATTACCGGTAGAAGGGACAAGAAATGGTATTATAAGAATTATATATATGAATAGAATAGAATAGAATAGAATAGAATAGAATAGAATAGAATAGAATAGAATAGAATAGAATAGAATAGAATAGAATAGAATAGAATTCTTTATTGGCCAAGTATGGTTGGGAATATAAGATATAGATGATATTGAGTATTGAAATTTGATGTTGGAGAAGACTCCTTAGAATACCACAAATAGTCAAAGAAAAAAGGGGGGGAAACCCAAAGAAATTGGATCACAGAACAAATCAGTACAGGGTTCTCACTTAGAGGCAGATATGACCAGGTTCAAATTATTCCATTTTGGATACATTATGTGAAGACAAATTCTTGAGAAGTCTATCATTCTAGAAAAGGATGTAATGATGGGTATCATTAATTCCATCCACTATATACTCAAGGTCATATGGAACTAATAGCACCTATCATTACATTCTTTACCTTGTTGCAGGAGCAGGAAGTCTTCATTATGCTATATAGCAATCAACCTGCTAACATTTCTAAGGCAGTGACAAAATATCTGTCATTAGCAATGGCTCTTAAAAATCATTGTTCCCATGTAAGGTAAATCATGGTTTGGTTCATTTGTGTGGTATATATTCTTGTAACATATGTATTACTGTTTGATCCTGGGAATCATAAAGTTAATAATACTACTAACCATCTTTGTCGTTCCTAAAATCCAACACCAACTTGCTAGTATATAATCAAATTATCATGAGATACACTTTCGGAATTGCACTTAAGCTCCTCACTGTCTTAGCATTTAGAAAAACAGCAAAGATTCATTCTTCTGCTGGGTATTTAATTGTTACAAGCTGTAAGAATCAATTTGGTGGTAGAAGAATTGACTTCAGTGCAAAGGAGAGGGAAGAAGGAAGAAGACAGACTGGAAAAAATAGTTTCAGAACATTGCTATGGATAGGGAAGGCTGATTGTTATTGGCAAAAAGTCTAGGAATGAACACTTTGTAGATAAAACAATGTCCCAGTGAAGAAATAAGAAAGAGCGGACAGCTGAATGCCATATACTGACCCTATTTAGTTAAATCTTTGGAAGCCAATTAAATGTTTTTGTTATGGATGCTTTTTATATAAAACGGTTCTTACATCAAGATATATGCAAACAAGTAATTAAAATTTGTTGGAATAATTTCATACTTGGTATGTATGAAGTATGTAAGTAATAAATATACATGATGCTTTTTAAAAAGGAATTTTCTTTATTCCCCATTAATAGCTGCTAAGGTTTGATCAATGAATTACTGTAATAGGAAACATTTATTTCTAAGATTAGGAATTGGAAAGATTCATAACCTTACAAAATATTTTAAAAGGTTTTTTTTAACTTTTGCTTTCACAAGGAAGATATAATTAAAATATTTTTTAAAAAAATACATTTAAAATGCACATGTTCAACAATGTTTGGCAATCAGTGTGTAAACAGACAAGATTTCTTTCAATGGTCAAAATATTCTGCAAATACTAGCGATGCTATAGATTGATTATACTACTTGTATCTTTTCCTGAAAGTATAATATTGGTATATGTATTCTGACAGCTATCCTACAGATCCCATTTTAACAATTGGAAGAATAGCAGCAGCAATGGTTATGCAAACTCTTGCAAAATGAAATACAATAAAGTTGGCCTTTATTTAGAGATGTAAACATTCAAATTTCTGATGAGCCACATGGGCTACTAAATGACTTTAACCTGTTGTTATATCTCAGCCTGTGAGGTTCTTTATTTTCCAAAGACTGCACATACCCTAGGGTAGCAAATTTGCACACAAGAATTTATTGTAGCACAAACCTTCCCCAATAAAGGCTACAGCTCTGAGTTAACTCTACCCTTCAAGGACCTGAAAGTTGTTGTGATCACATAAATATATCTTTAATACTCAATTCTTTATACTCAGCCTTTTAATATTTCAACCCGAAGTCTATAAAGTAGCATATAACCTTTGCTTTTTTTCCAAAAGTTCTTGTATTAGTTGGGATCAGGTGCTATTTTGATGTTTGTTGTTTGCTCCTTTTCTAATTGCTATCCAGCTTACAGCAAAGTTCCAAGCTCCCACTAAGATAAGCTACTCACTGTAGCATGTGATCCTGGCAGTGGAGTGACAGTCCTTTACCTGCTATTAATAACTGCCAATCTCCTAATGTCACCTTCTCCGCTCCATATGCCATTTGCTTATCACCTTTCCTCCTACACAGAGACCCCTTTCCACTCAGTCTTAGTGTCAGCTTCTTTTAAGCTAAAAGCCTGCTTTGAATGAAGTTGCTTCCAGACATCCGCTCATCCTCAAAAACCCTGGGGCGTGGATCAATTATCGCGGGCAACTTCAACACAACTTGGATGCTTGTATGTAAAGTGAATGTATGAATGCACTGGGTGGGGGTTGGAAGTGTTTCCGCCTAGTTGCAGCTGCTTTTCCAATGCACACACAGCAAGCCCAATTTCATCCCTGCATGCAGTCTAACTGATTTTCCAGAACTATTTTGAAGACAGAATGGCACATGCCACATATAGTGCTAAGATTCTTAAATTCTACCAAGGAACTGTATCTTACATTATAAATAAATAATGTTATAATATTGTATTTCATCTCAGTAAGATGGTCAGCATAATTAAAAATGAAAACTGAGGAAGGAAGCAAAAAAATACCAGAACACAGCAGTCCATACTCAGCCAGGGATCAACACCAGACAGGCAGAAAACAATGCTTTAAATAAGGAGCCACCAAGAAGGAGAAAACCACACCTTACCAACATTGGCAGGGCAAGCTATTATGTACAACCAGGTAGCAAATCCCACACTCATTCTCATTGGTGATGTTGCCTACTTAGTAATAAAACACCTGCAAATCAACAAACTCAGAGAGCACCAAGAATTCCACAGCAGTTATAAACAAGTCCTATTTCAGAAAGCCATAATTCAATGACCTAACTATAAAATCATAATTTAATGTTAAATGGAGAAAATACTTAAGCTACTTCTAATCTTAATTTTTGTTGCAAACCCAAATTTCTATCAATGTGTTGTGTTCTTCCCTAAACTACTTAATTCTGAACTGATGGTAGTTCTATAATGTCAAAGTCATAAACCTTGCAGTGAAACACACAAGGTAACATATTTTTCTCTTACACTTTAAGAAGAAAATATTTCCATGTAATTATTGCACATGTTTGAAGCCCTTAAGAAACCAAGTATTCCAGTGGTGGGATTCAGCCGATTCGGGCCGATTTGGGCAAATTGGTTGTTAAATTGCTGGCTAGCCCCACACCTGCCTGCCCCGCCCCTTCCAGGAGTCCACACGTACCCCGTTTTGGCTCCCAGGTAAGTGCAGGGAGGCCTACTAGGCCCATAATATGGTGCGGGGTTGCGGCGCGGGCCCCTGTGGCCCATTTTTGCTCCCAGGAGGCTGTAGGGAAACCTATTAGGCCCAAAACGGGGCCCGAGGGGCAGCAGTTCCCTCGTGGTCAGTTTTTGCTCCCAGGGGGTGCAGGAGGCCAAGTGCTGCCTGTCACACCTCCTGGCCATCCACCTCCTGGATGAGCGTGCCCACCATGGGCACGCTCATCCAGCCAGTCATTAGGGCAGAGAACCAGTTGTTAAATAATTTGAATCCTGTTAAGTTGGGTGAAGGAAGAGACTGGAACAGGCTTCAGACAACAGTTCTTCATTCGTTAACTATGTACAATCCAGCAGCCTTCCTCTCTGACAGCTTGCTCTTATATACAGAGCTGTCAGCAAGTTCACCAATCATATTTGAGTATTTTTTCTGGTCAATCAGCGGATCTGAGTGGAACCTTCGGCTGTCAGTATCTAACAAATCCCACCACTGAAGTATTCTAACTTTTGTGAAATGATAGATAAATAAAAAATAAAAAAAGCAAAGCACATATACTCAAAAAGACTTATAACCATAACAAAGTATAAAAGCAAGAATTCACAGAAATATGTTTCACCCTTATATTTATTAATATTTAGCCATAATCCAGTAACCCAGTCTTTTCTTGCATGGGATTTGCCTTTACTTTACTCATTAACAACCTACTGGAAATTATGTTTCCTGATTAACACGATATTGAGTACATAATATAGTTGCTGTTTATATCAGATTCAGATATTTTCATAACAAAAATATTCTGAATCATTTCTATAAATGTTTGCATTTATATTTCACTCATTTTATTGGATTTTTTAACTAACTAGAAGCATATTAAGGACTCAGAAGTTGAAGAATTTAATTAAAAAGGTTTACATTGAACACTTTTGTGATGGACTGCAAAGTATATTTATTTTGGACATTCAACAAGATAAAATTTACTTAAAAATTTACAACTTGATAGCTTGTACCATGCTGTATTTTTCTTCATTTTTCGTTCAAATCTATAAGAATGCTTGCCAAAAATTAAAAGAAACAGCAAGTCTAACCTGGATTATGTCAACATTCTTTGAAATAACAAAAGCTAGTAATATACATTAAAAAAATTATACTTGCCCCGTGTTATCCAAAAGTTAAAACACTTCTGTTCTTTACTAATGGATCAGAATTAACAATGGATTATTCTCTTCAAAATGAATTACTTGATATTATCACTTCTATACTCAAAGCAATTATATTAAAATACTTAACTTCTATCAACATTTATCTTAAGAACTTAGCTGTTCTATTTTTATCTCTAATACTTGTTACCCTACCTTTGTTCTTCTATGTACATTCTACTATATTGACTAGTGTACTCTTTCAAACTCACACAGATATAATCTTCAAATGATAAATTGTGGTTGGCTACCTATGTAATTGATCCAAGACCCTATGTGCTCAGCAACATTTTATGGGATAATTTCTATCTCTCCTTCTTATTCTCTTATAAAGCTAAAATCTGTCAATTATTTTCTTCTCTGAACCATCAGATTCTTGCACTCTGTTTCATTTTTTTCCTATTAGATAGAAATCAAAAATTAGATAGCAGGTTTTTATGCAAAATTAATATTATGCCACTCAAAAGTAGAGAAGATCAATTTCTGTTTCTAGCTTAAGAAATAATTAATGGAAATAAAAGTTAATAAAAGTTTTTTTATAGTACTAAATTCATCCAGCCAAACAGAAGTACTGTATCTTAGAATTTAATGTCATATCATGCTACACACTGGGCCATCTTGAAGAAAGTTTACTTTTATCTAATTTTACTCATCCTTGGTTTCAAATTTTGATCACTTTGCTTTGGACCATAAAATTGAACCTACAACTGATTTTTTTTTTAATTTCAACAACAGCTTTAAAATTTGCTTCTGAAAGACGATATGGAATAGTCTTAATATTTTTCCAGTTTTCAACAAATATTGGACTATTGTATTCTATGCCAGAAGCAAAAACCAGGGGGAAGAGGAGGAGGAGGAGGAGGAGGAGGAGGAGGAGGAGGAGGAGGAGGAGGAGGAGGAGGAGGAGGAGGAGGAGGAGGAATATAAGGTATGTAAATCCACATCTATGCCTTTCCACTGAATGCCAGAGTGGCATTGATCCATTTATTATTTCTGGATCAAATTATTTGTTTACCCTTTTTTCCTCCCTCAATAATCATAACCTAGAATAAAACAAAGAGAAATATCTCTATATTTTCATCTATTTAAATGAATATAAAGTAATTTATTTCTAGAAACATTATCAGCCTCCAGAAATAGCTGAGATGAAGAAATCAACTCCACATTAAGACTAAAGCTACTTTTATTAAGATTGGCTAGCGTAACAGAATGTGCAAGCCTGGTTATTGTTTACCTCTTCCCCCACTTACACTAATGTGAATTAGAGAGATGTTTACACATTCTTCTTTCATTGTTTGGGCTTAAGCTATGTTTCCTTTCTTGTTTTTTTTTTTTTTGGTAAGGGATCTCAGCTGTCTCTATCAAGGATCTCTTTCAGACTCACTACAGGGATATCTTTATTTTTCTACAGAATACTTCTGTGAGGCAGAATGGGGCCAAATAGATTGAACATAGAAGTACAATGAAGTCTCATATTATTCATCTTTCATAAATTCTGTATATAATTCAATTGATCAACCTCTCCTCACAAAACTTTTGGACAAAAATCATGTTTCCAATTTCTAGGTTTGAATACAGACAGAACACTGGAGAAAGACCCCGCACACTTGTTCATCTTTTTTAGCATCAGTGCTTTAAAAAGTATTGCAGGATAAAAATTATATATGCATCATTATTTTTAGCTTCTGAATATAGGTTATCAAGAATGCAGTGGAGCCTGGTATAAAATGTGATACATCTAAAAATTCACATCAATAACTTACTCCAGACTCTTTAACCAGAAAACAAGTTTCCTATTCTCAAAACCAATAAAAACCTAAACATTTAAAATTAAAATCCATTTGGCAGAAATAGAAATAGTTCTAAAAGTCACTACTTCAGTTTGTTACAAGTGTTTCCTCATTTATTCTGTTTTATTTAATATCTTTATTAAAGAGAGGAGGGGAGGGGAGGGGAGGGGAGGAGAGGAGAGGAGAGGAGGAGAGGAGAGGAGAGCTGTGGGCAGAATGGAGTGGCTGGAGAGAAAAGTTGGCGAGTAATTCTTAATTCATGGTCAGAGAGGGAGAAGAGTCCACCAGTTTCTTCTCTGGAGAAAGAGAAGGGAAGCCCCAGAGAATCAAATACCAAGTTGTAAAGCATAAAAGTAAAAAGCATAGAAGTTTTCACTAGCTAGATTTCTGTACTATTTGCAAGCCTTGCAAACCTAAATACACCTCCAGTTTTAAAAGAACCCAGTCACATTAGTGCTAGATATATACAAAGCACATACTAATTTCCCATTTCCCTAAATGTTTTATATGTATGTCAAAGTAATGAGAAGAAGGAGGAAAATGACTTTATATTACTGAACTCGATGAGAACCCTTGCACAAGATGCATTGTACCTGAACATGATCATCCATTTTAAGGACACACAAATCCCTGAACAAATAACAGCTTAATCATACATTTTAATACCTGGGACAGACTGAAAGCATGCATGGAGCTGTCCAGAAATTAAAACAAATAAAAAATCCCTCCTCTTGAAAGCTCTTTATTAAATTATTTCTGGTCTGGGGATTCAAGACAGCTCAAATAAGACAAGCTATAATGGAATTTATATATGAAGTGGAATGTCAGCTGCAACAGTCAACAAGAGTTCAAAACTAAACATAACATTCATTGTTATATATAGGACCATTAAAGAACACAAGGAGGACTTTCAGTATAAACTAAATCAAAGAACATTTTGAGATGACATCTAAAAATGTGATGAGAGAGAAGGAAGAGAGTATCCTTCCTTGAAGCCTGCTCAGTCTGGGACTTTTCCTCTTCCCTCCAGGACCACTACTTTCAACATATCACAAGAAAAGTATCCCTGAAGAGATAAAAGAGAAACTTGGGAACTAATCTTTCTAGAAAGTCTACCCAGCCGGACTCTTTCCTGCAACACTACCACCACCCAAAGTGATTACTCTCAACTGTTCCGTAGAAAGATCCTAGAAGTCTCATGTCATATATATATATATATATATATATATATATATATATATATATATATATATATATATATATATATATATATATGTCTTTGGTTATTCGGGTTTTCTCACTCGTAAAATTGGAGGTGTCTTGGCATTTTATGTGGGAGAAAACCCGACTAACCAAAGACCTACATACAAACACGCGTGAAAACCTCAGAAAACACACACACACACACACACACACACACACACACACACACACACACACATATATATATATATATATATATATATATACAGGTAGATAGATAGATAGATAGATAGATAGATAGATAGATAGATAGATAGATTTCCTTTCCTTTTCGTAGGCTTTATGTGTATTTCTCTTTAGCCAGGTTCTTCCTATGTAAACCAAGATTTTTATGCAGCTCTAGATTGTGGATTCAAAGAAGTCTCATTTGTCATCTTCAGGCTGGTGTTTTCGGTTTCGTGCTTCTAGGAGCAATGTGTGATCGCAGCTGTTTCTTCCTTTTAACTGCCAGTGGGGGTGTGAACTGATTGGGTGGGAGCTTGGCTGTGTTCTGATTGGGTGGAGGTGTGTTCTGATTGGTTGGGGGTTTGGCTGTGCTCTGATTGGCCGGGGGGGTTGGCTGTGTTTTGATTGGCTGGGGGTGTGTTCTGTTTAGATGGGGGCTTGGTTGTGCTCAGGTTTGAGTTGCAGTGGGATTTGAGCTGGTGAGCTGCGTTGCTGTTGTTTGGCTTCGCGTTCGTGATCGTGCCACATCTTCATGGTGGGTGTCAGTTTGCTTCATGTATGGATTGGAGGGGTTTAAAGTAGCTAATGATGCAGCTGTGGTCTGGCTTCTGGTTTGTGGTCGTGCCTCATCAGTGTGGGTTTGCTTTTGGCGTGGATGTGTGGTGGTGACATTCTGTGTGGTTTTCATGAGTGTGGGTCTGGTGTCCTTCTTTGTGTTAGGGACTCGTTTATCAATGAGGGTGGGTTTTCAAATGGCTGGTAGGCGGGAGGTATCATCTCATTTATTCATGCTGTGTGGGCATTTTTCTATCTCGATGGCTTCTCTGATTATTCTGTTGTTAAAGTGTTCAGTTTTGGCGATAGTTCTGGTTTTTTTAAAGTCAATATCACGTCCTATGGCTTTAAGGTGTTGGATCAGGGAAGAAGTTGGTTCCTCTTTTCTGACTGAGTTCTTGTGTTCTTCAATGCGTGCACTTATTCTTCTGTTGGTTTGTCCGATGTATGTGGTGGGGCAGGCGGTGCATGGGATTTCATATACTCCTTGATTTTCTAACTCAATTTTCTCTTTGGGGTTCCTTAGGATGGTGGATATTTTTCGGTTTGTGCAGAATGCTGTCTTGATGTTGTGTTTGTGGAGGATCTTGCTGATTCTATCTGTGGTGCCTTTTATCTATGGTAGGAGTGTCCGAACACACCCCCAGCCAATCAGAGCACAGCCAAACCCCCAACCAATCAGAACACACCTCCACCCAATCAGAACACAGCCAAGCTCCCACCCAATCACCTCCACTGGAAGTTAAAAGGAAGAAACAGCTGCGATCACACATTGCTCCTAGAAGCACAAAGCCGAAAACACCAACCTGAAGATGACGAATGAGACTTCTTCGAAACGTCACCAAGACACTTCCAATTTTACGTGGGAATGCAACACTTTCAAATGCCATTTGTAACATAGTCACTACAGTAAACTAAAATCTGGGCAGATATCATAATTCTTTTTAGGTACAATAAAGCAAGATATGTATGGTAAACTTTGAATAATAGGTTTAATTATTCTAGTACAAAAATAGTTTTGTGCATATGTGTACCTTCAAGTCAGCGTTGACTCCTGTCAATTGCCTGGACAAATCCCTTGCAGACTTTTGGCAAAATTTCAGAAGTGATTTGTCATTGTCTCCTTCCTAGTGTTGAGAGAAAGTGACTAGTACAAGGTCATCTAACTGGCTTTGTACAGTGGTGAGTTGCTATCAGTTCGCCCTAGATCAGGCGAACCAGTAGCAGTGTCAGTAGGAGGCTCCGCCCACGCACCCAGATGCTTCTGCACATGCGCAGAAGTATCGCGCATGCACATGCGGACCCACAAGTGAACCGGTAGCAACGGGTTTTGAAACCCGCTCCTGCTTTGTACCTAAGGCAGGGCTAGAACTCACAATCTCCTGGTTTCTAGCCAGATGTCTTAACTCCTAGACCAAATTGGCTCCCTTACATTACAGACAATCCTTCCTTAAAGGGTTTTGAGAAGGGGTCCATGTAGACCTATCCTGCTATTCTCACTTTGAACAACTCTGTTGAAGCCATTTTTAAAACTTTGGAACAATTTGATCAAACCTGTTAAGCTGTTCTATTTATTGCCTGGAATCTTTTCTTCTCTCATTAAATGCCAAATTATACATTGTGTTTGTATGTGCCATCCTAATAATTTGAGCCATATGGTTGATAATATTGAAACAGTATCAGATTCAGTATTTAAATTTTTGGCTTTCTTATTGTGTTACAGGCACAAAGTTTGATCAGCCTCATATGTTAATCACTTCTGGAAATTGCTTCTTAAGTGCTTTTCAAGTATTAAGAACCTTCAGACTGAGGAGTTTCATAACCCAGGATGAGTTTCTTAGCAAAAGAAGTTTTAAAGATAAATTTAAGGATTTTAAATTTAAGTTCCTCTGAAAAAAAGTGGGATTTGAAAATACATTTTAGGAGCAATCTGTATACAATCATCTTACATCCTCATGAAAATTCCTATGAGAAAACATTATTATATTTCCATTACAATGGAGGATTGTTACCTCTGAAAGTCAGCACCAGCCAAGGGAAGTACTAGAAGTATTCATGCATGCCATGTTTAGCAGTGGTGGGTTTCACTTACTTTGCTACCGGTTCGCTCACTGGCACGCCACTTCTGCACATGCGCAGAAGCTTCTGCACATGCACAGAGCATTTTTGATGACGTCCGGGCAAGTGGGCAGACCCTCCCGCCGCTACCGGTTTGCCTGAACTGGAGTGAACCGGTAGCAACTCACCACAGATGTTTAGACATTGCAGTGTAAACAGTATTTCTGAAATAATAACTGATAGAAAAAAATATCAGTACAGATAGTCCTTGACTTACAACATTTCATGTTCAAAGTTACAATAGTACTGAAAAAGGTGACTGATGGCTGATCCTCACACTTACGACCATTGCAGCATCCCCAGGGTCATATGATCAAAATTCAGACACTTGGCAATTGGTTCATATTTATGACGGCTGAAGTGTCCCAGAGTCACATCATCCCCTTTTGCAACCTTCTGACCAGCGAACTCAATGGGGAATCCTAATTCACTTAACAACCATGTTATTGTTTTAACAAATGCAATGATTCACTTAAGAACTGTGGCAAGAAAAATCATAAAATGGGGCAAACTCACTTAAAAAATGTTTCACTTAGCAACATAAATTTTGGACTCAATTGTGGCCGTAATCTGAGGACTATCTGTAATGGATTCTAACTTTGTTAAAAATTTACAAAGGTGCACAAGTCTTTAGTTTTTCTTTTTACATTTTCTATGTTTAAGTTCAAAATTGCAGAATGGTCATTAATTCCCACATTCTCTCTGATTTACCAAACCAAAAGTGAATCTGAAAGATAGAGACTGTCAAATAGACCTAAAAGAAAAGAAAACTTAAGAGATTTAATGTCTTGAATTAGATTCAGTTGTAAGTAAGTAGGCTGCAATCTTTTGCTCATTTACCCAGTGTAAGTATTAGTTTTCCTATCAGAATTTATATCTGAATAATTACATACAATGAATTAAAAGTTTACTGTGACCTAAATCTGAGAATCACTTGGTAATCCCATTAAAACAGTTTTCCTGCTCCTGAAACTATTCAAAAAAAAAAGAAGAAGACGACACAGATGGTATAAAAGCAACATATTTCTCTCCTAAATGCACCCCTCTGACTTTAGACCATCAAAACTTTCCAACTGGGAACTTTCTAAAAACTGCATGTGATAGACCACACAAAATTGCAACACAAAATGTCAGAGAAGCAAATCCTCAAAGCATTTTACTGCGTCAAAATCACTGTTAGAATTTTTTTTATAGACTGAACTCCCTCACCAGTGCCGTACTGTAGATGTGGAAGAAACTCAAGCTTTAGCACCAGATCTATTTGAAGTATGAGTGAAAAACTCCTTTACAGATCCACCTAAATTTATGATCTACTTAACTTAATGAAAGGTCTCTTCATTAAAGAAAAGTCTGAATCTGTTTTGTATTTAAGAAGACACCATCCTCCTAAACACTGATTATTGTACAGAATATGGTAAGTTGCAAAGTTAACAGTTGCTTACCAGGGTAAATGTGCAGATGGAAAACACAGATTAAGTCATGTTGGTAATCCACTGATCCACTGGAAGTGCCACCATCTATGTATGGTTTCTAACATTATTGTCTAAAGGCTAGAATCACCGGATTCAGTAAACTCAAAGAAAGATCAAAGAACTGTATCAAAAGCATTACTACTAAAATTGAAAGGAAACCATTTGTGATGTGAAGATTAGAAACCAATATACAAAGTCATGAGATAGAAGGAGAATTACGGGCATTGGCAGTTATTTTGGCACCCAAAACAGAAACCCTTGCAAGAGCCAGTCCACACCATCGTGAGCTAGAAACAAGATAAATTGAGCTTTAGGGTGACTAAATTCCATGGATTTGAATTATTATAAGCACAACTGTATCCAGAATCAATTAACAAGGGAAAAAAATATTTGCTCCCTTTGGATACCCAGTTTCATCTGGCTGAAGCAATTTAATCTATATCTTTCTGAATTTGTTCCATTTCAGGAAGCTCAAACTAATTCTGATTCATACAGAGATTCTCTCTTGAATATCTGATAACTCCAATGTCAAACAAGTAGCACTGTTTTTGACATAGTTCCTTGATCTTTTTTTTTTTTTTAGTTTATTGAATTCAGTACTTTCTCTTCTCCTTTTTAATGTGTATATGAAGTCCCTGGGTGAGATCATCTGTCACTATAGGATGAGGTATCATAAGAATGCTGATGACAACCAGTGCTAGCCTTCTTCCCCTGATGAATTAATCAATGCTCTTAATGCCCTATCCTAGTTCCTGGAAGCTGTAGAGACCTGGAGACCAATAGGATTCAACTGAACTGGCAAGACTGAATGGCTTTGGGTTTTGGGATCAGTTTGCTTCCAGATGCAATTCAAGGTATTGGTTTTGACCTTTAAAGTTCTCCATGGCATGGGATTGGGTTGTTTCTCTCCCAATATCTCCCCAACTACATCTGCCCATCCCATTAGGTCTGGCAGAAGACTTATGCTGTGGATCCTATCCACTAAAAAGTTTCTTCTGGCAGGATCCATAAGGTGGGTCTTTTCTGTCATAGCCCTCACCTTGTGGAACATCATTTTCCCTGAGGTGAGATTGGCCCCATCCCAGGTATCCTTTAGAAAGTCCCTTAAAACATGGTTGTGCCAACAGGCCTAGGACAATGGTGAATTGCTGGCTTTATTATTCATATCAATAATATCTCTGTTGAGGAGGGAGGGAGGGAGGGAGGGAGAGAGGGGGGAGAGAGAAAATTACCCAGTTATAATGGCAGATCTCCATGTACACAGTCTTGTTGGAACAACATAGTGTAATCACTTTATAGAAGCTAAAATGAGGAATTCCATAGCATGAGGACTACTCTCAAGAAGGCAAGCCTTCAGGTCCCTATTTTTTCCACCTCCCAAGCAGGGGTGGGTTCTACTTACCTTTACTACCAGTCCGGGTCAGAGGGTGGAGCCTCCTGCCGGTTTTACTACTGGTTCTTGCGAACCGGTCCAAACTGGGGGCAACCCACCACTGCTCCCAAGGTGTATGCTTTCAGCAGCCCTTCCCAGGATGAATATATAGAGGGGTGACTCTGGGCAGAGGCTATGGTCCTGTAAACACAACTTTTAAACAGTTTCTGCAATTCTCAAAAGGCAGATAAATTGCAATTCTGTTATCACTGATTGGCTGCATAGCTTCTACAAGGCCCATCTCATAAGTCAATATACTGCAGAGTCTCTGTTTATTTTCATTCTATGAAAAAGGATAAAGTAACATTCACCCCCCTTAAAACTGCAAGAGAAAGACTTCCACAAGCTCTTTTAACTTAGTTGTATGTAATATTCTGCAATTAAAACTGTACTATACTCTAACAAATTACAAGCTGCTGTGGATAGTCTTTAAATTGAGAAAAAAGGACATTAAAAATAATTTACACCTAATACCTACATAATAAGGGATTTTTTTCATTAATGTATTCCAAATATATTATGAATTAACATTTAACAGAAAGGTATGATAAGAAACATTTATATAAACTTTTCACAAATACAAAATATGGTGTCATTTATCTTCCAAATACCCAGATTAAAAAGCTACTATTCTGTTATGGAAATTATTCCAAGGCAAATGTACAAACAGAGATAGTAAAATTTGATTAACATTCAAAGTACTTCTGCTTCTGTGATAGAGTATCAATACAAATTCTACTCTTAGAGTTTTAATAAGGATGTTTCAATCTTTGATGCATCCCTTAAAGCAAACTTGCTTAAAATTCAGTTCTCAAAATGAAAGCAAGTCATACACCAAATATAAATTCACATTACTGAGGAAATCTACTTGCTTTTGGGATAGATCTCTTCCTTTGAATAACAATTAATTTCACTAAATGTAACAGTAAGGGCCACCAAGTCATTTGAATTAGGTATACATAAAGAGCAACCAATTTTCTAACATCATATAAACTATGAATAGCCCAAACATTTTAAAAATATGTACCATACATTGAGACAAGTAGAAAGTAAAATGTGTTTGTTGTAATGACTACATTGATTTTAAAGGAAGAAGTCACATTTTACATGAGTTTTGACCCTTTCTGAAATGTTTGATTGAGTACTTTAGTTATAGCCTCAGGATATGAATATAAAACAGTTTAAGAATTGGCCTTTTGAAATGATCATCTCAGACATTGAAGGTTGATTTAAAGAAAAAAAAAAACCACTAAGAAATTTCATCTTGGTTTCATCTCATTACTTCTCCACTCAAAGACACTTGTATTATGTGCCCAATGACCCAATCAGTCCTGGCACCACATCATTTTTAAAATGAAGTGCACAATTCCTGAATAAGCACTAAACAAATTCAGTAAAACCTTCAGGATATATTTTAAAGACCAAGAACAAACCATCCCGAAGACTGCATCAACCCCCCCACCCCCCAAAGAACAAGAGCTTCAACAACTCAACCCTTACATTTGTTTTGATTTTATTACATTGATTTATTTAATTTATTGTATGTGATTGATTTTAAGTGTGCATGGCATGTATATTTTGTAGGATATGGTAATATAAAAATAAAGTGAAGAGACAAATGTGGGACATATTTGGCTGTAATTTGAAGGGCCGTTTTTGTTTTATTGTCTAAGGCAGGACTAGAACACATGGTCTTCTAGCCTGCTGTGTCTGCCATTACACCAGACTGTCTCTACGCAATAGGTTAATATCCTGAAAATATATTCACGGAACACCACCACCCCACCTTTTATTAAATCCATGAACTTTTGCATTTCATACCAGTTCCCAATGGAAAAACAAATAGCTCTGAAGATCATATGTGTTTTGTTGTTGTTAGTTGCGAAGTCGTGTCCGATCCATCGCAACTCCATGGACAATGTTCCTCCAGGTCTTCCTGTCCTCTATCATCCTCTGGAGTCCATTTAGGCTCACGCCAACTGCTTCAGTGACTCCATCCAGCCACCTCATTCTCTGTCGCCCCATTCTTCTTTTGCCGTCAATCTTTCCCAGCATTAGGCTCTTCCCCAGTGAGTCCTTCCTTCTCATTAGGTGGCCAAAGTATTTGAGTTTCATCTTCAGGATCTGGCCTTCTAAAGAGCAGTCAGGGTTGATCTCATCTGGGACTGACCGGTTTGATCGACTTGCAGTCCGAGGGACTCACAGGAGTCTTCTCCAGCACCATAGTTGCTGGAGAATCCTCAATTCTTTGGCGCTCAGCCTTTCTTATGTTCTAACTTTCACAGCAACTGGGAAAACCATAGCCTTGACTATACGCACTTTTGTTGGCAGGGTGATGTCTCTGCTTTTTAGTAAGCTGTCTAGATTTGCCATAGCTTTCCTCCCCAGGAGCAAGCATCTTTTAATTTCTTGGCTGCTGTCCCCATCTGCGGTGATCTTGGAGCCCAGGAAAATAAAATCTGTCACTACCTCCATTTCTTCCCCATCTATTTGCCAGTCATATGCATTACAGAGGGATTAAAATACAGCCAGATTTCCTTATCAGTCCACAGTGAGATTATTGAAATCTCAATAATAAAAAAAGAGTTGGCACAGCAGGAAAAAAATGTAATTGAATAAATGCTCCACATTCATTCTAAATGGTAAAATGGACTGTTTTAACCTTGCTTCGGTTTGACTGTGTTACATGTTATAGAAACAAATAAACAGCCACAATAAAAATGCAGTTTTAGTAATGTGTACAAAGCCTTCTTATGCTAGAAAATTAGTGCTTTTAGTGTTTAGCTTGCCGTTAAACAAAAAGAATCATATTTTCTTATATTATCCTATTCAAATCATACCAAACAATTCCGTTTTATAATTCTTAAGTTCATTTCACAAACTAACTTTAAATGATACAGGTTGTCACCTTTTTCAGAAGTGTGGATTTGTATCATTGAAGATATCCTAATGTTTTAATTATATTTTTAAAACTCAGTATCATATTCAGTGTTTAAATGTCTTACTAATTAGATTTAATTCTACTGTTTATTTATGGGAGAAAATGTGTTCCTTATTCTTTTGTGAAAATCACAACAAGATGAAAAGCATGATTGCAAGTAGCTAATTGCTATTTTTAGTGCAAGCCAAACCTAGTTAAACAGGTCAAAAAACTTCATGTGTTTTATTTTTCTACTGTATGACCAGTAATTGTGCATCAATTCTCTTCCCATTTCTCCCTTGGGTGTTATTAACAGCGACATATTTTGGTTATCTGAAATGTAGACTTTTATACAGCCTTGGGCCACTTTCACCATAATCTCTTGAGACCAAGGGTGGGTTCTAAATTTTTTTACTACCGGTTCTGTGGGCGTGGCTTATTTTGTGGGTGTGGCTTGGAGGTCATATGACTAGGTGGGCGTGGTTAGCTGGTCAGAGTCATTTCTGGAAGGTCCTGGCACTTACGACCAGTCCTCGCACTTACGACCCGACTCATTTGTTTGCTTTTAACACTGATCAGCTGTAGGACAGCCTTTTGAAGCCCCGCAGCAAGAGTTTAAACAGTTTTTTTCCCACTAGTCATCAGCTGGGACTCAGGAGGCAGCAATAGATTGGGGGTGGGACCAAATAAAAGGTAAGAATAACGTGCGGGGGTGCGGGGGTGGGGAGAACCGGTTCGGTGATGTCATATCATCACCGCTACTGGCTCGGCCGAACCGGACAGAACCAGGAGGAACCCACCACTGCTTGAGACTAACAATAAAAAAAATGAATAGGGTCAACGTAAGGAGAAATGGTAGTTACTGGGGAGTATTAGATTAAACTAAAATAATGGTGGCAAACTAGTCCATATCTTCTTTTCCTGGGCTTTTGCCGATATAATAGCTCAGCTACAATTTGGAGGGAGGTTGTTTACCATAGGGCTGGGATGGCGAACCTATGGCATGCATGCCATAGGTGGCATGCAGCGCCCTCTCTGTGGGCACATGAGCCATCGCCGTAGTTCAGCTCCACTGCACACGTGCGCACGCCTCCCACCAACTAGCTGGTTGCCAGGTCTCTGCTGCGCATGCACAGGAAGTGGAGCGTGTGTAGGGAGCATGTGCACATGCGCAGGGGGTGGGGCACATGCAAGGGGGCCATGTGTGCATGTGCAGAGGCGGGCTGCATGTGGAGGGGCTACAAGCATGCAGGGGTGGGGCGCACACACATTACATTTTGGGAGTTTGGGCATGCATGCACGCATTTGCATGCACACACACATGCTTTTGGCACTCACTCTGGAAAAGGTTAGCCATACCCGGAAAGAAATTGGGAGCCAATGTAGCTTGTGCCACAGAGATGTAACATGGGTAAAGCTAGAGGCATATCATTGTGAGTATCACTGCATCTTGCACTAATTATTGCTTCTGGTTGGTCAAAAAGTGGGATGGGGGGAACTAGTCAAACCTTTTGACCAACGTGGGCTCTGCAACAGAAGATACAAATCTCCCACCCATGACTGGTTGATCAACCTCTTCTGAATTATTGCCAATAAAGGAAAATTTATGGCACTGTTCAACAATCACAATTATTTAGTTGAATTCTTCTAATATTTAACTAAAATTTCTTTCTATGCAATATATTTAAAGTTTATAAACCAGCCAGAGTTGCTTCTAGATGAGATAGGTGGAAGACAAATCTAATCAATAAATACATAAATTAATATTTGCTAAAATATTGAACTGCTAACATTTTCTTCAGGGCATTCTTATAATATATGGTTAATTTTAAAGTTCATTTATCTGTTGGTTGGTTGGTTTATTTATTTATTTATTTATTGGATTATGTGCCACCCATCTCCTGAGAGGTGACTCTGGGTGGCTTACATACATTACATGTGGACTCTTCTAAGGATTTTAATGCATTTAATGTTGTTTGATTTGGGCAATGAATTTTGATTAACAGAAAATGGCAGAGGCTGATGCATTTAAAACCGGTAAAGGTAGGGTTAGAAAAAACTGCCTGTAAGGAGAAAACATGATTATTATTTTTTTTTAAGTCATTATTCAAGAAAAATATAGGCTGGACAATCAAAGAACATTTGAGATCATGGCAAAAGAGACAATTTGGGAGGAGAGAAAAAAATTACAACTTGCAAGAGGATGAAGTCCACATGTGGTAGACAAAAACTTTCCAGAGGCACAAAGCAAGGGTAGCATGTCAATAGTGATTAGTTCCACCAGATGTTAGCAGTGTTCAGTTAGTCAGAAATTGGAAAACACAGAATGAAGGTAAGAATTTCTTTGCTACGGAGCTCAAATAACCTGTTTTAATGTAGAACTGTATTCAAAAACTTGACTAGTGAGTAATTGTACTTTAAAGGCAGGCTCTTGCTAATACCTTGACAAAGCTTTTCTAAAAATAAGCAAAGCCATCCTAAATAATATGTGAAATATTTTATAAAGAATCGCTTGTTTCTGGAACCTTTTTTTGGGGGGGAGGGGGGATTCTATAATGCATTCAAGATCCTTAAAAGATTTTTGGTTCAAATTTAGTACCTTTTCCCTAAATGAAAATAAACATTCCATGTTGATTTATTACCCGATAGGTAGCATTTGCAGTGGCTGGCATTTTGTCCTCTGTAATACAGTAACCGTATATTATGGACTGCAGATGCTGAGAAACCATTTTTGTTTCTTTGAATACACAACTCCTATTATAGATTATCCAGGAACATCCAATGCCGTAAACATTTTTCTACCCTTCAACAAAGGAAGGGTAGGTACCTGTTACGAAATTGAAGGGGCATAGTCCCAAATGGAACAAATATTTTTTAAAAAAATAAATAATAATAATAATAAGGGAGATGGGGAGTGAGCAAAAGAGAAAGAGAAAACAGAAACGACAGAAACAACTATAAATCATTAAAGCTTGCTTCAGCAAAACATTAAATATGTAAACTGTTTCACTGAAATCAGTGAGACTACTCAAATGCGTAGGTGCTTTCTTGGATATAGCCCAGGTTAGGTGTAGTATATTACCCTTAAAATGTTTTCAATGCAATATATTCACATGACCCTTGTTAAGTAAACCAATTTCTGTATTCATTGTGTTCCTTTCTAATGGTAAACTCTGATAATTTAAGACAAGCGTCTCTTACATACTTATTTTAAAAAAATGTTTTATGTGAGAAAACTCTACCACCCATACTAAATGCTCTAATACAGCAAAAAAGCTTTCCTACCAGTTGGAAAAATAATAGACCTGCTTCAATTTGTAGTCTATCTAGGACAAATAGAAATAATAGAATAAATGAGCTGGAAGGGACCTTGGAGGTCTTCTAGTCCAGCCCCCTGCTCAAGCAGGAGAACCTATACCATTTCAGATACGTGACTGTCTAGACCAGTGATGGCTTAACTTTTCCAGACCAAGAGCCCAAAGCACAAGCGCGCACCTAAACCCCCAAAATGCAATGCATGTGTGGCCCCCATGCATGCACCCCACCCCATGCATGCACAAGTGCTCCCCCATATGTGCCCCACCCCTGTGCATGTGCAGCAGAGACCCAATGACCAGCTGGCTGGCGGGAGGCATGCACACAGGCATGGCAGAGCTGAACTGGGATGACAGCAAACATGCCCACAGAGAGGGCGCTGTGTGCAACTTGTGGCATGCATGCCATAGGTTTGCCATCACGGGTCTAAACTCTTCTTAAAAACATCCTGTGATGAGAGTGCCTATGATTTCTGGAGGCAAGCTATTCCGCTGGTTAATTGTCCTCACTGTTAGGAAGTTTTTCCTTAATTCCAGATTGCTTCTCTCTTTGATTAGTTTCCAACCATTGTTTCTTATTCTGCCCTCTGGTGCTTTGGAAAATAATTTTCACAATCATTAAAAAACCTCTTCAAACAATTCTCATACCATAATAGCATGGGTTCCGTTTCATAAGTTTGAATCACACTGGCTTGTCTAATAAAACAAGCTAGAGATTCCAAAACCAGGTTAAATATAAAATGATATAGTAAACATCTTTGACTGACACTATCATACAACAGTTTTGTGAAGATATGATTCCATTTGTATTCCAATTATAATTAATTAAATTATAATTAAAGTGTTTCCTATAATTCATACCTCTCCCTTCCAGTTTCTGCTGAATGATTATCATACCAAAAGCTAACTCTCTTTTTAACTGCTGAGCATCTACCTGTAGTTGGAAACTACAATCAGTGGAAAATAATTAAACAATTAAAGACAAAGAAAAAAAGATGGGTACAATAAGTTACAGAGACATCTTCCATCATCAATATCCCAGAGTCTCAATGAATGCTAGACCATAATTTAGCTTCTACGGGAAGCCATTCCAACAGAAGTACTTCAAACACTGAAGTCCCAAAATTGTTTCAACCTTGAACTTAGGCTAGAACTATATTGACAATTTGGAGATATAGTAGAACAATCAGTTATTTATTCACTGGTAACAATGACAAGTAATTTATTTTAAAATGGTAAGTTGTCACCACAATGGACTACATCCTTTTACAATGAACTGAAGCATTTGTTTTCCAGTTTTCAGTCATTTAGATATTTTATTTCTTCTCACTTCTACATAAATAAATCATATACCACCAAACGTATTGGGCTAAAATCTGTTCCATGTGGATCTCTTGGACTTGTTTTGCTGATGAACTAATTATTCCAAAAAGTCACAATGGGCAAAACAATAGCCTGAAGATAATACTCTTGTAGCTCAGTTCTAATGCTATGCGAAATCACAAATACATAAAACTGCATGCTGCTATAGCTCGCCTCTGTTTGTGAAGAAACACAATATAATATTTATCCATCATACAAACAAGCTTATATTTCTATCCCTACTGTGTCCACAAATTAATCTTTAAATCATAATCAGATAGTGCACTTTATTAAAGTAAATATAGAATAGAAATCACATCATGATTTTTTTCTAAAATGGTGGAAAAATAGTTTCCCTAAATACATATGAAAGGTTTCCATGAATTTTAGAAAAGCTAGAAATAAATATATATTCCTACACTATATGTCCAAGACTACATTCACGCTTGCCTAAACAAAAGCCCCTTCTGAGTTTCCTTATCCAATAAGAGCTTTATGTTTTTCATGCAGAACTATGGGGATAATAAAATGTACCTATTAAAATTCACTCTGCTTTTGTGTAAAAGTATGACAAGCCTACTTTTAGATGATATTTTCACAGTTTCCCCAATTTCACAGTTCTAAGAATCCTTTCATACATTTTATGAATTTCCTTTTATATTGATCGCTAATCTGCCATCAAGTTAATGTCAGCTCTTAGCAACCACACAGATTTTCTCCATGGCAATCTGTCCCTAACCTGATCAACTGGGTTATCCAAAGGCGCACTCATACCAAGCATAACTGAGTCCATCCACCTTGCTATTGGTCATCCTCTTCTTCTCCTCTTTCCTTTCATCTTTCTCAGCATTAGAGCCTTCTAGAGTTAGATTTTTACATAATGTGTCCAAAGTTTCCCTTATATGGTTATTAACATTAATATACTTAGTATATGTTGAAATTCATTGTTGGACTGTATTTTTATTTAGCCAGTATTTAGCCAGTAGATGGCAGTGTTTACAGGTTTGGATTTATGGTATATATTCTATGTTCTTTTGTTCTAAGTAGATTTTCCTCTTTCCTATTATATTGAGTAGTAAAGCACATGGTGACTGTACTCTTTGTTTGCTCTGTGTGGTGCTTTATATAAACAGAATTTCTAACAGTATATGTACTTCTCATTGTTTTTCCTCCTGTTCTCTGATTCAAAAATGTTGCTTCAGAATACCATTGCTCTTGCAATGCATATTTAGTGGACAGAGAGAAGAGACCATCACATCCATTAATTTTAAATTCCACATGTTTTTCTAATATTGATTTGGCTGCAAATCATTGGGCAGCACATCCACAGCCTGAATTTAACTCCAAGCCTATTATACAGAGACCAGCATTAAGAATGAGACTAGTTTGTGGTCTACTTTGTTGTAAGTCAATGAGATGGACGTCTCGTTGTTTGGACTTAGGCTCAATGAACCAGTTCTTAAACTGAAGTGGTTCCTTAAAGGTCTTTGCCACTTCAAGTATAGTGGCAAGATATACTGGAAAGATAAGTAACCTATAATATGAGCATCCTCATATTCACAATCCTCAGAGATCTAATTAAAATAAGGCTAGAGGAGGATATATTCCTGAGCACAAAAAATCTTTTAAGGCTTTATAGGGAACCCATTATTGCTATAACCTTTCAGGCTAATAAGACAGTAAAGTCTTCATTCCTGAGTTCATATACTAACATATAGATCGGCTAGATGGCTTGCACATTTGAAATATTAAATCCACAGTCCATAGACTATTGAAAATGGCAAGGTAATATCTCCCTGGGAAAAAAAAACCTGAATTCCTGCTGACTAGATGGACAGTTTCATATACTTTTTTTTTTTTTTTTGGCAATACTATAAACGTGGTTGCTATTACTTTCTTCCAGAATCTAATTATTTTTTATTCTTTCCCTGTCTAGACTACAGTCCTAGAAATCTCTTATTAAAGTATAACCAAGTCCAATCCTGATTGGTATTCTTGAGACTGAACATTTACTGTAGAAATATTTAATTTAGAAACATGTAATTAAGCAGAGTTAGGCAATACAAGCTTAATTCTCTTGTTTTGTTATCAGGAAAGACAACACAGTGGAAAATAGAGAAAACAAATTATGGATATGTACAGATGCGATTTGCTAAAGTTCTGCAAATTCCTCTTTAATCTACCAGGTTGGAATGTCAGTATATAATCAATGACTATCCAAATTTAGTTATAAAGGAAGAAGAGAACATATCTTTCTTTCCTGCATTACTTTCTTTCCTGTATTACAATTGGGGCATTGGCTGAAATGCAAGCATCACTGAGTTTAAGTGAACATGACAAAAATCCATCTGCTTCTCTTGTCTTCTCTTCTCTCACTATCCAAAGGCATACAGCATATTATGCTATCCAGCAAGAAGACCATCCTACTTTGAAAACAATTTAGGTAGAGAAAAAGAACAGGCACAAATTGCAATAAGAAGTGGATCTTCTATATTGAAATATACATATTGCATTGCCTATAAACAACTTACAGTAAAACTCATTATATATATACGTATACGTATACGTATACGTATACATATACATATACATATACATACATACATACATACATACATACATATATATATATATGTATATATATATATATATCAATTTTCTTACTTCTTCGTAGGGTTTATGTGTGTTTTTCTTCTAGCCAGGTTTTCCCTATGTAGCCAAGGTTTTTTTGTAGCTCCGTAGAATCTCATCTACTCGGTTCTGGGCTTTTTTCTTTTCTAACACCTAGCAAGCTCTCACTGCTAGGTGGGAGACCTAAATAGATCCATTTCTAGCTCGTTAGCTGTCATCAGTAGGCCACACCCATCTCCTCCCTGTAAAGGCACAGTATCAATTTTCTTACTTCTTCGTAGGGTTTATGTGTGTTTTTCTTCTAGCCAGGTTTTCCCTACGTAGCCAAGGTTTTTTTGTAGCTCCAGCTCAGTAGAATCTCATCTACTCGGTTCTGGGCTTTTTTCTTTTCTAACACCTAGCAAGCTCTCACTGCTAGGTGGGAGACCTAAATAGATCCATTTCTAGCTCGTTAGCTGTCATCAGTAGGCCACACCCATCTCCTCCCTGTAAAGGCACAGTATCAATTTTCTTACTTCTTCGTAGGGTTTATGTGTGTTTTTCTTCTAGCCAGGTTTTCCCTACGTAGCCAAGGTTTTTTTTGTAGCTCCAGCTCAGTAGAATCTCATCTACTCGGTAGAGAGCTTGCTAGGTGTTAGAAAAGAAAAAAGCCCAGAACCGAGTAGATGAGATTCTACTGAGCTGGAGCTACAAAAAAAACCTTGGCTACGTAGGGAAAACCTGGCTAGAAAAAAAACATATATATATATATATATATATATATATATATATATATATATATATATATATATATATATATATATATATATATATATATATATATATTAATTCTAGAGAAAGCTCCAGAAAAGCTACAAAGGTGTAAGTGAAGTAAGATGATAGTTCTTCCCTTATTAATGGAAAACTGTATGCCAGAAAAGTGGGTGTCAAAGACTTCTACCCTCAAAACAACGCACACCAGAACAACTAGTTACAAGGACAGTTTTTTCCCGAATGCCATCACTCTGCTTAACAGCTAATTCCCACAACACTGTCAAATAATTTACTAAGACTGTATTACTATTATTCTTCTCTTCCTTACTAGTATTTATCTCTTCCCACTTATTACTTATAACCATTTTGCTTGTATCTTTCAATTTATCTTTCAATTTATCTTTCAATTTATCTTTCAATTTATCTTTCAATTTATATTCAATTTATATTTGTGCAATGCCAGGTCTGTGGTAAATAAAGCCCCCCTCATCTGTGATCTTATTAAGGAGGGGGGAGAGGACCTGGCAGGCATTACGGAGACCTGGTTGGGCCAGGAGGGGGGAGTTCCCCTCATAGATATGTGCCCACCAGGCTTCCGCGCATTCTACCAGCCGAGAGCTCAGGGCAGAGGCGGGGGGTTGGTGGTTATTATAAAGGAAGGTCTTGATCCGAGGGAGACCACTGTTCCACAGATAGCCGGATATGAGTCAGTTCTTGTGAAGTGTGGCCGTGGAGTGCAGATGGGTTTGTTGATCACGTACCTGGCTCCGTCGCGTGGCAATGACCCTGCCTGAGCTGCTTAATGTCATAGCCGAGGTGGCAGTTGATACTCCCACACTTTTGGTCATGGGGGATTTCAACGTGCCATCTATCAGTAAAACGTCTGAGGTGGTTTGGGAGTTCATGGCTTCCATGATGGCCATGGACCTGACTCAGTTAATCCATGGCCCTACTCACTCGGGTGGGCACATTCTGGACTTAGTTTTTATCTCTGGTCAGTGGTTGAGTGGCCTTGATACAGGGGATATAGCCATCGAACCCTTGTCATGGTCTGACCACTCGCTCCTTCAACTTGACTTTCTAACCGCTGCACCCCACCGCAGGGAGGTGGGACCGACTAGGTGGTTCCGCCCCAGGCTCCTGATGGATCCTGATAGGTTCCAGATGGAGCTTGGGCCATTTCCTGAGACTCTGGCTCATGACTCGGCTGAAGACCTGGTGACCACCTGGGACAGTGCGGCCACTGGGGCTTTGGACCATGTCGTGCCTTTGCGGCTCTGACCCGGCACCGAACTCACCTAGCTCCTTGGTTCTCTGAGGAGCTGAGGGAGATGAAGCGCAGGAAAAGATGCCTGGAGAGCGGTTGGAGGACCAGCCGTTCCGAATCCGACCAAACGCTGGTGAGGTCTCATATTAAGACCTACCTAGTGGCGATAAAAGCGGTGAAATCTAGCTATTTTGCCACCCTTATTGCATCATCAGATAATCACCCAGCCGCCCTGTTTAGGGTGACCCACTCCCTTCTCCATCTGGGAGCGCGGAATGACCCCTTGCAGGGTCGAGCTGAGGATTTTATGCAGTATCTGCATGACAAGATCGCTCAGATTTGGGAAGGTCTGGCCTTGGACTGGGTAAGTCCAGACGAGATGACTGAGGCAGGTCTTGAGAGCGTTATCTGGGAGGAGTTCGATCCTGTGGCTCCTGAGGACGTGGACAGGATTCTGGGACGGCTGAATGCAACCACATGTTTATTGGACCCATGTCCCTCCTGGTTGGTGCTGGCTTCTCAGTAGGTTACAGGAGGCTGGCTCCAGAGGATTATTAACGCTTCCTTGAGTGAGGGTGTCCTGCCGGCCACCTTGAAACAGGCGGTGGTGAGGTCCCTCCTGAAGAAGCCCTCTCTGGATCCAGCTGTTTTGGATAATTATCGTCCAGTCTCCAACCTTTGTTTTATTGCGAAGGTTGTTGAGAGTGTGGTGGTGCGGCGGCAGCTTCCACCGTACCTGGATGAAGCTGTCTATCTAGATCCGCTCCAGTCTGGCTTCAGGCCTGGGCACAGCATGGAAACGGCATTGGTCGCGTTGGTGGATGATCTCTGGAGGGCTCGGGATAGGGGCTGTTCCTCTATCCTGGTCCTGTTAGATCTCTCAGCGGCTTTTGATACCATCAACCATGTTATCATGTTGCGCCGGTTGGAGGGGTTGGGAGTGGGGGGCACCGTTTTGCGGTGGTTCTTCTCCTACCTTTCTGACCGGTCGCAATCTGTGTTGGGGGGCAGCGGTTGACCCCGAGGCGCCTTGTTTGTGGGGTTCCGCAAAGGTCGGTCCTCTCGCACCTTCTGTTCAACATTTATGTGAAGCCGCTGGGTGAGATCATCCATGGCTTTGGGTTGGGGTTCCATCAGTACCCTG
This sequence comes from Pituophis catenifer annectens, assembly GCF_029215685.1. NCBI lineage: Eukaryota > Metazoa > Chordata > Lepidosauria > Squamata > Colubridae > Pituophis > Pituophis catenifer. Next base: position 263,988,811 of record NW_027256881.1, read on the forward strand.
ATGACACTCTGCTGTACATCTCCACCCCAGGCCACCCCAAAGATGCCCTTGAAGGGATGTCCCGGTGCCTGGAGGACATGCTATCCTGGATAGGGAGAAACAGGCTCCGACTCAACCCTTCTAAGACCGAGTGGCTATGGCGTCCCGATATAGCCAGCTGGTACCATCACTGGTTATTGGGGGCGAATCATTGGCCCACACGGAAAGGGCTCGCAACTTGGGCGTCTTCCTGGATACACGGCTGTCTTTAGAAGAGCGTGGCCAGGGGGGCTTTTTATCAGGTTCACTTGATACGCCAGTTGCATCCCTTTCTAGATTGGGACTCCCTACCCACGGTCACTCAAGCACTCGCATGGGGGATTATGGGAGCGACAGGGCGCTCCCATGTGACACCTCTCCTGCACGAGCTGCACTGGCTTCCTGTGGTCTTCAGGATGCACTTCAAGGTGTTGGTGACCACCTTTAAAGCGCTCCATGGCTTAGGGCCGGGGTATTTACGAGACTGCCTTCTGCCGCCAATAGCCTCCCACTGGCCAGTATGCTCCCACAGAGAGAGACTCCTCAGGGTGCCGTTGGCCAGACAATGTCGGCTGGCGACCCCCAGGGGGAGAGCCTTCTCTGTGACGGCACCTACCCTCTGGAACGACCTACCCCCAGAGATACACACGATACCAGACCTCCGGACTTTTCATCGGGCCCTGAAAACACATCTTTTTCACCTAGCCGGGCTGGCTTGATCCCATCTCCTCAGTTTTAATTTGTAATTGGTTTTAATCCGGGTTGTTTTAAATGGATAGCCAAAATTATTTAATGTTTTTAAACTGCTTTTAAATTTTATATGTTATGTTTTACCATGGCTGTTCACCACCCTGATTCCTGTTGGAGAAGGGCGGTATACAAATTAAATAAATAATAATAATAATATTGTTTTTATGTGTTTCCTAGTATGATTTGATAGCTTATTAGCAACCTTGATTATCACTAAGTGTTGTATCTTTTTATTCTTGATGAATGTATTTTATTCTCCTTATGTACACTGAGAGCATATACACCTAAGACAAATTCTTTGTGTGTTCAATCACACTTAGCCAATAAAGAATTCTATTCTATTCTACCTATTCTATTCTATTCTATTATTACTCATCCATATTGTGAAAAAAAAAGTTCTGTAATGGGAAAGAGTCTTAAATCTTGTCACCTCCCGGTTGGACTATTGTAATGCTCTCTACATGGGGCTCCCCTTGAAGAGCACTCGGAGGCTCCAACTGGTCCAGAATGCGGCCGCGCGGGTGGTTATGGGTGCAACCCGTTGCGCCCACGTGCAGCTGCGCGAGCTGCACTGGCTCCCAGTGGTCTTCCAGGTGCGATTCAAGGTGTTGGTTACCACCTTTAAAGCGCTCCATGGCATAGGACCCGGGTACCTTCGAGACCGACTTCTGCCACCAATAGCCTCCCACTGACCAGTCCGCTCCCACAGAGAGGGTCTCCTCCGGGTGCCATCAGCCAAGTTATGTCGGCTGGCGACACCCAGGGGGAGGGCCTTCTCTGTGGGAGCCCCAGCCCTGTGGAATGAACTGCCCCCCGAAATACGAAAGATTTCCGACCTCCGGGTGTTTCGCTGCGCTCTGAAGACCCTGTTGTTCCGCCAGGCAGGGCTATTAACATAACGTTTTAAATTGGGGTATTTTAAATTTCTGGGATTTTAATTGGAGCCTAATTATTTAATGATTTTAAATTTTAAATTGTTGTCGTGTTTTTTGTGTTTTTAAATAGGCTGTACACCGCCCTGAGTCCTTCGGGAGAAGGGCGGTATAGAAATAAAATTATTTATTTATTTATTTATTTATTTATTTAAATAAGAATGGAAGAATAAGAACAAGTAGCAAAGTATTGGGTGTTTTCATTCTCCCCCCACCCCACTGCAATATAAGTATCAAACCAAATTATGGAAACCAATGTCAATAAGAAAGCATCTAGAAACATGAATAAAGCCCCCAAAATTGTGTATGGTAGATTAAAGATGAATGGTGATAAATGAGTAAATGTCTCCTTGTAAAATGATGAGAAAATGCAAGCACAATTTAACTACATCTCTTTCCAGCTACTTGAATGCTTCATTTTATACTGATTTATCAAAATGATTAAGATTATTTTTTTAATGCAGAGAGTAAGAGAGTTCAGAATAAAACTTATTTAGCTACCTCTTCTGTGCTGTTAGCTGTTGATAGCTGCTGTGGGCTACAAATTTAAATAAGCAGAATAGATACAAATCTTGGTAAAGCAATTTTTCACTTAAATATAATGCAAAAATGCTAGAGAAAGAAGAACATTTTTTCCTCTAAGGGAATGACTAAACTTGTCTTGCTTCACAGCCAAAGTTAAACTAATCCCACTATTTACAAAATGAAAAGAACTTTCTTAAATCACCCATGGATTTAAATTTGTTTTTCAGTTATTTGGTTCTAATCTTTGAGTAATTATTTTTTATTAACAATAAATATTAAATATTTTGCTCCTGGACTTAGACATTTTTCAGAGGCTTGGAATTATTGAAGTAATCAGGGTGAAGTAAGAACAATAAATTGGGGACAGTGAGTTAATTTGAATAAATGCAGCTCCTATTTCATTAATCCAAAATGTTACTTCCAAAATTCTAGAAAGATAGAACGGTACAAAATGTTCAAAATCTGGCTTGTACAATTTGAATGAAGCTAAGCTAAATTCAGTCATTTGGCATCATAGTTTGAGATTAACAATCCTTTTACTTTAATGCCAAGTACAAAGAGAAAGCAGAAACCAATAAGTAGATACAAATTGTGTGGATCTGTCCAGAATTCTTTGTTTACTATGACCAATTGATGCCAGGAGATTGGACCTGAAAAATACATATGGCACAATCTTGAAGAACCAAAGCAAGCAGGAAAAATTTATTTGTCATCTGCTTCGCTATGTGCCGATAAATTGGCTTACATCAATTTGATGAAACAAAATATCTCATAAATTTTTATCTGGTGCTCACCAATAGTTATAACATCTCATTGTCTGAGAGAGCATCTTAAATGCCTTTTTTGGTTCTACCGTAGTCATAAATATATGCTCACACATCAGTAATTCTGCCTTTAGCATACCTTAAATACATTTTCTAGAATATGAACAAAATAACTGACACTTGTGGGACCATTAAGTTACAATACAATTTCTTAGGAAGGAAGCCTTGCTTCCAAAATAAAATATTTGTAGGAGATGACCAAAAAGACTAAAATTAACAACCTTAATATACATATTCATGCCAAGACAAATATGACTAGTATCTGAAGTACACTTTGGATAACTATACTTTTATGAATAGCTTTGCACATATTGTAAAAATAATTATACATGCAAATTATTCAGGTGATCATAAATTTAAGTGCTATTTTCTTCCAGTTAGTGTGAAAGAACAAAAAAGGCTGAATATGTATGTGTGAATATGTATATATATGTAGGCATACTATAATTCAGATAAGACTAGTATTATATATTGAAAAAGTGATGAAGTGACCTATCTGCTACATACACAAAAAATAATTCATGGAAATATTCCAGAAGTTGGACCATACATTTAAATTACTTTTCTATCTATAATATTTCATGGTATTCATTGTAACTCACTAGTCAAGAAAAATAAATACAAAATACACACAGAATAAAAGCAAAATTCCTCTAACGTCTAAAATGTAAGGTTTATCAAAAGCAGGGGTGAAATGCTCCCAGTTTGGACCGGATCGCCCAATCCGGTTGCGATGGTGGCGGGTGGTTCGGAGAACCGGTAGCAAAAATCCCTGCGCCACCCATCCCCCATGCCCAGCTGAGCATCATCATCAGAGGCTGGTTTTTTTTATTTTTAAAAGCATTTTTTTCTACAACCTCTTTGGCTGAAAAAACGTTTTTAAAAGTAAAAAAAAAAAAAAAGCCTCTGATGATTGTGCAGCTCAGCTGGGATCGTCAGAGGCTTTTAAAAGCATTTTTTTCTGCAACCTCTTTGGCCAAAAAGGAGGAGGAGGAGGAGGAGGAGGAGGAGGAGGAGGACGAGGAGGAGGAGGAGGAGGAGGAGGAGGAAGAAGAAGAAGAAGAAGAAGAAGAAGAAGAAGAAGAAGAAGAAGAAGAAGAAGAAGAAGAAGAAGAAGAAGAAGAAGAAGAAGAAGAAGAAGAAGATGATTATGTGCCATCAAGTCATTGTTGATTCTTGGTGACCACATATAGACTTTATGGCAATGATCTGTCCCTAAACTTCAGTTTATCCAACAGTACAGCCATTGCCATATAATTGAGTCTATCCACCTAGCTCCTGGTTTTTGTCTTTCCTTACACCTGCCCCATTGCAGCCTTCTCCAGAAAGCTAGATGTTCATATAATATGTCTAAAATAGGATAGTTTGAACCAGGTCCTTTATGCCTCACGTGACAACTCTGAGCTGATTTGTTCCATGATCCATTTGCTTTGTTTCCTTGGCTGTCTATGGAGACTCTTAGGACTCTTCCCCAAACAGAGCTATATGGTATTTCTGAAAATGTTATCATCCACAATTCAGAATCTGACTCTGATCTTTTTTTAGCATATTTTTTTTCATCATCAAAGATAAAATACAAAACAAAGAAAGAAAGCATACTATCAAACTTCCAACATTAACAACAAAAAGAAAAAAATATGTTTACAAAAAAGAAAAAAACAAATATCAAATATATTTAACATTAAACATAAAAAAAAAAAATCCATCCCCGCTGAATGCTGAAAGATGCATCTAAACACTACTATGTTCTTCTCCACTTACATAATGGAAAAATATGTATTTAAAAATATTTATAAACTTTCCCAAAGTTTATATTTGACCAAAATCCTATATTATATAAGCAAATATCCTGATGTGGAAATCTATTTGTCTAATAATCAAATCTACTCAACATCCGCTCACAATATATATGTAGAAAAAAATTAAAAACAGTCACCAGGTTACCCCAAAGATAAAACTGATCTTCAAATCTCTCCGTTAACCATCTGTCATTGTATTTAACAGGCAGAAAGTCCACAAATGGCTTTCATCTCTTATAAACTTGTCCAATCCATTGTTCCTAACTCAAGATGTTCATTTTGCCCTGTCTGGTGATTCAGTCAATTTTAAAATACACTCTTCAATAGCCAGCTTCCCCTTTTCCTTCCAATGCTTAGCATTTACAATCCCTGCAGTGGTCACCATGTAAAGAAAAAAGTGTCCCAAACTGTTTTTCAGTTGGTTTGTCCATCATATCTTAAAGAAAGAATCTGACTCTGATCTGCAATCTGATGATGTTGCACCATCTGAGTTGTGCTTCAGGAAGGTGAGCCTCAGGATTCAGAAAGCCAGGATTCAGTAGAGGTTGATCAGCTGTGGGCATTTCCTGTTCAGCTGGAGCAGACAGATGATGAGGAACAACCTGCAAGCCCTAGACCCATATAGGTCTAGACCTATATTGAGATGAGCAGGACAACGCTCCACAATGACGTTCCTTGCAGTACAAAGGGCAAGGCAAGATTGATTTCAACCAGCTGTCAGCAAATTTAGGTAATTACTTTGCTTGCAGTCTGTATTGGAGACAACTGTTCAGCCTTCCAACTCTTGTGCCTGCTTCTAGTTTGTGACCCTTTAATTCTAGGGTTGGCTGACTACATGAATTGGCTTCTTGTGACTCTTGGAATGTATTTGGAGTACACTACTGCTTCCTGGATTGTATTGGCATTTTTTTCAGGCGAGCACTCTCTGCTAGGTATTTGAATTATGTTCCTGTCTACTGCTATCAGCTTAAACAGTAGTAAATATGCAGCTTCTGAGTGTTGTGTCTATGTGTGTGAGCCAGCAACCTTGAAACAGAAGAGCATCAGCAATCCAACCAATATTTATTAACTTATTATTTATTAACTTATTATTAATTTATTAATATACATCAGTGGTGGATTTCAAAATTTTTTATTACCGGTTCTGTGGATGTGGCTTGGTGGGCATGGCATGGCATGGCTTGGTGGGTGTGGCTTGGTGAGCGTGGCAGGAGAAGGATACTGTAAAATCTCCATTCCCTCCCTGCTCCAGGGGAAGGTTACTGCAAAATCCCCATTTCCTCCCGATCAGCTGGGACTCGGAAGGCAGAGAATAGATGGGGGTGGGGCCAGTCAGAGCAGGTATTTACCGGTTCTCTGAACTACTCAAAATTTCCACTGCCGGTTCTTCAGAACTGGTCAGAACCTACTGAAACCCACCTCTGATATATATCCTGGACCCAAATTATTTATAGCTTTATAAATAGGATCCAAGTTCTTAGAATTTCATTCAAAAGTTAATTAACTACTAATGCAATTTATTTTTTAAAAAAAAACTGGTCGTCCTCTCTTAATGACCATTCAAAGTTATGACAAAACTAAATGAGAATTTCAAGTGATCCTCATGGTTGGGGCCATTGCAGAGTCCTTGCAAACATGTTACTGCAATTCGGGCTCTTGGCAATTTGGTCACAGTTATGACTATCATAATGTCTTACAGTCACATAATTGCCATATGTCATCATCACTTGTCTGCTTCTGACAAGTCAAGTGAGTGAGGAAGCTGGCAAGAGGTCACAAATGGCAATCAAGTGAATATTCACTTAATGAACACATAAGATTTGCTTAATGACAACAGTTAGAACTGACACAAACTGAGTAAGGGACCAATATTTCAATAATTAAGAAGTAGTTCATAAAATAACAGAATAACAGAATTGGAAGGCACCTTGGAGGTCTTCTAGTCCAATCCCCTGCTCAGCAGGAAACCCTATACCACTGGGCTAACCTTTTTGCCATCGCATGCCAGGAGGGGGGGCAGGCGGGGGAGGTTCACACGCAGCCGTGCCCACACCCATAATTCTATCTGCCCTGCCCTGCATATGCGCATGCATCCCACCCACCCACCCACCCCCGTTCCTGGCACGCAATGGCCTGGTAGGCCCGTTTTTTTTTTCTCATCTGGCTCCAGATCCTCTCTATGCATCTGGGAAGTGTGAAAACAGCCTTTCCCACTCCCTCGGAGGCTCTCCGGAGGCCTGAAATGGCCCATTTCCCAACTCCCAGTGGGACAGGAAGTGACATTTTTTGCTATCCCCAGCCTCCAGAGCCTCTCTAGGAGTCTCAGGAAACAGCCTATTTCACTACTTCTGGTGGGCCCAGAAGGCCCAAAAATCAGCTGGCCGGCGCGCACATACATGCCAGAACTGAGCTAGCATGCCCACTGATATGGCGCCATAATGGCCCTATACCATTTCAAACAAATTGTTGTCCAATCCCTTCTTAAAAACCTACAGTATTAGAGCACCCATAATTTCTAGAGGCAAGTCATTCCACTGATTAAAAATATAAAATCAATCCCATAAGAAGAGAAATTTGTAAGTAATCAGGACCCAGATTTTCTACTTTGGAGCAATTTGCACATGAGTAATAGAATTGGAATTGCCTGTTTTTCTGGTTGAATAGAGGATTGTTTCTGCCTTATTTTTTTACATCATTTTTACATATCTCTAACCTCATAATCCTTCCGCCACAAGCTTAAGACATGGCTGTTTAAACACCCTAGCCTGGACTGATGGGGTCTACTGTTTTAAATTGGTTTTAGTCTGTTTTAGTATGTTTTAATGTGTATTTATTGGGATTGTTTCGCTGATGTGAGCCGCCCTGAGTCCTTTGGAGAAAGGGCAGCATATAAGTCCAATAAATAATAATAATAATAATAATAATAATAATAATGATGATGATGATGATGATGATGATGATGATGATGATGATGATGGCAGATTGGAATGCATGGGAGCCTAATACTGCTGGTTGCCTACCCTGGACTAGATGAATGATGGTATTAAAACTATAATGATAAAATAATGAATAAAAAATATGAATAAAAAATGAAATTGTAACCAGTAAAAACAACAAGGCAGAAATGGAGTCTAATTCACAGTTAGAATTAGATTGAAGAATTTAGTTCTTTTCCAATTGATCCATACATAGATACTTATTACACTACTTACTTTCAAACTTAAAAGGATGTTGTGCAAAGCTCAGAAAGGACTAAGAAATAACAATAGAAAATTATACAAGTTTGCTTTGAGTTAAGCAAAAAGAAAGGAAATAGAACAAAAACTATTGGATCCTGCAAAAACTAAATTACTTAAATACCATTCATTATGCCTCATTTGTTACCAGATAGGATCATAAATATTGCCCTCTACTGCATATCGTGTTTTTGATCAATCAAAACTTTCATAAAATATTTTAAGTAAGACAAACAAAGTTTAGGGTAGGTTAGCAGAATTAGTCATAGCCATGCCATATTCAGCATTCCATAATGATTAAGGACAATACCGGTTGGTTTTTATACCCATCTTTCCCCCCAAATAAGACCATGTCTTATTTTCTTTTGGGCCCCAAAATAAGCACTAGGGCTTATTTTTGGGGATGTCTTATTTTGTTTTTCCATATACAGGAGGTCCACTTTTGCTTGCTCACAGCAGAGCAGGAAGCCATGTGGTGTGTCAGTGCTGCCACCGTGAGGTGGAAGGGTGGAGCTGTCGTGCACCCCATGTTGGCTTACTTCATGGCCCCCGCAGCCAGGCCACTCATGTCCCAACATCTGCCTTGCCTTGCGGTGGTGGTTCCAGCAGTCCAATCCAGCAGGATCCCACATGACCGCCCACTTCTGCTTGCTCATGGCTGCAATGGAGCAGGAGGACAAGCAATATGCCAATGCCATAACCACAAGGCGAGGCAGGGGATGGAGCTGCCCTACATGCCTTGCACCAACTTATCTTAGGGCCCCACAGCCAGGCCATCCACCCCGACACCTACCTCGCCTCGTGGCCATGGCACTGCAAGCAACCAGATGAAATGGGCAGGTGGACAGCTGTGCAGGCTCTTAAGTATGGCTTATTTTGCAGGTAGGACTTATATTAGGCACACACATAAAACATGCTAGGGCTTATTTTCAGGATAGGTCTTATTTTGGGGGAAGCAGGATACCTTTCAGTCCATAAACCACAAGTACAAGCAAAATCCAGTTTTAATTTAAGAATGCTCACATTATTCTATGCAAGCCAGGATCTCTAATCTATGGAGTACTTTGCAAGCCAATACAACATTGCCTATATTCTATCAACTAGAAGGTCTATATTGTTACGTTGCTAGGCAGATGGGATAATAATTCCACCTGTTTTACATCCCCATATAATTTTTAATATCAGAGGATGATTCAGTCTTCCTTCATAGTCATTATCCCATTAAATTAATGAATGCCCAGTAATTGCTAATAACCATTATAACATGTCTGATACAACCTCTTACCACCTTGCAATAATGGAATGATGTCGCTGTTTTATCGCTGAGTTCAGTAGAGCAGAAAAACCGTCTCCAATCAACTCCCCACAAAATATATGTTTAGTTAACTCTGCAGTTACTAAAGACATGTGCCATCTTTAGCAAGGACCTTTTCATATGATTCTTTAGTTATGCGTCTTTCATACAAAACAACTGAAAAAAACAAGCTGTATTACATTAAAGAGTACATTTGGATCTGTGGTGAAGTAAAGTGGGCTTATATATATTTAATGTTATCAGGAAGACTGCAAAGTCAGTGTCAGCAGAAGGCTTTAAATTGATTCTTTGGTGAAATAAAGCTTGCAAACTACATTCCATTACAAATGGAAGGCTCTTCAAAATACTAGCTGACCTTTTCACAAGGGCATTGATTCAGTGAGCTGAGCTGAAAGCCAAGAGGCAAATAAAGCAACATAAAATGCAACAGGTTATAAAGTCAGCTGCACAACAGTGCAGCAGGGCTGACCTTCAAAAGCCAGAGTATCATCAGTGTTTACAAACCAAATGCTAGAAAGGACACATGGGCAGAATAATGTGGATTTATATTCTGTGGATTTAACCCAAATTATTGTACACCAATTCCAAAGATTTTTTGACAAAGGATACATGGAAAAGATCCAACACCCCTTAACAGTTTCTTTGCTCCCTTTAACATCACTGGTAAGCAGAAATACCTATAGGAACACGCTTTTCATTTATCTTGTTGGCAGAAAATACTAGGAATAAATAAGCCAATTCTACATTTTTTGCCTTATCATTCAACTTGCTTGAGGCTGCTGTACAATAGGTCATATGCTTGGATGAGAGCAAAAAGTTAAAAGGTATATTGTAAAGCCATATTGCTTAACGCACTGTAAGCCGCCCTGAGTTTCCGGAGAAGGGCGGCATATAAATCAAATTAATAAAAGATTTAACAAAAGATATATATATATATATTGTTAAATGTTATTTGTAAAGACCCTATAACTTGTTATTTGATGGTTTAAGGCAAGGACTTTTGGAGACCATTGGCATATGTTGAATATTGGGAACTTGTTATGAGAACTGTCATAAAATGGTTGTTAAGGAGAGCATGGCCAGTCATAAAACATTTATTTTATTTACCAAAGATAAATTTGGTAGTATTATTGTTGCAATATTTTCTGGATCAGACTCAATAAAATTAGTGAGAGTTAAAGGTTTAAATATACTTCCTTTTATTTACAATAGGCATTCTATATTCACTGAATATTCACAGATAGAAGCAAGGAAAAGGGTGTAGGTGGCTCCTTATATATACAATGGGTGGAGCTATAAGTGGGAGTGGTGAATTATGAATACATTAAGAAGTGAAGAATAAGTTAACCCCTGATACCCCATTCATATACTATTTACATATTAGAGAATAAGGCATTTACATCTGACAAATCCCCCTCTAAATGCCAATTCGTTATACAACACCAATTACATTCAGATTCAGGACAATACAAGACATACAATTTAGATGTTAAATATTTGTGTTGCTTAGAAGGTAAAGGCTTTGTCAATATGTCAGCTAATTGTTCTGAAGTATCACAATGCACTGCTTTAATAAATCCATCCTGAGATAATTGTCTCACATGTTTAAATTTTATATCTATATGCCTGGACCTTTGTCCAATGGCATCAGATCTAGATATTTCAATGGCCGCTTTATTGTCTTCATGCATAACAAAAGGCAAAGCAGGTTTTTTCCAAACATCTGAAATTAAATCATTAAACCATACAAGGTTATTTGCAGCTTTGGATAAACAAACATATTCCGCTTCTGTCGTTGAAGTGGCTACTAGTTCTTGTTTACCAGTATACCAGTAAACTGGACAGTCATTTAAGAGAAAAATATAACCAGATGTACTTTTTCTGCATGATGTGTCTCCAGCCCAGTCCGTATCTGCATAACATGCAAGCTTTGGTTCTTTATTATCACTAGGTTCTAATACTAAGCAAAAATCTAGTGTACTTTTCAGATATCTTAAAATTCTTTTAACAGCTTCCCAGTGATACATTGTTGGTTTGCTGACGTGTCTGGATAATAAATTGAGTGGTAAGGCGATATCTGGTCTAGTCCAATTAGATATATAAAGAAGTGAACCTATGATTGATCTATAAAACGTGTTATCCTTGAATTCAGGGGAAGATTCATCAGTATTTCTAAGAAAATCAGTTTGCATAGGAGTGTCACAGGGTTTAGCATTGTTTAAATTGCATTTATTTAAAAGTTCTATAATCTTATCTCTCTGAGTAAGTTTGAATCCCCTTCTAGTCTTATTAATTTGAACACCAAGATATTTGTTCACTTTACCTAGAGATTTCAACGAGAAATGTTCATTTAACTTATTTACAAAAGTTTCTCTTCTCTCTTTGTGTTTTCCTATATATAAAATGTCATCTACATAAATCAACACAAATTCAATGTGATCATCACCCTTTTTGACAAAGAAACAGTTATCAGCAGTGGTAGCGTTGAAATCCATGGTCTTAAGTACTTTTACTAAACAATCATACCATCTTTTACCAGATTGTTTTAATCCGTATAAACTCTTGTTCAACAGCCAAATTTCATTTTTGTTGGTGTATTGACTGTGAGGTGCTCTTACGTATATTTCCTTATCTAGTTTTGCGTGTAGATACGCAGTCTGTATGTCATATTGAAATACATCAAGATTGAGTGCTGATGCTACCACTAGAGCTGTTTTGACACTCTCTGTTCTTACAGTGGGGGAATACGTGTCAGTATAGTCCTCCGGATATTTCTGTGCATAACCTTGTGCAACTAATCTAGCTTTATATAGAGTATTGCCTCCTTCTAAGTTCTTAATTTTATATATCCACCTGGTACCAATAATTGTTTTATCTTTAGGTGCAATTGCAGGTGTAAATACATTTAATCCTTGTAAACTATCCATCTCTTTTTTCATAGCTAATTCCCATTTTTCTTTTTCTTCACGAGGGAGTTTTAACACTTCCTCATAAGTATTAGGTGTTATTGGCTCACCATCCATATGCATTATGTAATCTCTGTATTTATTTGGCATTTGATTTCTGTTGTTTCTAATGACTCTTTCAGGTTTGCTATTGTTATCATGCAAATATCTTGCTTCTTTTTTTGTTAGTGTGTCTGTCTTTATTTTGTGTTGGCTATTTGTCCAAGTTTTGGTTTTGCTTTTATATTTGTTGATATCCTGTTTTTCTATGGTCTCTTTCTCATGAGATTTTGTATCTTTACATTTATTTGGAAATATTTCATTAAGATGTAATTTAGACCAGTTGGCCTGTTCATGGAACACAGCTGTTCTGGAAACTATAAATTTGTTATTATTATCAATGAATCTGTACCCTTTGGTGCCAGTTTCATATCCCATAAATCTGAGTCTTCTGGATACGTTTTTTCCCTTTCTTCTCAACTGCTTAGGTATGTGTACGTCTGCAGTGACTCAAAATATGTGCATGTGTGCTAATTTTGGTTTCCTATTATACATTACTTCATATGGTGTCTTATTTACAATACTGGACCAGGTTCTATTTTGTGTGTAATTTGAATAATGTAAGGCTTCTGACCAAAATTGTTTGCTTAAGCCAGCATCCTCCAATGTGCATCTAATCATGGTTTGTAATGTGGAGTTCTTTCTCTCTACAATCCCGTTCTGAAACGCAGAAAATGGACTAGACGTGTAATGTAGCATTCCTCTATCCTTTAACCATTGGGAGAATTCTTTAGACATGAATTCACATCCCCTATCTGTCATAATTTGTTTTATTCTGATATTGTGTTGTGTTTCTATGCGTTTGTAAAATTCCTTAAATTTTTGAAAGGTTTCATCTTTGTGTTTTAATGTATAAACAAATCCATAACGGCTATAATCATCTACTATTGTCAGGAAGTAACGTTTTCTATAGGTGATTGATGGAGTTAATGGGCCAACTAAGTCCATGTGTACTAAGTCAAAAATTTTGTTAGTTGATCTAGTAGATTTTCTTGGCCTGGGACTAGTTTTTAGTTTAGTAGATTTACATACTGAGCATTCCAAATAGTTTTCACAATTTTTTATTTTGACACCTTCTGCGTGTTCAGTCATTTTTTGTACTACAGGAAAACTGGCATGTCCTAACTTCCTATGTAAGATGTGAGCACACTCATCATGAATTGGTTTACCTATTTTTGGTTTTTTTTCATTGTGTGCATCTGCGTGATCATGAGATATTTTACATTCATCATTGTCACTGTTACTAATATTTTCACCATCTGCTTCAATACAATCTTCCATATTTGACTCAATGTTATGCAACCATTTTTCCTTCGTTATCAGATAAGGTAGGCCTCCTTTAATCATCACAGTGCCTATATTTATTTTATTCTTCTCCAAAGTCGCTTTTCCCTTTGAGAAAACTATATTAATGTCAGAATCTCTACTTAGTTTTATGGCACTTAGTATGTTATGAGGTATTTCAGGTATTAACAATACCCCCTCTATTTTTCCTAGACCAGGCAAGGTTACATTTCCTCTGCCTAATACTTGAACCTTTTCTTGGTTAGCTACCTTTATTACAAATTTATCTTCTGTAAATGAAGACAATATATTTTTGTTATTAGTAGTGTGATTAGTTGCTCCAGAATCAATAAGCCAATTATTGTTCTCATTTTGCTGTATTTTAGTGTTGTCTTGTTTATTTAATCCATTCAGTGAACCAGATTTTCTATCCTTTGAATTATCTCTGTCCCCTCTATTCTCTTTGTAATTTGGTGGGCTTCTATATCTATGTCTATCTATGGAAGACTGTCTATAATTGTATTTGTTCCTATATTCTGACCTATGTCTTTCCTTTGAAATTTTGGGACAATCTCTTCTATTGTGTTCCCTGGATCCACAATTGTGACATTTAAATGTTTCATTATATTTTTCTTGGAAAGCTACTTTCCTATAAGGTTTGTGTTCTGTGTGATTGCTAGAACGATTTCTTCTTGAATTGTCTTCTGCTATCAATTTATTGGATAGACTTTCTATGGATAAATATCCTAGATTGATAGTGTCTAAATGTGACATAAAACTGTCCCATGATGAATCAAGTGAGTTGATAATAACACTTTTCATTGTTTGGTCTGAAATCACCTCCCCCCTCAAATGCAGCTCAGCTCTTATTTTGTTTAAAGATATTAAATGCTCACTTATGGAAACCCCTGGTTTCACTCTAGATGAAAAGAAATCCTTAGACATTCTTGTGGTGGTAGCCACACTATCGCTGTGAAACAAATTAAACATGCATTGAATAATTTCTGAAACAGTCAGATTAGGTTTGATGCTATGATACATTGCAGGAGACACACTAGATATTATTAAGAAAAATGCTCTATGGTGTAAACAATCTATTTTTAAAGTCCAAGGTCTTTTTGGGGGACTAGTGATAAAAAATAGTAAATTTTCCTTCATAAAGACAACCTGGAGCTGTTGATACCATTCTTGCAAATTAATGCCATCAACCCTTAGTTTTGGGAAGTCACTGGGTAAATTTCCGACATTATTTTGTCCATTACTTACGACCTGAGGTAGTCCGTGGTCTCGCAAGTGTAGAAAATTGCAAAACGGCATGGGGATGCTCGCAACGAGTCTGCGTGGTTCTCTCGCCAGTTCATGTCTTCCCGGACCGTCTGCGTAGTTTCGCGCATGCGCGTTGTCCATTTCTTCTTTGGAGTCGTCGTGGAAGGTTCTCTCCATTGCGGCTCGCTCGTTCCGCTCTGCTTCAGACGAGTCGGTCTCTGGTTCGACCTTGGGAGTTCTGACGACGGCGGCTGCTCTTCTCTTTCTTCTGGGGGCGCTGGCACCTGCCTCGGTCTGTGGTGTAGGGCGGAATCGACAAGGCTCTCTGGGTTCGGGCGTCGTCGCTCTCGAAGTCAGGATGGGAGCGGGCAGGTCCTGAGGCATTGGCTTGCTCGCTCGCTTCTTCAGTGGCCCTTTGGTAATTTTTAGTTTTGGCCCAAATGCAGCAAAAAGTGTTTTCATTGCTGATTTTATTTGAGATTTTGTTGAGTCATCTTCACTTTCTGATTCTGATTCTTCTGAGGAGTTCGAATCTTCTTTTTCATTTTCGTTGTCTGATAACATTTTTCGCGCCAGAAATTTTGAATTGAGCATTTTGATTGGCTCTGCTTCGCTCACCTTGGAGGCCTGTTGAAACCAAGATGGCTGCCATTCAAAATTTCGCGCGGGATCACTGTTTTTCTTCTTCGTAATGACTTTCTCTGCAGTCATATCACTCACTGTTTTTGGGTCTTTAGACTTCTCATTAGTGATGTTTTTCTCTCTCGCTGCTCCGCTGTTCTTCAGCATTTCTTGGAGGTTCGCGATGAGGCTTTCATCATTCTTCTGGCTTTTTAATAGTTTTAATATCTCTGACCTGAGTTCATTATTCTCTATTTCGATTTCCTCTTGGTCATCATTTTCGTCTATTATTTCTTCGTCTTCAGTGGTGTATTCTTCGGATTCTCTCGAAATTGCGTTTGTGGATTCGTTGATTATTTCTTGTTCTGTTTCCATTTCTTTGCTGTAGGCCCTGGTGTTGGGCCTATCTTTCTTAGACATTTTTTAAGTTTTTTTTTTTTTATTGAGTCAATTAACCATCCTCTGCTACCAGCTTGTTGCAATATTTTCTGGATCAGACTCAATAAAATTAGTGAGAGTTAAAGGTTTAAATATACTTCCTTTTATTTACAATAGGCATTCTATATTCACTGAATATTCACAGATAGAAGCAAGGAAAAGGGTGTAGGTGGCTCCTTATATATACAATGGGTGGAGCTATAAGTGGGAGTGGTGAATTATGAATACATTAAGAAGTGAAGAATAAGTTAACCCCTGATACCCCATTCATATACTATTTACATATTAGAGAATAAGGCATTTACATCTGACAATTATACTTCAATCTCTCTAGAGCCTTAGTTTATATTTCTTGTTTATTAGTCCAACCAATACATTTCCAGTAAATTACTAGACTTCAGCTCCCTCTCATTTCCTTAAGAACTTTATGAGGCTTCCGTAGGATCCTAATAGATTCTTGAAAATGAAGACAGCGTTTGAAGCTGGAGTTTTATTTTGAAGCATATTAATTTCTTAATTAATTTTTCATGTTAAATGTTTTGAAAATATCATCTGGGATATAAAGCTTTGTGTGCATCAAAAGAGGATAGACAGTACCACACAACCAGAACCTGTATTGAATTTATATTTACCAAAAAAGAAAGCGGAAGGAGTATGCTCCATCCCATATTTGGATAGACCAAGTTGCCCTGATAGAAAAAAACACTCAACCAGAACCTGAAATATCACAAATGTTGGTAACTTTTTTAAAGACATATTTTCTACATTTTATATAATTCAAAACAAGTACAAAATAAGGAATTTGGTATGCTAACAAGGGTTAGCATTTCTATACCTGATCTCCAATCCTACTCGTTTTGTCCTATCTCATGAAACTTGCCATTCATATTGAACAGAATATAAGTGAGATGGGTCGTGTAAGAATGAGGATGTGTATGCTTGCACCACACCCAAATCCCTGTGAATGCCTACTCCACCACTGCAGTCCTTGTAAAACTTTACCCATGCAGATTCTATTTGTAGATCGGTTGCTTGAAGCAGCAATCTACTTTGATTATAATGAAAGCACACAGAATTCATAGCACATTCACACTGCATGATAAAGTAGAATCCTTGATACCAGGTAGTAAGAATTTTGGGGGGGGGGGTCTTTTCAGGAAAAAATGCAGATATGATAGGATTGAGATAGGCAGACTGAATGTGACATTTTTATTCATGATGACAGTTCAATATACCTGTATATTATTGAAAGTGCTGATAGGTTGTTGTCTAAAGTGCTGATAGGTTGTTGTCTAAAGACTGCAACCAGGCAGTCAATCCATTCTGGGTTTTGTTTTTGTTGGTTTTTTTAAAGTAAATTGAAAGGCAATATGATTAATGAATGTATGACTTAAGAGTCTACATTTACAAATATGGAAATTGTTTTTATATCTGCAGATGCCAATGCATATTCATGGTTTTTACTCCAGCTTCAGCAATAAATACGGTGAAGGCATTCAATTGCAATTTCTGCATTAAAGCCTAAAGGTGAAAAATGATAGATGAATAAGGCGGATAGTAATCATAATAAAGGCAGGAAGGAAAATTGGCAAATGGAAGGAAATCCTGCACAAATAGGAGTATGATGCATTTTAAAGAGAAAGACAGCACCTGTATTTCAACCAGCCCATCACCCAAAATATACATTCAGCTAATGAGAACAGATGCACCTGTAACTCATGTAGAAATTTTGAAAGACTAAAGTATATACCCATATACATTGCCCATATTAATTTTTCATTCTCACTGAAAAGTGACCTTGAAATTGCTACAAATGAAGTCGACGAATAGTATTGCCTTCTGCTAACTGACCCTTAATAGTAGATCCAATTATAATATAAATCTCTATCTCAAAAGTCTCTAAAGTGTATTATTAGCAAAAGCACATTTACCAAGATAATTGGAAGAAACAAAAAATGCAGAAGTAATAAA
This sequence comes from Pituophis catenifer annectens, assembly GCF_029215685.1. Classification (NCBI taxonomy): domain Eukaryota; kingdom Metazoa; phylum Chordata; class Lepidosauria; order Squamata; family Colubridae; genus Pituophis; species Pituophis catenifer. Next base: position 264,006,795 of record NW_027256881.1, read on the forward strand.
GGAAAGTAAAACCTAGCATAAAACAGGTTATGATGTCCATGGCTTAATAATCCTTAAAAAGTATCCCTAAAGTAGTCCAATCTTCTAAATAAATGTCTCTAGCACAGAGATGAAAAATACAGCTAAGTAGCAACATAGCAAGAAACCAAAATGTAATTCATATCATAATATCTCCTGGGTTTTATTTATTCATAGTTGTCATAAAGATATATCATATTTCTCTTCTTAATTATAGGAAATAAAATCTGTGTATCCACACAACATAAATGATAGAAACTTTTTTATTGAAAGAAAACATTGGTAATACAAAGACCCAGAGATCACCAGAGGTCTCCACCCTTGCAATTAATCCATTCTCAAAGTACATTATTCTGAATTAATTGTACTGACAAAATAATCAGATCTCACATATGTGGACACATTTATTGTAGCAAGTGAGTTACTATTTTCCTGAACTGAAGTGTTATCTTTTTTACTACCATCACCAGAAAGACCATCAACCTCAACGAGTTATAAACTCTACCCTACAAAATTAGAAAAGCATTGCTCAATGCTATTGTTTAGCATTGTTCATGGTATAATCACTTTGATTTTACCATGTAATTGCTTAAATTATATTTGTTACAATGACGCCAACCATCAACACAAATTATCATTTCATATAAGTTAGATTATTCATCTTTTTCTTTTTCCTTCTCTTTCTTTCTTTCTTTCTTTCTTTCTTTCTTTCTTTCTTTCTTTCCTTCTTTCTTTCTTTCTTTCTATTTCTTTCTTTTTGTTTTGGAGGGATGTTAACTGCAGGCAACCAGCTTTTAATTGCATGCACCTGTACATCTCTTTCTCCTTCTCTCTCTTGAAAATCATAAAACAGCTACCATTATCTTTAAAAAGTCATTTATGGGCATCTTAACTTTGCTGGAATTGGACAGTTACCTTTGCATCTAGAAAAGAAGTGTTTACAAGTTAACTTCCTTCTTAACTTCATCAATATCTAAGTAACCAATTCCTATAACCAATAACCAATTCCTAAGTAACTAAGTCCTATAACCAGTATATTCCAATATTCCAACACAATTTCAGAATGCTGATTGTTCTTAAGAATTGCTTGGAAACACCTGGGCTGTTAAAATGCTGTTCAAATCCCCAGTAATGAACAGACTTCTGAAAAATCCCAGCTGACAAACGGCATATTATTATTGAAATCACTTGATTGGTAAATACAACTTTAAGCCTGACAATTACAGGCCTTTCTGTTTATCCAAAAGACTTGGAAAAATAATCAGTTACAAGAAAAAAGATCAGATGACTTTCAAAGATGCTGAACATTTTCCACAGAAATTGAAGAACATGTTGATGTAATTTAAAAGCTTGTTGTTGTTATTGTTTTATTCTCAGAAATTTGCTAAGTTAAAAAAAAAAGGAATATTAGGATACGGACGGTAGGCATATATAAGACATGTATATGTCTTATATATGCCTACCGTCCGTATCCTAATATTCCTTTTTTTATATATATTATAAAATTTATATATTATATTATGTCTTATATATTATATAATATATTATATATATGATAATATATATAATTTATTTTCATAGATTTTCACGGGTAGAGGTATGCAACTCTTGGCATATTTGAGTCCTTTCCCGTGTAAGATTGAGAGTATCTTGGCAACATTTCGACGAGGTCCCACTCGTCATCTTCAGGTTGGTGCCTTCGGCTTCATGCCTGTGCAAAAATTTTTGCACTGAAGGCACCAACCTGAAGATGACGAGTGGGATCTCGTCAAAACGTCGCCAAGATACTCTCAATCTTACACCAGAAAAGACCCAAATACGCCAAGACTAATATATATAATATAATAATAATATAATATATATATATATATATATATATATATATATATATATATATATATATATATATATATATATATATATATATATATTGTTCCTTTTTTCGTAGGATTATATGTGCAATACTTTTCTAGTCAGAGTTTTTGTGTTGTCAGCAGACAACACAAAATGTCTGATAAAGCCTGAAAGTGGTGATTTGAGATCTCACCCAACTATGGCAATACAAACATCTTGATTTATGTAGAAAAAACCCTGACTAGAAAAGTATTGCATATATATGACATCTGACAGCTATCTTTTTGATATGAACAGACATGGTAACCTAATATATTATTTATTTTGCCTTGGCCCAAGTCCTATGAATGCCTTGATGAGGAATATGAAATTGAGCAAGTACCTTTGTCTTTCAGGGTGAGAGATAACCATTCTATTCCACAGATAGAGAATGGTACCATAACAATAGGATTAGTAAAATAGAGAAAAATCTCTCAAACACTATGGTCATCCATATGTTATTACTGTCAGCACCAAATGAAGAGTATCCTGTTCCATAGTTTTCCCTACTGCAATTTTCTGTTAAGATCAATAGCTAGTTTAGTCAATGTAGGAATTACTCTAACCCATTCAGATGTGCCTTAATTAGTTGGAGAATAGGCTATTGTAGCTCGTGACAGATTGTCAGCAAGATACACCAATTTTTTGGAGTGCACACTATATTAAGAAGCTTAGAAACCCACTCTGAAAATAGGCACAAGTACAATCGATTGGCTTTTTAAAAAAATGATGTTTGTGACCAATCTGAATCAAAGCAACTATTCTGAGCATACATTTACAGAGGCTAAATAAATGTCTCAGTCATCCAGGTCATAGTTATCTCAAGGGTGCTTTTTTCAAAAGACAACTGGACTGTTTTTTTTCTTTGAGGAAGACCTTTCGCTTCTCATCCAAGAAGCTTCATCAGTTTTTTTGAAAAAGCACTTTTGAGATTTATGGAGGTTGCTCATTGTATGTTGCTGAGGGCATATCCTTCTCTATTTGTGCATAATTTGTTATGATACAGTACATGCAGCATTCCGGAAGCATAACACTCTGGTTTATTCTTTGGGGTTAAGTCTGACCCAAGATAATGTTTTAATGTACCCACATACATTGATTTGTCGCCATCAAAACATTGAGCAACAACTACCTGATAAAAGTGCTGTATTTCAACAGCAGCAATTTTATGATACTCTGTAAGTTCTGAAATTCTACATCATTCCTCAGCAAATTCAGAACATGTGCCATTGACTTTGTTTGTCTCAGGGAAAAACATTATACACATCCAAACAATCTCAATAACTTTGTTTGTTCTATAGGTATGCCATGTCTCTTAGAGCCTAACATCAGACTGAATACTATCAACAGTTTCTGACTCTTTAACTGAAGAAACATTGAACTGTATGTGTTATTTGTTCAACATTTTAACACATGCTGTTTCTATACCTTGAGGAAGAATTTGATCACGCTGTTCTGAAATGTCTGCTGTGATTATTGTATCATCTATTATCATATACATCTCTTTTATATGATTAAATGTTTCTTTGGGTTTTTTTTCTGCTAAAAATTTTCATTGAAGGGCTTAAGCCAAATGGCAAACAATAAAAACAATATCTTCCTTGGGGTTTATAAAATTACACAGACTTGATGAAAACTCATCTAATTTCATCTGCCAATACATATCTTTCTATCCAGAATGGTAGCAATTTTCATGCCTGGCAGATGGCCTAACTCTTCTCCAGGCTTTGTGATGTTATATAAAGCTGTCTTCCTAAATCTTAAAATAGATACAAACATTTACTTTGCTTCCCATTTTTATTTCCTATAATAATTAGACTGCTCACCCAGTTCTATAACTAGAAATACATTTTCAATTTGTCCCAAAGTATCTTTTACCCTATCAAGGATTATAAACATCATCTTTTGACACTCATGAATGAAAAATAATTATTGCTGGATCAATAATCTATATGTATTTAGCGAAGTCTTTCAAATTCACTACAATCAACATCTGAATTTAAATTGAATAATCATTCTTGCATTACAGTACCATTTTAATCAGATGAGCCAAATCAAAAACTTCACATGCTGCTCTAGCCAAGATACATAGTACATTTTATTAAATTACAGAACAAATTAAATTGTCAAAGAAAAAAAAGAAAGAGTGAATGAGGAAGGAACAGGCAAAGAAAGTCACGGCTGGATGGAGTTGATGTCTTCAAAAAAAAGTTGAAAATTTTAAAGAAAAAAGGCAATGTATCAAATATTATAAGGAGACTGCAAGGCTGGTTGTCAATAATGGAGAATAGTAGTGATTGATGTTTCTGTAAACTAGTTGTACAGTGATATCTAAAGGTTTGTGAACATTTTTGAATTTTTAATATTTCTGAATAAATATGATCTAAAATGTGATCTGTTTTCCACACCTGTCCTAAAAGAGCCCAATTAAACAAATGACTCAAAAACATTATACCAATTCATTTATTTGAAGAAAATGATGGTAATCAGATGTGAGTATGAGCAGCCCTGCCTTATTATTAAATAGGTTACATGTTTTAAAGTACCACTATAATTAGATTTCTTTTTTTTCCCCTATTATCTCCTTCCTGTTTTTGTTTTCTTTTGCTCCACTGTGCAAAATGTTTTCCCCCAAAAGGAAATAAACTCATAGCCATGTACATACAGTGTGTAAGATATATCTATTATATAAAGCCATAATATTGTTGTCCTCCCTGAAGCTTTGCATTCAGCATTACTGCCTAAAGTCTGTGTCTGAGCTATTTCTTATATTCCAAAGTTACACTCTGGGGCAGTGTTTTCTTGCTTGGTAACTCATGAAATGTTTTCAGTGGCAAAACACTTTTCTCAGCTCTTGTATCAGGATGAAGCTTTATTTGAAACCTCTTAAGGTTATAGAATGAGTATATCTTACATACTGTATGTATAGCCAGCTTTCTGATTTATGCTGTCAGCAGATGTAGAATGTATTCATCCTCAATAAACTTTTATTTCACTTTAAATGTTTTTAAAGAATTCCAGGGCTGATGTCCTATCCCAAAAATAAGTCATGATGAACATAAAGTGAGGCAGCCATGTGACCGAATTAAATTGTATAATTTCTTTTGTAGCTAAGCTTGTAAAGGGAATGCTGTGATTGTTAGATGAATCAATGCATTTCTACAGGCAGCAAAAAATGTCATAAATCACAGTCATATGACTGCAGAATGTTGCAATTGACTATAGAGGTGAGCTGATGGCCAAGACTCCAAAATGTGGACATGTGATTACAGGTTGTGTGCAGCCATGGGAGCTCTGGAACCAGGTCATAAGTAGCTTTGGGAGATTCATGATAATTTGAATAGTCACTAAGCTAAGTGACTGGTGGCTGAGCGGGGACTACTTGTATTCTTATCTCAGTAAGGTATTTGATAAAGTAAACCACAACCTACTTGATAAGATAGAAAAATGTGGTTAGACAACATCACCACCAGATGGATTTGTAACTGGCTGACCAACCACACTCAATGTTTAGTTCTCAATGGAACTGCATCTACATGGAGGGAAGTATGCACCGGGGTACGCCAAGGTTTTGTTTTAGCCCCGTACTCTTCAATATCTTCATCAATGATTTGGATGAGGAGATAGTAGGGGAATTCATTAAATTTGCAGATGAAACCAAGCTGGCAGGAATAGCCAACACTCCAGAAGATAGGTTTAAGATACAGAAGTATCTTGACAGACTTGAACATTGGGTGCTATGTAACAAAATGAAATCCAATGGTGAAAAAAGTAAGGTTCTACATTTAGGTAAGAAAAACAAAATGCACAGGTATAGGTGGTACCTTGCTCAATAGTGGTGACTGTGAGAGGGATCTTGAAGTCCTACTGGACAATCACTTAAATATGAGCCAGCAGTGTGCTGCAGCTGCCAAAAAAGACAACACAGTTCTAGTCTGTATAAACAGAGGGATAGAAGATCATGTGAAGTGGTAATACCACTTTATGATGCCTTGGTAAGGCCACACTTGGAATATTGCATTCAGTTTTGGTCGCCACGATGTACAAAAGATGTTGAGACTCTAGAAAGAGTGCAGAGAAGACAAACAAAGATGATTAGGGGACTGGAGGCTAAAATATATAAAGAATGGTTGCTGGAAATGGGTATGTCTACTTTAATGAAAAGAAGGACTAGGGGTGACCTGATAGCAATGTTCCAATATCTAAGGGGTTGCCACAAAGAAGAGGGATTCAACCTATTCTCCAAAGCACCTGAAGTCAGGATAAGAAGCAATGGATGGAAACTAATCAAGGAGAGAAGAACTAAGAAGAAATTTCCTGACAGTTAGAACAATTAATAAGTGGAACAACTTGCCTTCGGAAGTTGTGAATGCTCCAACACTGGAAGTTTTTAAGAAGAGATTGGACAACCATTTGTTTAAAATGGTATTTCAGTTATTCTGTTATTCTATTACTGCTGCAGTATTAATATGACTATTACAATTATCGCTATGCCCTTCTCTATTACTTCTATACTATGAGCATCAATATTAGAATTACCCCTATACTTAATTACTATTATTTCTATACTATTACTATTTTACATCAATGTTTGCTTTTTACAGAGCCTGTTAGGTCTTATCTCTCTCTCTCTCTTTCTTTCTCTGGGATTTCTACTTTTTTCTTCTCCGTTGTTGCTTTTTAATGGCCAATACAAAGCTCTTGCACATTGTGCTTGGTCTCTGTATTTTGTTAAAAAGAAATTTCTGTATTTTTTTTCTCCTGGAATTCATTTATTTGTTTATTTGTTTGTTTATGCTACTGCACAACTTGGCTACAGAGCTCCCAAAACACATATCATGTCTTCTCTTCTCCCACATCTTTATCAAGATTGCTGCTTTATTGGCAACTCTGCCATACTGGGGAGGGAAGAAGGCTCAAATGGGTGAGGAGGAGAGTAGTCCAACTCTCCTCAATCTTCTTAAGCAGCCTACTCTTTGGAATTCTTCCTAACATTCAGAAAACATTACAGAAGCTGTTTGAGATTCCTTTTCAGTGATGTATATTGTATGTAGTAGCTCCTTGCAATTCTCTTGATTTCCAGCTGAGTTCTTATTTTTTTGGCTTCTTAGCCTATATCAATTGCTCATCTCATTAGAATAAGATGAGACATCTTTAAAACTCTTTAATTCATTCTTTTCTCATTTGAGTGAAAGACAAACTTCTTCCTTACCAGATCATTGAGTTGTAAAACTAAATCCAGGGATATTGGCTTTCAAATGGAATTCTGTAATAAGCTATTCAGTAACATGTCCATGAATATTCCAAGAGTCTGCATCTAATTCCCAAGGGGGATAACTCTCAAGCTTATTCATATTCTCAATATTCCTATGAGCTGAGCAGTGTGTGTTGTGAACTTCAAAACAACCTTGAATACTGTTCTGAACTTCAAAACAAATAAAACATTATACATAGTAAACTCTTCACCTCCCACTCAAAATAAGCAGGTAAATACTTATCATTTCTTCAAATCATTATCTGCCCCATTTGTAGCTAAGTACAACAAAAACATGCTCCCAGAAGTTACTATACTAAATTCCAAAAATATTGATGTAGGCAGCTAAAACTTTCATAATCACAAATGTTCTCATGTGCCCACAATAGAAAAAAATAGATCAGCTTCTCAGACCATGTGATGTTCATTGCTTAGAGATGCTCAAATTCAGAAGTATCTATCCAATTTTTCTAAAGCTAAATATTATCAACATAGAACATCAACAAGGACATAGACAGATAATCACTAGTAAAATGAAGTATAATTAGCAAGAAATCAAGATAGTAAATTATTCTCTCACATTAGCTAAGTGATAGTTATTTATAACTTTCTTCCTACACATGAGAGAAAAGTCAAAAAAGTTCTCACACAGTCAAGCAAAGTTAGTAGCTGTGGTATTCATAGGCAAAGTGATACTTTGGCAGAGCAACTTATTCTTACTTAGTGCTTATACACAGCTAAAAATACTTTTCCTTATACCCTCTAGCAAGCAAGCAAGATGTCTCAGCCATATCTCCTATCATGAGACTTAAGGGAGTATTGTTGTGAAATTAAAATATTAATGATTATCCACAGTCCATTGCATTGTTGATCTTATTTTATAAAAATGAGCTTTTGCAAATTATTAACTTTATTTTATTAATGTTATCTTATTAATATTTTGTTACTGGGATAAATAGCCTTCTCATATATTATTTACCTTTTAAACCTTCTCTTAGTACCAGAACCGTCTTCTAAATTTGTTCTCTAAATAAATGTAAATTTATTCACATTCCTATTGAATTGTGATAGGACAGCTTTTACATGTCAGTGTTGATAGTGCTAGACTAAACATATCAATGGTGCTGATTCATTATATGTCATATACCAAATGTATCTTTTTTTAATTAGGAAGTCTATTTGGCTGTTGGCTTCTCAATTTACAACTTCAAAGTTGCATTCACACATTTTCATATGTCTTTAAATTTTATAGCTCATTCACACTATTACTCATTGTACCTGAATACTTTGGGATTATGCTACTTGATCTAAGATGTTTGATCCAATATACTGTAGATATTTTTACATGCATTACCAATATTATCAAACTTGATTTTCGGAGAATATGCAGTAATGAGAGAATTAACTACATATCTTCATAACAAATATTTAACCAATTTTAACAAAAATATTTTCGATACATGTTATATACTATGCAGTAATGCATATACAAGCATGTAGAATATGATTTTTAAGAGGAAAAAGAATTAAGAAGTGAAATAGGAACCACATTAAATTTTAAATGTTTATAAATAATGTATATCTGTCAGAGCAAAACAAAGTGATGCTAGAAAATAAATATTTATGTTTTTAGTACATATTCCTTTTTTATATTTTTAAATAACAAAATATGGAGATTTGGCACTCAGCTCAGAGATTCAAATCTTTTCTTGTATTTTTAAAATAAATCAAAGTTCATTGAACTCATTTAACTTCTAATCAACGGAATACTGAGCAGTAACTATACAATTTTGATAAATCCTTTGTCTATTTAGTGATATTATCTTTCTGCATTAGTTAAAAAAGAGAGAACTGAAAGTGAAGAGAGTTAATATATGCATGGTAGTAAATAGAAAAATATGTCCATGTGAATTAGTGTCCTCTGACATGCTTGTTTATTCCCCAACTCTATATTCTCCACATTTATTCTAAGTAAACAAATTACTGCTAAAAAATAAAATTAAGTCAGAATGGCATTACAAACAATAAAATGAAATTTGAGGTATGGTTCAGGTGCTTATAAAAATATGAAAAATGCAGGGGAAAATACCGATTCTTCTTCCATTTTGCACAAACAGGTGTAATTTATCTTGAATTGCAGAGTTTATCTTGAAGCACACTCAAAGCATTCAGTTTTTCAGTAAGAATATTTAAAGTTACTGGGCTAAAAAGGTACAAAAAATAGGACCCTACCTCTTGTTATTCTATTTCACTTTTCAAATTCTGTCCTGCAATTGCAGGCTTGAGGCAACACTCAAAATAAGCGTAGTTCCATGCCCCAAAATTATGGAAACAGTGTTTTGTGGTCTATCATGGTACTATAACTATATATTATCAATTGCTTAGCTGTGCAGAAAGTCTATATATCCACGGTAGTACATAAGTCAGGGAACAAAACATCTCTGCTCTGAAAAAAGTAGAAGCTAGTAGCCCAGGGCACAGCTTTCATTCCAAGTTGCAATCTGATATACTACTTAAACATGTGCCCATATTTCTTTACCCAGGACAATACTCATGTGTAATACATTGTTGATCCTTGTGAAAGAGTGGGCTTCTAAAATAGTATGCTGCTAAAACTGGTGGATGTCACTGCTTATTTGTACCCTATGACTATCATTAAGTGTTGTACCTTACGATTCTTGATGAACGTATCTTTTTTTTATGTACACTGAGAGCATATGCACCAAGACAAATTCCTTGTGTGTCCAATCACACTTGGCCAATAAAAATTCTATTCTATTCTATCTATTCTTTAAAATTTCTCAACTTGGGGCTATATTTATGATCTCAATGCATAACAAAAGATATAAAAGGATCACTTTTCTCTGAACATACTGATAAAATGGCATGGAAGTGAAAGATATGCAAATGTAAGCTTAATAATATGGATAGAAATTATTAAAACATATAGAGCTACAGGTTCTTCACTCCTTGTACACAAATAAAGGAATTTTTTTTTAAAATTACAACAATTCAGCCTCAAGTGCATCCGTGCATAAAATAAATTATAAATTAATAAACTAAACGTTAATTAAATGGATTCTATATTTCTGAAAATAAAATAGTACACACGATACCCCAATTATAGAACAGAAGCATTGCTAGTTAAGGCATAGTCCAGTAGAAAAATGATTAAGAAAACAGATTATGTTTGCTACATTTGACTGGCTGGCCTGTTACTGTGCTGAGGTGGCGCAGTGGTTAGGGTGCAGTACTGCAGCTACTTCAGCTGACTGCTAGTTCAGCAGATCAGCGGATCAAATCTCACTGGCTCAAGGCTGACTCAGCCTTCCATCCTTCCGATGTGGGTAAAATGAGGACCCAGATTGTTAGGGGGCAATATGCTATTTAGTATACTGTCTTTGGTGTTAGCCACCCAGAGTCCTTGGAGAGTGGGCGGCATAGAAATTTATTATTTATTAATCATATTTCTATTCCGCCCACTCTCCGACGACTCTGGGTGGCTTACAACAATCGACAGTATACTAAATAGCATATTGCCTCCAACAATCTGAGTCCTCATTTTACCCACCTCGGAAGGATGGAAGGCTGAGTCAACCTTGAGCCGGTGAGATTTGATCTGCTGATCTGCTGAACTAGCAGTCAGCTGAAGTAGCTGCAGTACTGCACCCTAACCACTGCGCCACCTTGGCTCATAAATAAATATGACAAATAAATAAATAAATAAATAAATAAATAAATAAATAAATACTAAAATTTGGGGTTCATTAGATATCTGCATAAAGCAACAGTATTAATAAGTGTCAACAGTAACGGAGTGATACAGTTAAGGTTAAGCACCTGTGACATATACGCTGATACTATAAACAGGTAGAAATATAAGGAAGGCTTTAAAACATTAATTGAAAATTTAAATACATAAAAAGCTGAAACTAACAAAGGATGTTACTGAAGAGAGAACAATTTGTTCAGGTAAAAATATCAAATGGAATAAGAAGACAAAAACAAATTGAAATGTTTTTGGTTTTGATTAGGATAGGATTTACAAAATGATCCAAACTATAACATTTGAAATATTAAAAGAAATAATCAAAGAATGGGACTAGAAATTATAGTACAATAAAACCAGTAACAATATCTACTTTTGTGGACAGATTGTGTCTAAAGGTTATTAATGAAGAAATGAAAGATGTGAAACAAATCTTGCTTGAAGCAGAAATAGTAGAATCAGAGATATTGCGAGGGAAGAGGGTATGCCTGGATTGCAGGTGATATACAAATAATAAACCAGGAAAATGACCTGGTTTTTTAGATACATTATTTTTGGGTGAGCCATTCAGAATCTGTAAAGCGGAATACATATCATACAAATAAAGAAATGCATAGCTGGACTTCGTGCTGCAACCAGACATCCCAAATTGTTAGATGTCTGCAAAGAGCTTGTATTGTTTTAAAATTGTTTTCCGATACTTTCTTTTTTTTTCTTTTTCTTTTTTTAATTTGATTTATATGCCGTCCTTCTCTGGAGATTCAGGGCGGCTTACAATGTGTTAAGCAATAGCCTTCATACTTTTGTATACTTTTATACAAAGTCAGCTTATTGCCCCCACAATCTGGGTCCTCATTTTACCTACCTTAGAAAGGATGGAAGGCTGAGTCAACCTTGAGCCTGGTGAGATTTGAACTTGCAGTAATTGCAGGCAGCTGATGTTAATAACTGTTAATAACAGTGCTTTAGTCTGCCACACCACCAGGCTCTTCAGTTTTTAAGACTTCAGCAACCGAAATTCAAATGTGTTAATTGATAAATTTATTGACATAATCAAAAATTCTATTGAAAGAGTTTGGGGTTAAAAGTCAAGTGTCCAGCACAAATAAACTCGATTGCAGAAAATACGACTTCAGCAAGAGTGGTCAATGCCTGGAATGCTCTACCTGACTCTGTGGTTTCATTCCCAAAACCCCCAAATTTTAACCTTAGACTGTCTACTGTTGACCTTACCCCATTCCTAAGACGTCTGTAAGGGGCGTGCATAAGAGCACCAGCGTGCCTACTGTCCCTGTCCTACTGTTCCCATTTATTCATATCCATTTCATGTATTCATAATCATGTTTATACTTATATCTGTTATCTTATACATGCTTGACAAAATAAATAAATAAAATAAAAATAAATAAATAAATAAAAGACTGTTGTGCAGAATTGAATGTTACTTCTTACTTAGCAGCCTTTCCTTTTTAAGAAAACTTGCCACCCATAACCTTCACAAACGAAAGACATTCCAAAAGGAAAGAATGCCTGTCAGCTCGCAGTTTGTGCTCGCTTTACAAAGTGTTCCCTTATGCTATAGATCATCTTGTCAATTTAAACAGCCATAAAATGTTAGCATTTTGGAAGAAATGACCTTTCAAGTACCGCAATGTAATTAGCAATGCACTCTGGAGTGACAGTGTCCTCTGCAAAACAGGTGAACTGGCAGCTGAAACTTTTGATACTATTGTGAGAGGAAAAGGACAGCTTGAAGCAACACCACATTGTTCTTATTGACGGACAGTTCATTCCCTAAGCTTTTAAGAATAAAAATTACATTATTATTTTTTTGTGCGCTCTGTCTTTGGATACAATTGGCCCACAGAGACCAGCATTCACACTCATAGACCACCGGCTTCCAAAAATGTACTTATGGAAAGTTATTGTCTACTGCAGTTAAAAACTACTGTAAGGGAGCAGCAGGAAGATAACTGGCAGCCTTAAATTGTACAACGTACTCCCAAAGCTCTTAAATTTGCAGCTAGAGGGAGAAATAATACTGAGGCTCAAAAGGTAATGAGCACTTAATTCATAATGTAATGATGTTCCTTTTATTTTTTTGACAATAAGTTTCTATCTCTTTTTGGCTTTTTCTCAAAAGTTCTTAATCTCTGATCTCTATTTTCTACCTTTCTTTTCTCACTGGCAGCTAGATTATGCTGCCTTCATGGTATTTCATTAAAACTTGTGAAAAAGCAAAGGGGAAAAAAACCTATTGGACACAAATAAAAAGTGGATGCAGAAAGTTTTAAACTTTAATATTCAGATGAAACCATAACCTACGACTTATGGATGGTCCGTTAGGCTCATGGATGGTTGGTTTTTATATGTGGTGACTGCAGCAAGGCTACTGGCAGCAGAGTCAGAGAGTGAGGAGGCTGGGGAGGAACATGGACCAGTCCTGGAGTCTGGGGAAGGCTCAGATGAGGGCTCTGCATTGGAGGCAGAGATGGGGCCAGGGCCATCTGGGAGTTATGTGCTGACTCCGGAGCCTCCAGAGTCTGACGTCAGAGAGGCAGAGAAACAGAGGGAGCCTGTTCACAGTGCATGTATGCGCAGAGCTGCCAGAGGCAAGAACAGTTAAGACAAAAGGGGTGACTTGGGAGTAAGGCTTGGAGATGATTGCCCCCTCCCATAAGACATAAAGGAGGAGCAAAGGCATGTGAGCCTTTGCAGGAAGCAACATTGTTGATGCTGGTTGGTTTGTATTCTGAAGCTCCGTTTTGACTCTGTGCTCTGTGTGACCTTGCAAAGCTAATTGCCAATTACGTCTTTGACAGTGTGTCAAGGGAGATAAAGGTGGGTGCTTATCAGCCTTATCCTGAAGGAGACAGACTTCTGTCAGACTCTTTACAAACTCTTGGTGATTCAGCACAGGCTGTGAATAAACAGAATTCACAGCCATTGAAATAAAAAGAGGGTTTTTGGGACTAATTGTGTGTTTCTTACTACTGTATGTACAAAGATGGAAGAATGTAGAAACATTTATAATGGAGAAATGGATCGCAATGATGGCAAAACTTGCAGAAATGACTAAATTGGCTTTTTTTATTAAGGAGGGAACAACAGTTGCAAGTGGTCCTTGACTAACAACTATTTGTTTAACAACCATTCAAAGTAACCACAGCACTCAAAAAAGGGGCTTACAACCAGTCCTGGTGCTTACGACCAACTTAGTTAAACCTAAATTTTAACCACACAGCATATGCACAAAGTAAATAAACTACAGATTAATCTGTACCACAGAACAGAAGGAAAGCTAAATAAAGCTTCATCTTCAAATTCAAAATCCTGGATTTTTATTCAAAGAAATGCAAATGTATTCTTAATGTTGTTTAGCAAACTCTAAACAGATTTTGGATGGCTAGGGAAGGAAATTAAAATAATTGATTCCCCAGGGACTTAATTTAATTCTACCTGACACAAATTTAACACATATTTCAACCATCTCACAGATCCTTCTAAATGATAAATTTTTAAATATGCACTGTACAAATAAGGATGCGAGATTGCTGAGGTAGTTACTTCGTGAATTAAACTTATGAAGAAAATACCTGATCAGACAAACATTCATCAACAAAGAAGGGTAAAACAAACTTTAGAAGTAGTAGAAAAGTTAAGCACCTTTCCCTCCTCAGAACATCCTTTATTGATGAATTAGTCTCTTCAGAACAAGACTGGCCATTTGTTTTTCTGACCGAATCAAAGCCAGAAGAATCTATCCATGCATCTCATCATGATCGAAGAAGCAGTGGACGACTAAATTCAAGTTCTATTTATGAAAATGAAAATGCCTCAATCTGGCCCACTGAAGTCAGACCCAGTTTAAATCTGCCTTAAGCATCGAGTATCAAGTGGACTACAGGTAGTCCTCAACTTACAACAGCTCATTTAGTGACCATTCAAAGTTACAACAGGACTGAAAAAAGTGACATAACCATTTTCACAGTTACAACCTTTGCAGCACCCTCATGGTCATGTGATCAAAATCCAGATGCTCGGCATTTATGACTCTTGCTGTGTCCCAAGGTCATGTGATTCCTCTCTTGCGATCTTTTGACAAGCAAAGTCAATGGGAAGCCAAATTAATTTAACAACCAGGTTACTTACATATCAACTGCCATGATTCACTTAACAACTGAGGCAAGAAAGATCATAAAACGGGGCAAATTTCACTTAACAAATGTCTCACTTACTAACAGAAATGTTGCTCTTAATTGTGATCGCAAGTCAAGGACTACTTGTATAACAATGCCCTGAAAAAGTCTGTAAACAAGACTAGCAAGCCTGCATGACCATTGATTATTCCATGTTAGCTGCACACTGGATCACGCCTGCTTGATTCCTGGAGTCCAAAAATAATTTCAGTGCAGAAATACACAGAGTATATAGAAAAGCTAACTGAGCTATTACTAGAGGAATATTTAAAAGTAAATATACCTATCAGTAAAAAGAAATATAAAGGGACTTAGGTGAATATTCTATAAAATATGTCTAGAATAAAATGTATATTTCATGGTTAAGAAAGCACAAATCAACAGTGAAACTGTCATCACTAATAAATGGAACCAGTTGAATTAATGCATCAATGTTTTACTTATTTGGAGAGTCACCATTTCTCAGGAACATAAGATACGATTTCCAGTAAAATTCAATCCTTGCTGCCATCAGTTAAAAGGATATCAGATAACAAGGATTAGGGAAGGCAGCTGTGCTGTCATTGAGTAAGAGTAATGATCCAAGACAAAGTTGTTTCATGTGTTTATTTAAGAAACCTGTAAGAGTCACTTTCTGATTCTTGATACTTGGAATACAACTGGAAGAAAATGTTGCAATCAATGATGGTAGCTGAATATTTTGATAGAAACAGGCATATTTCTATAAATAACTAAGGAGCAATGGAATTTGCTTGAAACTTGCCTTTCTAATGGATTCCCTATCCATATCAATGCATTTCAACAAAATGTCAAAATATTTACTACCAATTTCAAAATGCGAGGAGAATAGTAAATTCATAAGGAAGCACTTTTACATTGGTTGTATAACATACTGTCATAATTATTTGACTTTGGCTTTGTGTTTTGCATGTAGTCAGTAAATGGTGGTTTATTCAATAAACCATGGTAAATTAAACCATGATTCAATGCAATATGAGAACCTGGTCACATTTTAGCAGTGGGTTCCTCCCGGTTCGGACTGGTTCTCCCGAGCCGGTAGTGGTGACGATATAACATCACTGAACCAGTTCTGTCCCCCCACCCGTACCCCCCAGCCCCCACCCCCACGCCGCCACCACCCCCGCATTATTCTTACCTTTTATTTGCCCCCACCCCCACGCCGCCACCACCCCCGCGTTATTCTTACCTTTTATTTGCCCCCACCCCCAATCTATTGCTGCCTCCTGAGTCCCAGCTGAT
Source organism: Pituophis catenifer annectens (assembly GCF_029215685.1). NCBI lineage: Eukaryota > Metazoa > Chordata > Lepidosauria > Squamata > Colubridae > Pituophis > Pituophis catenifer. The sequence goes on from NW_027256881.1 coordinate 264,023,188, forward strand.
GGCTAGAGGGAAAAAAACTGTTTAAATTCTTGCGGTGGGGCTTCAAAGGGCCGCCCTACAGCTGATCAGTGTTAAAAGAAAACAAATGAGTAGACCAGTGCCTGCAAAAATACATGAGTAGATCAGTGCCTGCAAAAAATAAATGGGTAGATCGGTACAGCTCTGCAAGCAATTAAAAGCCTGGTAGACCAGTACCTCTGCTAAATCCTAAATAATTGTCACATGCCCACAAAATAAGCCACACCTACAGAACTGGTAGTAAAGAATTTTAGAACCCACTCCTGCATTTTAGATATTCTTTTCTCCCAGGCCTTTGTAAATGGTTTTTTTTTTCTAGAACATCCACCTGATATTAAAAGAAGTAAGCCAGCCAACCTAATCTAGCTACAATTATATTACTGTATATACTTCACTGATGTCAATAAGATTTAAGCTACCTATGTATTTTAGTGATGTATGAACAAAATAATTAATGATAACATGTACCAAAAGAGAATCAATACTGCTGTACACTTTCTGTGATAGTATCTACAGTATAGAAATAAAATGCTATCATTATTGCACTGTATATTTCATTATTCATCTGAAAAAAAATAATGCCTTCATATCAAAAATGTTTAAGCTCTCAGATATATTTTTATCACCATTCTTAACTTTACCTATGCAGGAAAACTTTGGGAAATTTTTTGAGTTAAATTGTTACCCAAACAAACAATGTTGGATAACATTCCAGTATCCAGACTGGATTAGACTTCTGCTCACAATGCTTACAAATTACCACAAGCATCTGATGCACAAGCATCAATGTTTAATGACTTACCTTTTAACATTTATTTCTTACTATGGATAACATTAGAATTAGGCAATAAAGCATTAAAGTCAATGTCAAGGCTCTGCTTGACTTCAGTGGAGACTAAATTAATATGGTCATTCAGCTAGTATCAAACAAAAGACAAACATCCACTGACTAATTATTAGCATAGATAAAGTAATGGTAATACTTCAGGATAGCCAACTATTCATGACAGCACATAAATACTAAAGCTTGGGTACATTTGCTGAATGAAGAGACATTATTGCAACATTGAGTGTTTTCAAAGATAAATCTTACCATGATAGTTACAATCTGTTTCACTAGTGAGCTGTTAAACATAAGAAAAGATTGCAAAGTGGAATTTATTTGGAACAATAATTATTTATGACATTTTGGTGCTGCATAACTCATAAACATATGGGTATCTTATTAGAAATTGAAACTCATTTTTAATAAAACTCAGTGTGATATTGCACCAATATAACTAAATTGACTCAAAAGAATAACAAATAATTCCAGTTTAACTATTCCAAGGCTTGGCAATTTCTACGTGCAGTCTAACTCCCCTGTCAAGGCAGACTTTACTTAACACGAATATATCTATGGGCAAGTACAGACATAAATGTTATTTTCCTATAAGATTTGGAGACTGCATAATTTACTTATTCCACACAAAATTGACCTTACTTTGTTTGATGTTTTCATCTTTAGAGCAAGCACCCTTTTTTCACCCTCAAATATGAGACTGCAAACAATCTATCTTAACTTTGCCCAGTAATAATGAAAATGAAATCTCAGTACAATGTAATCTGGTTCATAGACAGGCTAACGAATTGAAACACATGTGCTATTTAGCATCTTCAGGAAATCAGGCCTTTCGGTCTATAATTCAGATACTGCTATCCAATCATAAAACCTCTTGACTCTGATTATGACTTGTTCATTAGATAATCACTTTAGATTTTCTCTGAAAATAACCTTATCAGGATTCTTTTCTGTGATGTTATTTAAATAAAGGAAAAGATGATAGTATTTCTAGCAGTAATTAAAGAAAGTCATCCCACACCACCCAGCCCAGAAGTCCATAATATCAGTTCATTGAGCAATCTACAATTATTAATTCATGACAGAAAAAATACCCTATTCTACATCCTAAAGCATTTATACCTTCAAGAAAAGTCACTTGAACATAAATTGTCAGCCCCCCTGTGTGTTTTGCATACAATATTTACATGTCTTTTATTTATTTATTTATTTATTTTTCAAATTTATATGCCGCCCTTCTCCCGTAGGACTCGGAGCAGCTCACAAAATAAAACAACACAGCAATCCAAGTGCTAAAATTAGTCAATTAAAAACCCCAGACAATTAAAAAACCTCCGGCAGATCAGGGAATTTGCTGAAAAAGCCATGTCTTCAGCTCGGCATGGAAAGTGCGGAGGTCAGGGGCTGTCCAAATCCCAGTGGGTAACCCATTCCAGGGTCGGTGCGGCCACAGAAAATGCCCTCATCCTGGGGGCCGACAGCCGACATTGTCTGGCCGACGGCACCCAGAGGAGGGCAGTCCTATGTGAGCGCACTGGGCGGTGGGAGGCTGGAAGGAGATGGTCCTGCAAGTACCCCGGGCCTATGCCATGAAGGGCTTTATAGGTAAGTACCAGCACCTTGAAGTGGATCAGAAGAGTCACCAGCAGCCAGTGCAGCTCGCGCAGGAGAGGTGTTACAGAATTATATAATTCTGTCACCTATTTTTAAATCAGTAAAGGATTCAGAAATCTCTTGGAAGCTGTCTTTACTTTTACAGGAATAGTGCAGTTCTCCACTCGGATATTTCCATGGTCCCTTACTTATATATGGATATGTTAACTTTCATAGTCTCTAATTCTAATCTCTAATTTTGATTTGTGTGTGTGTATGTGTGACTGTCTAGAAAAATTCCATTATCTGGGCTTTCAAAAACTGAGATACTCTTTTGCAAAAATATATTTTCAATTTTTTAAACTAAATGATTCTATGTGTTTGAGAGAAAGAGAGAAAACCATTGGGCCTTTTAATTATGTAGAGTTGGTGCTGCATCCGTTCTCTGTAAAAAACACTTTTCATTGAGTGCCCCATTCCTGACTTCTGAAATCCTGCATTCCCATTTTTCCACAAATCCAAGAAGGCCTAGGATCTCTACAAGTTCATTAAGTAATAAAAATTTGCTACATGAATTGTGTCTAATCCCCATGTGTATATTTACTTTTTTCCTTTCTTGTATAATTATTTATGTTATAAAATTGGTGTTATGATGATTAATTTGATTTTTATTTGGATGTTAACTGTTGGAAATCTCTAAATAGCTGGCAAGGTAAAAATGTTAGCAAATGAAATCCATCCATACATCAATAAATAGCGTAAATGAATTTCTATGATAAAAAGTAGAAGCTCAGTGTTTACATAACTGCCAGTTGAATTATTACTTATACTAAGATGTACTGAAATTATTGATATATTATTGACATATTATTGTTTCCATCTTAATGTGTATATTGGTGACATTCATTGACATTCATACTCTAACTTATTTTTCTTATTTTTTAAATTTATCTTACTGATTAATGGCATATAAATCAATCAATCACTTAATTAAATATACTATCACCCAGCAATAAGAGCCTTTTCTCTGCTTTCATCAATATGCCCAAGAGAACAGCAGAAAAGAAAAATATCGTTTCCATCATCTGTTCTAGAAAGGCTTCCAATTGGTCTTGAGCCAACATACTGAACTGGTGGAGAATAGTATTAGTTGCACATGCTGGAAGGTCAAAAGAAAAGTAACCAGAGTTGCTTGGCTTAAATATCTATAGCTGAGATCACAAGGAGGGCTCACTGAGTCTGTGGGTAATACAGCAGGAGAACAAGCTTCAAACTGTTGCCACCAGATCAGTCTGCTTCATTGGTTAATTATTTAATCATCTAATTATGAACATTACTTTCAACTCTTGATTTGGACAGCTGAAGCGCTAAAATATTTGCTTTTAACTCCATTCCCTAAAATTGCCAGGGACTGGAGAGAATAAACTTCAACATGTTCTGTATACCTTTGAATAATACCATGTTTTCTTTCAATTATATGTTAGTCCAGTGATTCTCAACCTTTTCTTCACCATGGACATGCTTTGAATACCTTTGGTGGCCATGGACTATGGCCACGGACACCCCCCTCTGACCTAACTCAATATTTAAATCATAACATTTCCTCAAGCCTTTGCAGACCCCCTGTGTTGGCATCATGGCCCCCAAGAGGTCCATGCGCCACAGGTTGAGAACCACTGTGTTAGTCAGTTTCCCGCCTCTCTTTCTACAAGGGTTTCTGCTAAATGTACAGACACTACTTTTGTGATCCTTATTTCCAACTAAACTGGTCCATTTGTTATACAGTGTGGAATTCCCCAGAAATTTTGTCTGTGAACTTTCCTGCATGAGTACATCTGAAGAGCAAGCTCAGTACTTTCCTCTGAATGCCCTAGATTTTATACTGTATTACAATACTATAAGTATTCTGGTTTCCTTTCATTCTTTTTACAAAGAAAAAGCTGAAGTCCACCTAATGCCAAGAAGGACAGTTTTGCCTAATTGCTTACTTTTATTATGAATATACTATGCCTAGACACATAAGATTTAGTCTACGTTTGTATGCTACAGCCTAAATAAATGCTGATATTTGCATTGGCTGGAATGATTCTGCATAATTTACTGACTAAAAACAGGATGTCACATTAAAAAAAAATGCATCAAACTATAATCATGAACAGCCAGAACTATTTAGTAATTAGGAACCCATTCTGAACTACATTAATCCACAACAGCCCCAAGAGCACTGTAACTTCAAGATCACTATCATATTTAACCAGAAAATAATATTCAGTAACCTACTGCTTTTCATTAAACCTCAACTGGTTAGATCAGATCAAATAATTATAGAAATTGAAGCATTCTCATAATGGAAAAAAATGGAAGGTTAAGGATAACGTAGTCCCTAAATTTGTAATTCATAACAGTGCAAAAAACATCCCAGATTGTGCAGAAAAGATGTCTAATTTTTAATTCATAGCTCAAGCCTGTTATGACTCATGGCATATTGTAAGAAGTGCCTCTGCAAAGAGATTACATTTTTAATATCTGTTAACAGCTTAATGAGACATCAATTGGGGCCCAGTTGTAATAGCTGTAAGCTTGGCCAAAACAAAGCCAGTTTCCAGCATTAGTCATGTGGAATTCTTGGTGCTGAGATTGGATGTTTGCTTTCAGATGTTTCGTTACCCAACTTAGGAACATCATCAATGCCAGTAAGTATGGGGTTTGCTGCCTGTTTAAGCCTCACAACTGGGACTGGCAAGTCTGTCACTAAGTGAAGTAATCAGTAAGCAAAACACTTTATGACTGTCCCATTTAGCAATGGAAGTTCTGGCAGTTCCACCAATTCTGGCAATCCTTGTTGCCATTGTTCGAGGAATTTTATGTGGTCATTTGGTGCCACCCCAGTATCTCTAAGCCCCAACCTCAGTTCTCCAGACTGCTTCCTCTTCAACTCACCCACCTCCTGACCTGTGCAGCAAGATGCCCCAAAGCTGCAGCAATGTCACTAGTAACTCCTGAGCTGCCAAATGGCAAGAAGAACTAGTTTTTACATCCCATCAGCAGCTTCACAAGTGGGAAGCCCCAGCAAAGAATCTCCTTGGCCAGTAGGGCCCTGGTCCCTTTCCTTCCCAATAATACAGTGGAATATACATGCTCATCTGTAGTTCTCACCTGTCAGCCTACAGAACATTTCCATGGCACCTGCCCGCTCACGGATAGAATCATGAACCCACTGAGGGGAAGCTGCTGAAGATCAGTTGACAGGGATGATCATAAGTGCAGGTGGGCCTGAAGATTTATCATCATGACCATGCAACAGTTGTAAGTTCAAAGAACAATCACAAGTCAATTTTTTCAGACCATTGTAACTTTGAACAATCACAGACATTAAGCCAGTGGTACTGATCCTGGTTTCTCTGAAGGTGGGTTGTTGAAGTGGATGTGTTACAGACTTTTTGTTTTCTTTGAAGATTTTAAATTAGAAAGATCCTACTGGCCAGATTCTCTGAACAGATATGTAATCACCTCAGTTCAATTAGATAACCACCAGGAACCACCAGGAAAGTACATATATATATCTGAGATTGGACAAGTATTTGTCTGAAATGGTATAGGGTTTCCTGTCTAAGCAGGGGGGTTGGACTTGAAGATCTCCTAGGTCCCTTCCAACTCTGTTATTCCATTGTAAATCTGAGATCCATCCCAATCCACACTAATAACTAGAGGAATGACAGAATCAATGTTCAAGGCCAGAGTATATTTTTTTACCACAGGTTTTTCACTGCTCAAAATTCAATTGGTTCCATTTGCCACTTTCAGATAAAAAAGCAAATGAGGATGTTCAACCCAATTAATGCTTTTATACCCATAATAAGAATATTGACCTTTATTTGTAACATCCAATGGAACAAATTGGCCACACTTCTTAATATCGAACAAGGCTTTTTCCCCCAAATCACCAATATTAAATACAGGACTGTGTGTGTATTTGTAACACTAAAACCACTAAACATGAAATACAGCTTAAAGAAACAGAACCTTGGAGGAGGCTGAAACAATTAAATGAATATTTTATGTTTTTGGGTTTTTTTGTTAATGAAGAAATGTGAATTAGTTACACAAATCTACATGAAAGAATTTCTACATGAAAGAAAGTATTTCTTCTACGTGGAAGAAATACAAATTAGTTATACAAATCTGCATGGAATGTGTTAGTTGCACAAAAATGTCTGTTGACACAGATGTCTCCATTGACATTAATGAACTTGCTTTTAAAAAATGGTAATCTGACTGCCTAGCAGATTGGCATGCTTGGTAGCAGAATCTTGTTTTGTTCTATTTTTAGGCATTGCAGTTTTTAATTGTCCCATTTTTTTTAAAAAAAACACACTTCTGTTCAAAAAAAGCTGGAACCTGGCTATACTAAATTTCAAATTGATTTCTGATTAAAATTTGGGGAGTATTTCAAATAGGAAAACATCTTTCCTATCCATAGAAGCACAAAATAAGCAACCTTACTTTGTAACTATACATGTGTATATGTACATGTACATACATACATACATGAATATGTTTACAGTGCCTACACTTTTTTATTAACATTCCAAAACTGAATTAAGAAGCTGCATAAGAATTTCCATGCATCTCCTTCAGTTGTTGGTAGAACAAAATACTTGTTGGTTCATGTTCACTGTGGTAAAATCCTATACAAACTTGGACAGAATGTAATTCAAAGATAATAGTTGGTACATAACATTTAAATCTGCAGTATAAAACACACATATCTTGTTTTAATAAACAGCCAGGGTTCCTACATATATTAATACATTCTATAAGAATGATGTTGGCTCTCATTAAATATGTATTTAAGGTAAGGGCAGAAAGGGGGTATATTGCATCATGATCTTGGTCCAAAATAAATTCAGGAGGAAAAGTCTATTATTGACATCAGGATCTTGCTCCAAAATAAATTCAGGGGAAGAAGTCTATTATTGATTTACCTATTTTCCATTTTAATTCTTTTATTATTAGGATGTTGTTGTTGTTAGTTGCGAAGTCATGTCCGACCCATCGCGACCCCATGGACAACTTTCCTCCTGTCCTCTATCATCCCCCAGAGACCATTAAAGCTCACGCCAACTGCTTCAGTGACTCCATCCAGCCGCCTCATTCTCTGCCGTCCCTTTTTTTTTTTTTTTAATTTGATTTATATGCCGCCCTTCTCCGAAGACTCAGGGCGGCTTACAATGTGCTCAGCAATAGCCTTCATCCTTTTGTATATTTATACAAAGTCAGCTTATTGCCCCCACAAACTGGGTCGTCATTTCACCTACCTTAGAAAGGATGGAAGGCTGAGTCAACCTTGAGCCTTGGCGAGATTCGAACCCTGCAGTAATTGCAGGTAGCTGGTCTTAATAAGCTTAATAACAGGGTGCCTTAAACCCCTGTACTACCAAGGCTCTTAAGTTGGCTCTTTCTTCTTTTGCCCTCAGTTGTTCCCAGCATCTTCTCCAGTGAGTAAGGACTCACCCTCTCATTAAGTGGCCAAAGTATTTCAGTTTCATCTTCAGGATCTGACCTTCTAAAGAGCAGTCAGGGTTGTTCTTCTCTAGCACTGACTGGTTTGATCGCCTTGCAGTCCAAGGGACTCGCAGGGATCTTCTCCAGCACCATAGTTCAAAGGCCTCAATTCTTTGATGCTCAGCCTTCCTTATGGTCCAACTTTCACAACCATACATTGCAACTGGGAAAACCGTAGCCTTGACTATCCACACTTTTGTTGGCAGGGTGATGTCTCTGCTTTTTAGTATGCTGTCTAACCATAGCTTTCCTCCTAACGAGCAAGTGTCTTTTAATTTCCTGGCTGCTGTAGTCCCCATGTGCAGTGATCTTGGAGCCCGGGAAAATAAAATCTGTCACTACCTCCATTTCTTCCCCATCTATTTGCTAGGAATTGAGAGGGCGGGGAGCCATGATTTTAGTTTTCTTAATGTTGAGTTTCAAGCCAACTTTGCAGTCTCCTCCTTCACCCACATCAGAAGGCTCTTATACTGTTATCCTAATAATTATTTTATCCTTTTATTAGGATAAAAGAAATTGTTCAGAAAACATGATGTTTAGTATTTGTAAAAAAAAAAATCACTGATGTCTAAGGGACTTTTTTTTTTTTAGTTATTGTTGATAAAACTTCCAACATAGATAGGAATACTAGAAAAGGGGTGATTTCTGTTCCTCCACAGAAACTTTTCCAAAGAACTGAAGATAATGTTCAGAATATATTTGGTGGAAGGAGTGTGGTAAGAGAAGAGTAAATTGTCATTAGACAACTACTGTTATAAATATGGTGGAAGAACAAGTCTCCCTAACTGAGAAACGTAATAGATAAAGTAAGTCATATAGTAAAAAGAACCAAGAAAACAGAATTCAGATTTAAAAAAGTAACTGTTTCCAATTCATTACTTCCTTTCATGTATTTTATGAAGACAACCCATAATCTCAATATTAATCATTATCCATTTATTATATAAAATCTGGGAGGATAATTATGATCTGTGACTGTTAATATCTCTACTACATTCTTCTTCATTATGTCTAATGTTAATATAAAATTGCTTAATGGTTTTATGTATTTTTCCCTAATGTGCATTCTGTATTATTTTCAAACTTGAAAATAATTTATGAGTACTTTATGGTTGAGTTATTCAAATAATGTAAATCTTCTTTCTTGTTACAGATATTAATGCTAAGCTGCGATGAATCATTTAGTCCTAATCAGTTCCCATACCTGAACTGGATAGATGTCCCAAAGGTGCTTTTTCAAAAGGCAACTAGATTTTCTTTGTTTTTCTTCTTGAAGACATTTTGCTTTTCACCAGGAAGCTTCCTCAGTTCTGAGAATCTCCATAGACATGAATTGGATGGAGGTTTTTTTCAGTTGTGTCTAGAATAGGTCAGTTGCTGAATTAAGGAGATGTTCTGTCCCCCTCTCACACATGCACACCAGCAGTCGACCAAGAGTTAAAATAAAGCAGCAGACAAGAATTTCCTTTGATAACAGAATTGGCAGCAACCCAGTGGCTGCTTGCCAAAAGTTTTTACTTACAAAGGGAGGTTTTTCTCCTCCGTCCGAAACATCAAAGTAAGTCCACAAAAGCCAAAGAATAGTCAAGTCCAGTCCAAAAATCAATCCAAGCAGAGCATATAACAAAGTTCCAGAAATGCAGAATGACTTACTAGCTTTCAGTTTTGTTCGTCACAAGGCTTGACTGGCCACCACACCCCCTTTTATCCCCCGTGGGGTGTGGTCCAGTGACTCAGCTTAATCTCTGGCATGCCTCTTCCTCTGCTGCGTGCGCTTATCTCTACGATGCTGTCGGGGGTCCAGCCAAGACTCATCTCCATCACTGTCCAACTGCGGCTGCTCCAAAGTGCCTGGCCCCTGGCCTATCTCTTGGCTTTCGGAGGACACCTGAGGCATTGCCAGAGAGGAGGGTCCTGGAGAGGGAGGCCTTGCCAACTCCTCTCCTTCACTTTCGGAGTCTTTTCCCTCTGATAAGACAGGCTTGGGGGTCGGAGTCACAACAGGAGTGAGCAAAAGACTTCTTTGCATCAGTCTACCATTCATATTACAGATGTAGTACTTGTCAATTTTTCCTATACTGTTATTTACGTTAGATACCTTTTGACTAATATTAGATTTATATTAAATACATCTGAGCAACATGTAGCGCAAACTTCATCATCATGCTCTGTATGTATTATTATGATTATCATTATTCCATTGCTTTGAATGTAACTGCTTCTGCACTGGGTGTTCACAGTCACACTTGATGTGACAGTTAAAGTATTCAATTCAATTCAATTAATTTGCTATATAATCATTTATTTAGCATAGGGCTAAATAAATTTTTGGACTTGCAACATTTCACCTAGATTTTTAATCTATATAATAATCAGGGGTGAAATGCTCCCGGTTCGGACCGGATCACCTGATCTGGTAGTGATGGAGGCAGGTGGTTCGGAGAACCGGTAGCAAAAATCCCTGCCCCCACCATTGCCCAGCTGAGCCGCACAATCATCAGAGGCTTTTTTTTTTATTTTTAAAAGCATATTTCCTACAACCTCTTTGGCCGAAAAAATGCTTTTAAAAGTAAAAAAAAAAAAAGCCTTTGATGATCGTGCGGCTCAGCTGGGATCGTCAGAGGCTTTAAAAAAAAAAGAAAGCCTCTGCCGATCAGGCAAGTCAGCTGGGATGGTCAGAGGCTTTTAAAAAAAAGAGAGAAAGCCTCTGCTGATCAGGCAAGGCAGCTGGGTTCATCAGAGGCTTTTAAAGCATTTTTTTTTACAACCTCTTCAGCTGAAGAGGTTGTAGAAAAAATGGTTTTAAAAGTAAAAAAAAAAAAAAGTTGGCCACACCCATTCAGTCATATTAACCCCCCCCCCCCACCAAGCCACGCCCATAGAACCGGTAGTAACAAATTTTACATTTCACCACTACTCTCTATGTATTATGATGATGATTATCATTATTCCGTTGCTTTGAATGTAACTGCTTCTGCACTGGGTGTTCATAGTCACACTCGATGTGACAGATAAAGTATTCAATTCAATTCAATTAATTTGCTATATAATTATTTATTTAGCATATGGCTAAAAAAAATTTTGGACTTGCAACATTTCACCTAGATTTTTAATCTACATAATAATATTTTATAGGAAGAAAAAAAAGTGAAATAAAAAGGCAGTAAAATGGCAGTCTGGACTCATTTTTCAAGAATTTAGGTCTTTTTGTGTTAACAAGAGAAGCATTTACTAAATTGGATCAGAAGATTTAAAAGACTTTTTTTAAAAAAACTACCTTTTTAGGACTGAAAGGAAATGACAGTACTAACTGCATTTGTGCTAGAGAACTGACAAAAGAGGAGTAATTATCCACAGACAAGCAAAATGTATCTTGCATTGCTGATGTCAATTTTCTGATTGCAGGCATCTCCTGGAATAAAGAGTTGAGGGAGAAAGTGCCATTCCACAGTTGTTTTCAACTTCTACAACAACAACAGTTTCACCTAAATTAAATCATGTGGATGTTCTTGGCTATTGTATTATGACTAAATAGAAGATGTATGTCTTTGCAATAGAAAATAACCCAATCATACTCACATGTCCTGCATAACTTGGATTTTATTGCTTTATGAAGAAATTGTAGAACAGTGGTTTTTGGTTTTTAGTGGGGGATTCTAAACTTTTTTTTTATCATCATTTCTCCCTTTAGTGTAACTTTTATACCCGTCCTCTAAAAAGTTCAAAACCCAAAATGAACTAAATAATGAAAACAATACAATGAAACTTTGGGAAAATTTTCGGATTCATTGTAGCAATGTAATTAAAAGGTTCTTCACACTTCTGATGGACTCTGCACTTCCCCAAGAAAGGAACACCTCACAGTTTGGCAAACCCTGGGCCAGAGAAAAATATGTAGCTTACCAAATATTTTATATGAAGGTTTATTTACTATCATTGCTATTTAAAAGATAGCCACGGGAAAAGTTTCCCATTTAAATATGTGGTTGTTGAAATACAAACACAAATGATGGGTTAGATATGCTAGTGATCATATGGCATCTAAAGTCACCTTTTCTTGGAATAAAAAGGAATAGAAATGTCCTGGCTGACTTGCTCCTTCAAGTTATTTATTGTGGGGGGGAAAAACAATTAAGCAATTCTACCATACAGGCCATTTCAAAGCTGATATGATTAAACAATCTCAGTGTAATGCCTCAGACAAATTAACTAAAAATTGAGTTATAAGCAGAGAATCTTCTTATATTTTCATTTGATTTACAACCAGAATGAGAGTATTTCTCAATTGAAATGATTAATGCAGAAGTGAAGAAATATGTTAATGTGATCCGATTTTCTCAATCACTCAGTTTCCAAGTAAGAATATAATTAAAATTATTACCAATTAAATGTGCAACTAAGCAGAATGGAGCGTTAGTTTAAGGAATAAAAATGTACAAAGAACCCATTAATTCTGCATTATTGACCAAGAACATTTAATTCTAAATGAGAATTTAATATTTCTGTTCACGATCTTCCAAGAAAAGATGATCCATTGAACACATCCATTACGTTATAAGCATAATCCAACAAGGCATTTAAAGAACAGAGATTAAGTGCATAAGCAGAACTGTTGCTTTTATTTTTACATTAAAGGGGAAAATAATAACTAACTAACCTTTGAAAACAACAATTCCAATGTAGTCAATCAGAAACGGGGTGGGCTGGTGGCGGTTTGCAGGAGAACTTCCAGCTATGATTTGGTGCATTTCAGAGAACCCCAAATCCCACTCCTGGCTGGTCCTGCCCACCCCACCCTGCCCCTTACAGGAGTCCCCACGCGGCCCGTTTTGGATGCAGGTAAGTGTAGGGCACACATGGAGGCTCGGGAAGGTGAAAAACAGGCCTACTGGCAGTTCGGGAAAGCCAGAAATGGGCCTGTTTCTGGCCTCCAGAGACCTCTGGAGCCTGAGGTTGTAAACGGGCCTGTTTCTGGCCACTAGAGGGCCTCTGGAGCCTGGGAAGGCTGTTTTCGCCCTCCTGGAGGCTCGAAGAAAGCCTCCGAAGCCCGGGGAGGGCAAAAATGCCCCCCCCGCCGTGGTGCAGGAGGCTGACTAGGCCATGCCCACCATGGCCACGCCCACCCAGCAACCAGTCAGCGAACCCCTTGCTAAAATTTTTGAAGCTCATCCCTGATCAGAAACCAATTGCCCCCAAGAGTGTTTCAGCTAATCATCTAATGTAAATACCACATTAAGGTGACCAGATTTTAACATTGGTAAAGAGGGACATTGTGGGCGTGGCTTATTTTGTGGGCGTGGCTAGCTGGTCATGTGACTGGGTGGGCGTGGCTAGCTGGTCATGTGACCGGGTGGCCATGGCTATGTCTATAGGGTAAGGTGAACAGATTTTAACATTGGTAAGAAGGACACCATTGTGGGCGTGGCTTATTGTGTGGGCGTGGCTTGGAGGCCATGTGACTGGGTGGGCGTGGCTACCTGGTCATGTGACCGGGTGGCCATGGCTATGTGTATAGGGACTACTCAGAGGGCTGAAAAGTCATTTCTGACAGGTCCTCACACTTTTGACTGGTCCTCACACTTATGACCATCCTCACATTTATGCCCGTGCAGCATTCTTAACAACCATGTCACTCATTTCACAACTGCTTCTCTTCAACAAGGTGACAAGATAGGGCAAAAATGTAAAATGTGAGGACAGTCGTAAGTTCGAGGACTGGTCAAAAGTGTGAGGACCAGTCAAAAATAACTTTTTCAGCCCTCTGAGTAGTCCATATGCACAAAAGGACTAACCAGAGGGCTGAAAAAAGTCATTTCTGACAGGTCCTCGCACTTTTGACTGGTCCTCACACTTATGACCATCCTCACATTTATGCCCATGCAGCATTCTTAACAACCATGTCACTCATTTCACAACTGCTTCTCTTCACCATGATGACAAGATAGGGCAAAAATGTAAAATGTGAGGACAGTCATAAGTTCGAGGACTGGTCAAAAGTGTGAGGACCAGTCAAAAATAACTTTTTCAGCCCTCTGAGTAGTCCATATGCATTAAAGGATTACAGCAATAGAGAGGGATGAAGGAATGGAAATTAGAGTAGGAGTGAGGGTAAGAGAGGGAGGAAGAGAGGAGGAGAAGGAGAAAGAAAGAGGAAGTAGGGAGGAGAAAAAGAGGGTGGGGGGAAGAGAAAGTAAGAAGGAAAGAAAAGAGAGAGGTGGTAGGTTTGAGGAGAAAGATTGCTGTACAATAAAAAAGATGAAAGGGAAGAAAGCCAACCCCAAGCAAATATAAAGATATTAAGATAAAGAATGAATTGTTAAACTTTAAAGAATAAAAGAGAACAAATATGAATAAATAGCAATAATTAGAAACACACATACAAACATACAATGTATTTTCTTTGAACAGAATATTTGGCTGGTTCACAAATTTAAACAGCGTTTAGTCATTTCAATTAAATTTACAATTTCTATATTTCCTTTTTGCCATATTTATTCCTCATCTATTTTTTAAAAAAACCAATATTACCCTTCATCCTCATCTCTAATCTTAATCAAATTCAATTTTTCCCTTCTATTCTATATTATACCCCTTCCCATTGTCATCTATTTTTATATCCATCCTCACATTGTTTAATTATGTAATTATGTAATACAGTTGTTTAATACAAATTCAACATTTTAATATAAATCAATTAGTTATAAAACTATCTTTTTTGTATATTAATCAATATGAACATGAATATTCCAATTATTTCCATGCAATCCAATTTCTTACAAATCAATTAATTATATTTACCAATAATAATAAACCAAATAATTTCTCCCATATATTCCTCCGAACCACAACTTAACCATTTCTGCTTTCAACACAATATACAATTAATAGTATCTCAATTATTACAATTCCCTAGTTAAATACAGCTTTTTTTCCTTTGTGTTTTAAAATCTTGAACTCTCCTCCTAAATTTCCCATTGTTTGCAGTTTTTCACCTACCTTTTTTGGGGAGGAAAAATAAAAATAAAAATAAATCTCTCTCTGCCTCATTTTGTCACGCTGCACCAAAGACCCTGGTTTCAGTTTCGTTTCTGAAGCTTAGCTAGGGGAAAAAAAAACTGCTTTACACTGATTGCCTGTAGGGCGGCCCTTTGAAGCCCCGGGCAAGAGTTTAAACAGTTTTTTTTTCTTCTAGCCATCAGCTGGGGCTCAAGAAAAATCGGGACTTTTTTGAAACGCCGCGGGACGCGGGACAAATTGCTCAAAAGCGGGACTGTCCCGCCAAAAGCGGGACGTCTGGTCACCTTACACCACATCTCTTTTCTATTAAACAAGGGTAAAAGAACAACAGGAGGAGAAACAAATCCAAATATACCATTACTCCTTGTTGAAACCAGGCCCAAACTTTGATACCTGGAGCCCAAGCTCAATAAATAGAAACTATTTTCAGATTAACTAATATTTCTCTCTAATCTTCGTTCAGTCACAGAAAAGGAAAAATAATTAAAAAAAAAAAAAGACTGGAAAAGCAAAAAAAAAATGGATTTAATCACTTAGAATCCAGTTAGAAATCCACTGGACAGCTAAAAGGAGTCTAGACCAGGGGTCAGCAATTCACCCCTCTGCTGCAGCTCCCTGTTACTCAATCGGCACCCCATTTATTGAGCTTTTCAACCCCCCAGTAGGCCAACCATGGATAAATCCAAGAAAAGTTTCAGAAGAAAATAGAATGTTTAATTCAACTACATGTGCTAGTTTTGTAGCTGCTCAAGAAATAGTCAGGCACAGGAAAGGTTTTGTGGCTCCCAATATTTTCTTTTCTGTGGGAAACAAGTCCAAATGGCTCTTTGAGTGTTTTTTATTTTATTTTTTTTATTTTATTTTGAATTTGTATACCGCCCTTCTCCCTGAGGACTCAGGGCGGTGAACAGCCAAGTAAAAACATCAAGTACAAATATTAAAATACAGTTAAAATATACATATATAAATTTGGCCCCATTAATTAAAAACAATAAACAAAACACTTAAAAACACTTAAAAAAATTTAAGGTTTAAGGTTGCAGAACCCTGGTCTAGACTATCCACTATCAAACTTACTTTATAGAACAAGATACTGGGGAAAATGCACCTGTATAGTCAGACAAACAAGAGGGAAACTCAAATTCTAATCCATCCTCAGCACCTCATTTGTTCTCATTTTCTCTCTCTTTCTCATTCTCTCTGTCACTCTCTATCTCTCTCTCCCACAGCGTTGTTTTTCTCCATAAAAGAATAGAGGGGAGTGCTTTGTATGCTGCTAAAATGAAAATACTTTATTACAGACTAAGATCAAATGTTTTCCAGAATGCTATTTATAATGCTTTAAAAAAAACTTGTGCTAATGATCTGAATATAACTAATTTTATATGCATATATTTGCCTAATTTAAATCTGCAGAAATGGGAATAAAATACATGGGGGGTTAAGAATGCAGACAGCAAAAAGTTTGAAATATGTTAAAATTGCAGAATAAGTTAGAATGGCTATGTGTATGCTTCTTTTGAGAACATCTGTCAGAATACGTCCAGAATATGTTACTGTGTATATAAGGTGAGGGAAAAAATGACTATATGAGGCATCCTTTAGAGATACAGTTGAGAACTAGGACAAAGTATAACAAAATGGTGCAGAGATATTGCTACTACATCCTAAAATTACAATGTGGAGAGGCTCATTGTAATTAATTGATGTTCCTGATGCTTTCAAAGGTACTTGTGGCATCATCTGAAAAATGGCTGATCTATAGAAGAGGGCAGTTAGAAGCAAGCACACTGCTTGTATAAAAATCAATACAGTGACTCAGTCAAGTCAAGGGAACCATGCATTTACCTGTTTTCTACATCTGATAGAAAGTACAATGTGATTTTAAGACCTGAAGAGGGGAACACATTGAAATATTCCAGGTGGTTCTGAATAATGCTGGACCACAAACTGATTTTAGACTATTATATCATATCATCATCATCATCATCTCATAACCATAAATATTTTTAGAATTGATAATTATCTGGTAGACAATTAAGGTTGGGTGATCTCAAAATCTAAACAGATCCAAACCTGCTTAATTCTTGGACATGGGATCTTCAGGAACTACCAACTATAAGATAGGGAACTGCCAAGACATTTTGAAGAAGACAGTTACAAACTACTTCTATATTGCTACCAAGGAAAATACAAAGAGATATATCTATGTCAGATGTTGAGCTTAGCTCAAAAAGTATCTCTCTGTTGCAGATAGCAAGCTGTTATGGGGGAGGATCTGATAGGCAATTAAAATCTTAGAACAAGCAATAATGTATCTTCTTATTGTTGTTTTTGAAGAAATAACTAGCATGCGTGATTGGACACTGGCTAATCTTATGAGGAAATCTCCAATTTCCAATGATTTAAATGGCAGAAAAATGGGTAATTTGTGGCTGTAGTTTCTTCTACAGCTACTGGTGGAGAGATTTATGCTTTAACTTTATGAAAATATGTATTACACTGTCAGAAAATGCAGCATACAAGCAGATGGACAACAAACTAAAGTCATTTCTCCATAGTGACTTATAACAACTTCATAGCATCACCTGGCTACCATTGATATGACAGAAAGCCTGTCTGCATTACTATTATTCTGGCACAACAATGATTGAATGACTCTAGAAGATGCTATAAGTCACCAGTGAGAAAAATGAGCAAAGACCACTGGCCTTAGTACAGAAGCAGAAAACAGCAAATATTAAGAAAAGAGCTGTCTGCACTCTTGGGTCAGTGTGAAAAACAACTACAATTCCCTCTACACATTTCCTAGTAAGGTTGGATTGCAACAATTAGCCAAACCAAGAATTTATGTCCAATATCCCAACGTTGTTTCAATCTACTCTGTCCCTACATCCCTAAAATCTAGCATCTTCCAGTAACCAAGAAGCCTTATACACAACACTAGAAGTGATGCTGAAATATCATGGTAAATGGTGTGAATGCTAAAGTACATAAGAAGCAACTTCAGCCTGATTTTCATACACAAAAGAAAAAGAATTGGAAGACTATATACCAAGGATGTTCTTGTCCATAGCCCCAAACCAAACAACAGGCAATTTACATAGTGGTTCATTAACTGCTGGTTAGTATATTTTGGGAATGAGTTACGTATTCCATCACATATCCATAAAATGTTTTCTTCAACCCAGCATCCATCACACTATATCATATTAAAATTATCAGACATCTGTCTTAATATTTCTAGAGCTTGGGTTCCCCTTCACCTTACACCAATTAATTTTAAATGTAAATCCTTTCTGAAAAGCACAAACTAGTTATAAAAACCAAACCACTTGCCATAATGGTTAGCTGCAATTAGTATACTAATCAAAGTGCTAAAAATTTCCCTTCCACCAAAACTGCAAATATCTACCAAGTGAAACTTTAAGCTAAGGCCCTTAAATTCTTGCCAGGTTACACAAAATCCAAGAAAAAAGATTCCCTAGCTTTATTTTGCATGCCTCAAAGAAAATACACATGAATAAATTAAGTTTAACAAATACAAGTAGTTGAAGAAAATAAATATGCAGTTCATCTGACTCTTTATTGAGCTGCTGCCAAAATGGTTTACAGTCTTTTATTGATTTGAAATGAATTCTTGCAACATTGATAGAGCAATTTCTGACTTACAATTCCTATGAAATACACTTTTCCTATGGCAGGAGCTGCTGGTATAATTTGAGAGTTGTAACTCATGAGTCGCATGGAAATGGTCATTTTCATTTCAAAAAGATACGAAAAACCATAGATTTACAGATCTTCACTACTCAAAAGTATGGGAAATAACAGCTTTACAGCAGTTCCTATTAGTCTGGATTTTTTCCCCTCGATCTCTTTCTACCAAACAACAGCTCTTATTTCTTATTCCACAGTACATTTTAACTTCTTGTCAGCTAAGTGTTTCTTTGTCGTCTCAGATATAGACGGAAAGAAAGAAACTCAGGATCAATTTTAAAGACAGCATTTATAAGAAATGAAAAGAAGAGATCCATGAAGATGAAATTCATAAATACTATAAATAAATGGCATACAGCAAAGTGAATGCTTCTTCTGACAATATATAAAAAGTAGAAGGCACAATGTTTCTAAGGAAAAAAAATACTTTATAACCAGTTTATAGAGATATTCGTAATATCCTTATTTTTCCACTTTTGACTGGAATGTCTGATCACTCAAGCCAATTTTACATCTTTTTTTTTTCTCACACACACAGTAATTTTTTATAACACAGTGTTGCAAAATCTTATTCTGCAGCATGTCAGTCTAACAGGACACTAATAGGTATCATTTTTTGGTTGGTATATATCGTAAATATTAACCTTCATCCTACTTGTATCACAGTCCTAAAATGCTCTCCTTGTCCTATTTCTAATTGGTAAGTATAATATTGATAGTCATAAATTATATTTTAAATTGTTTTAAATAGTTACTTAAAGCCTCTATACATTTATTCATATTATAAATTTTATTTAAGATTTTTTACAGCAGAATTATTTTTATTTCATTCTGGTCAAAGACCATAATTGCATTTGGCTTTTATCCATTTACAGCAAAATATAAATAATTATATAACCACAACAGTTCAAGCCTCTTATTAGACTTTAAATTGTGCTGAATATTGGAATCACTTAGATGCTCATATCATGACTTAAATTATAATAATTTGGATATCCTCAAGCAGTTCAGTTGATTTGAATTTAATGCCTGAAGATTAATCTCTGATCTGAAGTTAATGTCCGAACTGAGATCTTATATTACTTTTGAGCTAGCTTTTCTTCCAAGTTATTGTCCAATCTGTTCTTGCCAAAAATGAAAACTTTTGTTCCAGTGCAACAAAAAGAAGAAAAAAAACTACACAGGAACCTTTCTGGTTTCGGCAAGGAACCACATTAGGTGGCTCTTTGCTTTGATACAGAATCACATTACTTCTATAGCACAAATTTCATTACCGATGAAATTCACATGGGCCTTAATGTTAAATCATTTTTTTTTAAATGAAGACTTGCCCAACAATACCACCTAGAATCAGAAGAAACTTACCTGTACTGAAATTAAGGTTATTCTATACTCCAGGGAATCTATTAAACCATACGCTAAAGCTAGGTTTTAACTGATGATAACCTATTGTATGTGCTATATATACTATAAAACCCTACAGAATTTGTTTCAGTGCAACCAACTATCATATAATTGAGTATGATTGTACCAGATGCAAAGCAGTAATCACATGTCTAACAGGGAACCCAATTAGTCTTTGGAATCCAATTAAGAGAATGAAATGGGTGTTAATTATGCAGAGTTACTATATCAGTGGAATTTAACAAATAAATAAATATGCACCTTTCTGCATTTTCAGCTCAGAACTAGCCCAGCATATAGGCAATTTATAATGCCAAAACTATTTATTTCAACATTTTTCCAAGAGTACATAAAGGGACATCTCAGACATAAAAACAAATTATTCAGAAAAACTTTTGGTAGGCTTTAAATTTCCCAAGGTATCAAATGAAGTTACACATGATTCTTATATTATTTTTCAAAAGGCATTGATTTGATTTCTCAAGCGTGCTATTTTTCCTATCAGTGTAATAAGCAGCATACTTGACATCTGTATGACAAAGCTAAACAGGCCAGGAGATGGCACTTTTGCATGTTAAGAAGCAAATCCATCAGTTGGGAATTTCAGAATAAACTTTTCTCTAGATCATCTCCACTTTCTAAATAAAAAAAAAAAAATTCAAGTGTGGGTAATATTATTAGTGCGACCGCAAAGACTGAACTTCATAATGAGACACTCTGCATGGTCTTTGTTTTAGCTAAGTATTTCTCACTAGATTACAATCAGGTTACTTTCAGGAGCATATTATTTACCTTCACAATAGGCAGAGTCCCCTTGGACAGAGACATAACCACTTTTGCATTCGCAAGTAGCTCGTGTGTTCCAGTTTCTGCACTCTGAATTTTCACCACATCGGTGCCCTTGTGCACAGAAATTATGACCTGAAAAATGAAATGCATTTATGCAATTCATGTATTCATATTAAGGCATCAAAAAATAGATACTACTGATTAATATACACATTTAACAGAGCATATAGACTTCCTTCCCCTGAGCTTGCCATTTACTTACAGTATATACTAAACTAATATGACTTGCTCTTCCTAGTGATAGAAGGATCTCCTACCATTTTGTTCTGGAATTCGTCAAACCATTTTTAACAACAAAATCATAATGTACCTCAACCTTAGCCTGGCTGCTTATTTGAGAGAAATCTAATTAGCTGTTATATTACTGAGTATATATTACTGATGTACTTTACTGAGTCATGCCCAGATTTATTAATATACATTAACAGAATCTATTGAGGATGAATGGACATTAGATGAAACAGGTGGGCCTTTATAAAGCCAGGTTCCATTCATTAAGGACTTTATAGAAGATAACCAGCACCTTCGATTGGTCCCAGAAGTCCACCAATAAGCACTGTTACATTATTGCCTATGCCACTGCATTTTGAATCAGCTACAGTTTGTGAATGGCCTTCAAAAAAAACTCTATTGCAGTAGTCCATGCATGAGGTCAGCAAAGGGTAGTTCTATAAGATGAAACTGTGCAAAGGCCTTTCCAGCCACAGCTGCCAAGTGCTCCTCAAGCAGGAACTATAAGTCCAAAAAAAAAAACCCCAACAGTACACTATTTCCAAATGCAGAAGTGTAACCCCATTCAAAACTAACAGAATGACAAGAGTTGGAAGGGACCTTAGAGGTCTTTAATTAATTAATTAAATTAAATTAAATTAATTAAATTTATATGCCGCCCCTCTCCAAAGATTCAGGGCGGCTCACAATACATTTTAAAAAATCATTATAAAAAACATTGAAAAATTAAAAACATTAAAAATTCATTCACGCCATTCATGGCCAGATCTCGCCAGATCACAAGAGTGAGATCAACGGCCCAAGGCCTGCCAGAAAAGCCAGGTCTTCACCACTTTTTGGAAGGCCAATAGGATGGGGATGGTCCGGATCTCAGGAGGTAACTGGTTCCAGAGAGCTGGGGCAGCCACAGAGAAGGCCCTCCCCCGCGGGCCCGCAAGCCAGCATTGGTTAGCTGACGGGACCTGGAGGAGACCAACTCTGTGGGATCTTACTGGTCTCTGGGAGCTATGTGGCAGAAGGCGGTCTTGAAGACAACCTGGCCCTGAGCCATGTAGAACTCCCTGTCCAATCTCTGTTCAGTCAGGAAACCCTATACCATTTCAGGCAAGTGGTTGTCCTATCTCTTCTTAAAAACCTCCAGTGTTGTAGCACCCACAACTTTTGGAGTCAATTTGTTCCACTAATTAATTGTTTTAACTGTCAGGAAATTTCTCATTAATTCTTGATTGCTTCTCTCCTTGATTAGTTTCCATCCATTGCTTCTTGTCCTGCCTTCAGGTGCTTTGTGGCAACTCCTCAAATATTGGAACTAGAGGTTGAAAGGCTCCAGTTCCAAGTGGTCCAAATACCTAAAGCCATTTGATCTTACTAGAGTCAAATTTGAATCTATTCTTCTTACTTAGACACACACACACCTGAATATTTCAGCATATTGGCAACATCTGACCCCAAGTCAATGGATGAAGGCTAGCAAACACCAACTCCATTAACAAAGCCAAAACTACTGCATGAACTATTATATAAACTTGCCTCAAGTATTCAAGATCATGTTTCCATCACCTTGCCAATATTTCTTTCAGGTACCTGTTCCCCTCTGTTAACCAACCAGGAGCTTGGGATCAAATGAAAGTCGCCACCAAAAGTTGTGGATGCTCCAACCCTGGAGGTTTTTAAGTAGAGGCTGGATAACCATTTGTCTGAAATGGCATTGGGTTTCCTACCTGAGCAGGGGGTTGGACTAGAAGACCTCCCAGTCTACTCTTTCCATTATTTACTCTCAGTATCATTTTAAATTCTAAAATTTTAATTCCCTTGACTAAGTAAATGGTAGTTTGAATGGCAATCAGTAGGCAGCAGTGATTACTACTCCATCTATTTTGGGGCCCTGAAATGAAAAGCAAAGGAGTCAAAACAAATTTGTTTCATTGATTTCAGAAAAAAAAGTAATTTTACCTAGATTTTAATTTTCTCTTTTGGTGTATAAACTATCAAAAACTGAAATATAATTGGCATTTCATTAGAAATCTTTTTAAAGTGTATTCAGTTTCTCACAACTATACTTGTATTGGCAAAAGTGTTTTGCCTGATATGAGTTTTCACATTACAGGAATTGCTGAAGAGCAGATAAAATATTTATAACATGTTTTTCCCTCTTTCTCTCTGCCTTACCCCACTCCATGGATACCGGTGATGAAATAATTTCATACTGATTTTTCTAAAACCTAAAATACACCTAGACATTTCCAAACAGTGAATCTTTTTGAAAAACACTACACTCTAGGCCTTTGACCTCTTCAAATATTACAGCTGAATCCTTCACACCTCAATCAAGGTTGTAGTGTAATTTTCCTATACTTGGCTTTCCTTTGATGAGGGCATCCTTATATCTTTATTACAATTGCTTCCACTAGATTAAATTTTCCTTTAAGTTATTTGACTGTGCAATGATCCATTTATCATTTTAAGCTAATTATAATGGTAATCAAATTCCATGCTTCGGAGAATAGGTAGACAATCTTATTTCACATTGGTGAAGAATATTGTAACTGGTTATGCCCTTAGTCTCCTAAAGGGATCACTCAAATTAGATATAGGTTAACATCCCTAAAATTGGAAGAATTTAACAATTCACTTCTTCTTTCAAGGTATTCTGATTTCAGTCTTATTTATTTAATTTTTCCTGACTATTTTTTTTTTGTCAAGGCAGTGCTGATAGCTCTCGCTTCCTATTTGCCCCACAATAATTCTAACATCTGGAATGGAATTCCAGGCAACTAGACCTAAATGTGATGGAAAGAACTTTTCCAATACAAAAATAAATATTCCACCCCAAATAAGTAAGTTCCAACAACATTAAAAGGAACAAAGGACGGAAAAAACACATACAGATATGTGTCTGCCTGAGCATCCCCACAGTCCAATATATCTCTTTATTGAGGTTGTTACAAAAGGCAACTCTTAACTGATTTCTCCTGAAACCCAAGAAGAAAGATCTCCATAAAGAGGAAATTCCAAAGCATAGAGGCAACCACTGAAAATACTTTATTTCCTAGGTCATGTGATGAAAAGCCGATTTAATCAGAATTGGTGTTATTCTATGTTAGTGAGACAACTCTATCGAGTTTATTTGTGAATTAGGGCAAGAAAAAAAGGTTCCCCATTAATTTTTATTTATTTATTTATTTTACTTTACTTTACTTACACTACCCAAGATCTATGGCAGTATAAAAAGATTCATGGCAGCGCAGAATTAAAATCAATGAATACAATAAATCTGTAAATGAACATATCAAAACTAATAAATCCCTATTTAACACTACAATTTATTATTCTATTAATATCCTACTTTCAAATTGGCAAATATTCAAAACAATTAACAAAGAACTTTAAAAACCCCAATTCAGTCTGTCATATTGCAAAATTTGGGAGATATTTTCAAAACAAAGATTCAGAATACCTATAATTATGTAGATTACTTAATTTGTCAAGCTAATTAAAATTCACATCATTAACTATTCTAAAATTTCTTCAGTCAAATCATGCTTATAATGATTGGGAAAAGATTGTAATAATACCACATGTGTTTTGAATGCTGAATATCATAGGTCTGACACCCATAAAAAAGGTTCTTCTCTAAAAACCTAGAGAATATTTCTTAGTTTGAGTCATTAACTACATTCATCATATCACCCTAAATCATAGTAACCTTCAGCTCAGGCACCATACTTTTTTTTTCTTTCTCCGTGTAATTGGGAAGAAAAGACCAGAAGATTTGCTTTTGTTTAATTACTATGTGAGGTATCATCTCACTAACAAACTGTGATTAACACCACAGTCAGTTACAAAAAGCCATAAATGTGGCTTCAGAAGCTGCTTCAATGAAACCAGTGGTAAACTGAGATTGATTAAAAGAGAAAGCAAAGACTTCTAAACTCTTATTCATCTATACTTGTGAAATGGGAAACTGAAGGCTGCATAGTTCAATTCCTACTCCTCATTTTAAATGACGACTTTACACCAGAATCGAATGTGATCATTATAAAACCTGCTCGCTGCTCTTAATTTCCAAAAATAAATATCTAAATTTCAAAGTTTAGAATTCCAACATCAAAATTTTGAAAATGCTTCTATAGTTATAATATGTGCAAAGAATTTAATAAAATCATGCTGATATTACCCTTTCTGACAAGGCAGTGTAACACAAGTACATTTAAGGGATCTATATGAGGTCACTAGAACTGTGTCCCTCCACCCATTTCCAAAAACAGAAAAAACAAATCTCACAAGCCTATGTTTCCTAGTGTCTTCAGCATAAACATTTAGTTTACATATTTGCATGTCATTCTGTCAAATTCCTGACAGATATAAAATATGTGCACAATATGTGAACTCAAACAGCTGTTCCTCAGAAGAACATATTGTGTCTGAAAGAATTCTTTGTAAACCATCATTTCTTGCAGCAGAGTGATTAAATTCATATTTTCCAACATCTATCTAATATTTAATCAAAATGAAGTTATAGAAATAATTCAAGCTTCACAAACAATTGACTATTGTTTATATTTATAGATACAAAATTCTAGCAAGTTGCTGTGGGAAACAATTTATATTTCCCACAGCAACTTGCTAGAATTTTATATCTATTCTCTAGAAACAGTCTAGTCCAGGGGTCAGCAACCTGCGGCTCTGGAGCCGCATGTGGCTCTTTCACCTCTCTGCTGCAGCTCCCTGTCACTCAAAATATGTGTCACAACTGCCAATGTGCGATACCCACCGGCATGTGATTAATTGAGCTTTTTGACCCCGGTAGGCCAACCATGGATAAATCCAAGAAAAGAAAAGTTTCAGAAGAAAACAAAACATTTAATTCAACTACATATGCTAGTTTTGTGGCTGCTCAGGAAATAGTCAGGCATGGGAAGGGTTTTGTGGCCCCCAGCGTTTTCTTTTCTGTGGGAAACAGGTCCAAATGGCTCTTTGAGTGTTTAAGGTTGCAGACCCCTGGTGTAGTCTTAGGGCTAAATTCAAAGAGGCGAGAACACTGCTCTCTAATATGTCTCCTAAAACAGCCACTCAAAGAAATTATAAATAATTTTTTATGTAAGTAAATTATAAGGATTAATAGAGGCACATTACTACCTTCTCATTGCATGTATTCATGTCTAGACAGTAACCCAAACCTATTAAAATCTGTTCCAAAATAAGACCCATTTTAAAGACATTTCAACTATAGGGGACCACACTATACCACAAATCTCAGTCATAACAATGAAAGTTACTCCTGAGCAGAGTGTAAAAGATCAATAGATATATTTTTGCATTAGAAAATACCAAATAGTGTGACACAGAATGATGTGGTAAAACTTTTTCTTCCAGGAAAAAACACATACTCCAATTCCAAATTATGGCAATAGTGAAAAATCACAAAATTTGCTTGGGTTAGCAATGATTGCATTATTCTACTTATTTATTTTTTGAAAGAAAATTTATACAGATGCCCAACTCACTTTCTTTGACTCCGGGTGGCTTACAGAAATAAACTATACTTTCAATTATTTTAGTTTTTAAAAATAGCAAAAGGGAATTAACTGCAACAATAATTACCTATCAATTTGAATACTTTTTTAAAGAAAATTTGATTTATATGCCGCCCTTCTCCAGAGACTCAGGGCGGTTTACAATGCGTTAAGCAATAGCCTTCATACTTTTGTATATTTTTACCTACCTTAGAAAGGATGGAAGGCTGAGTCAACCTTGAGCCTGGTGAGATTCGAACTTACAGTAATTGCAGACAGCTGGTGTTAATCACAATGCTATCAGTCTGCTGAGCCACCAGGTCCGTTATATACTTAGAATACTTAGAATTATTGTGCATCAATTTTATGTGCAAAAATGAAAAAAAATACAAGTGAGATATTTGATAATTATGAATGTACTACTTTCAGACTAGGTTTGCAAAAATTCTGGAAAGCTGAAACACCAGCCTTGTACATGAGAGTCTTGAACTTTTATCTACAGAATTTGAAATACAGCTATAATATTGAAATATAGCTATATATGGCAATACTTAGATCCGGAAGAAATGCTGTTATTAAGGAGCAATAAACATTTATTTTTCATTGCCATATCTTATTCCAGAATGCAGCTACACGAGCTATCATGGGTGCATCTAGATACACCCACATTACACCAATTTTCCGCGAGCTACACTGGCTCCCTATTGGTCTCCGGGTACAATTCAAGGTATTGGTTATTACCTTTAAAGCCCTACATGACTCAGGGCCAGGTTATCTTCGAGACCGCCTTCTACCACATAGCTCCCAACGACCGGTAAGATCCCACAGAGTTGGTCTCCTCCGGGTCCCGTCAGCTAAACAATGCCGGCTGGCGAGCCCGCAGGGGAGGGCCTTCTCTGTGGCTGCCCCAGCTCTCTGGAACCAGTTACCTCCTGAGGTCCTGACCACCTCCACCCTATTGGCCTTCCAAAAAGTGGTGAAGACCTGGCTTTTCTGGCAGGACTGGGGCCGGTGATCTCACTGTTGCGACCTTGTAAGATCCGGTGATGAATGGTGTGAATGGGTTTTAATATTTTAATGTTTAAATGTTTTTATAATGGTTTTTTAAATGCATTGTAAGCCACCCTGAGTCTCCGGAGAAAGGCGGCAATAAATTGAACTAAATAAACAAATAAATAAATATTAATTGCCTCAGAGCATTAAAAATTACTACTAATATTTTTTAACATAATATAGATATGGTTCCTTGATTTGAGCTAATTGGCTTTTTTATGAATTTGGGGTTCAGATTTGGGCTTACTTTAAAATCCCTAAATGACTTGAGATCAGGGTATTGAAGGACTGCTTTCTTCCATATACTTTTCTTTATATGCTCCAGATCCCACTGCTTTGCGATGCAACCATGACAAATAATTACTAATAATCAAGTTCCTCCTGCAGTTAGCATCCATCTGATAGAAATATATTTCCTGCTAATATTAGATAGGTTAGATGTCAGCATTTTATTTATCCTAGCATTTGGATAAATTTAGCTGTTTAGAAATAAACAGATTGTCTTGATGCATTACTTTAATAATGTTTCCTTGATGGCTCATGTTTTAACACATTTCGTAATTTTGTGATTCTGCTTCTGCAGAATCTGCTGCTGCTGCTGCATAATTTTTAATTACAAGTTCAGGATTTGTTCATGCAACACTGCAACATTTGAAGGATTGGAATTGGAATTTGCAAGATTGTCTCTCAATCTGGGAGACAATCCAGGGATTTTATGATGTTTGTTATCAGAAGTGAAGGGGGATCATTTTTGACCTGTTAGATATCAACAACCTAAGTTTTCCCTCTGGTCTGCTTTTGAGCAGAGTTTGAAATACTCAAACGTGATGGGCTGGTTCCTTGACAGCTCCCTATAAAAGGGCTAGCTGTCAGAGAGGCTGGCTGCTGGATTGTAGATAGTTGCTGAATAAAGAGCTGTTGTCTGAAGCCTGTCTCCAGTCTCTTCAATCTAGCTTCTTAACACTGGCAATGAATGTGGGATCTTGAAGGAGTACTGAAGACCAAAAAGAGCTGACAACGAGACCAGCCAGGCAGCAAAAGCGAATGGCGGCCATCCTGCATGCCAAATTCAAATACAAGGAATTGCAGCAAACATATCTGCGCTCCACCCACCTACACTGTTTGATCCATTGAAGGAGATATGGGGCACTTAGATGACTAGATTTGAGTGTTTCATGGAAGCGAACAATCTGGGTTGTTGGATAACCAGAAAAGAGCGCTGTTCCTGAGCCACTGCAGGCATGACGTATTCGACACAGCTGAATCTTTGTCTGAGCCAACGCCAGTACAATCTGTACTGTGGCAAGTGCTGCAAAATTCACTAAAGACCCATTATGCTCCAGCACCATCTAAAACAGTGAATTATTATGAATTCAGGCACCGCATGCAGCAGGATGGCGAATCCATCAACCAATATGTCCTTGCACTTCGAAAAGCCGCTGCCCACTGCGAATTTAGAGACTTGAATAACATTTTGATAGATCAGATCATTTGTGGTGTAAAAGATCTCCAACTGCAATGATGACTTTTAGCCAAAACAAATCTGACCTTGCAGGCTGCATTGGATGAGGCAAGGGCGACCAAGTTGTCCAACAGAGCAGCTGAATCACTTCAAAAGCTGACAGCCACAATACATAAAGGCCACTATCAGGACGAGGAATCTGAAGGAAGTGAGGACGAGGTCTATCGCACTGATAGAAAGAGACCCACAGAGCAGGAGAATAAAAGGCAACCATGTGTCAGCTGCGGGGGTCAGCACCCTAGAGCATCCTGCTGTTACAGGGATGCCATCTGCCACAGATGTGATAGAAAAGGGCATTTGGCAAGAGTTTGCCAAGCAAACCTGCCCACCAATCACCGAGCCGCCTCAGACGTTCCTAAATTGGAGGCCCCAAAACCACCTAAGCAGGAAATGTGGAAGCCAAGGTGCAAAACTGTCAATGCAAGAGCGCCTGAAACAAATTACCAAATGAGAATAGGGCAGGCGAGCACTCGCTGCAGGAAGAAATTACATGTCACTGTGCGAATTGAAGAGTCGCCCTGTGACATGGAAATTGACACTGGGTCATCAGTAACAATCATTTCCTGGCAGGTGTTGAAGGCTGCAGTTCCGAGGATCCAGAAAAAGCAACTAGATCGCCAACAATTGCAGCTCAGCTACCTGAGATTTCCCTGGTACAACTACCAGGAAATCGAATCCCTGTAATCAGCTGCGGAACCTTCAATGTCCAGTTCAACAAATTCCAGGGAGACCTGTCCTTAATGGTTATTGGTGGAGACCTCCTGAACCTGCTCGGTTTGGACTGGTTCAAGTCCCTTGGACTAGGAGTCAGGCATCAAAGTCATTGCCAGCTTGTGGGCCGATGACCTGATTTGGAAGTTCCAAGATGTGTTTAACCCAGAATTCGGCAAGTATGTGGACACTCCCATTTTGTTTAGTTTAGACCCCAGGGTAGCGCCCATCTGATTAAAGCCCCGGAGAGTTCCTTTTGCCCTCAAACCCAGGATAGACAAGGAATTAGATAAACTTATCTGGCAGAGCATACTTGAGCCAGTTGACCACGGCAAGTGGGAAACCTCAATTGTTACCCCAGTCAAGAGTGATGGTTCTGTGCGCATCTGCGCTGACTGTAAGTGTACTTTAAACAAGGCACTTCAGCAGAGTGCATATCCAGTACCCATAGCCCAGCACCTCTTGCATTCCCTTGGGCCGGGGAGAATTTTCACCAAATTAGACCTTGTGCAGGTGTACCAGCAGTGCCTGTAGATGGCGCTACGGCGTAGGCTCAAACTATTGTAATGCTCAGAGGGGCGTTCTAATGTCACCATTTACAATTTGGCATTAGCATTGCCCTGGGACTTTTCCAGAGTGTAATGGAAAGGCTATTGCAGAAAATTTACGGTTAGCACCATACTTTGATGACATTTTAATTACTGCCGGTGACGAACAGCAACTACACTCATGTTTGAGGGAGGTGCTGTCAAAATTTAGGTCTGTAGGGCTCCAAGTCAAGGGCAACAAATGCCAGATCGGAGTCCCCGAAGTAGAGTTCCTGGGTTACAGAATCAATGGGGAAGGCATCCATCCTACCCAAAGCAAAGTCAGAGCAATTCAGGAAGCCCCCACTCCACAGAACCAGACCGAATTGCAAGCCTTCCTGGGCTTGCTCAATTACTTCAGTGTTTTCCTGAAAAATAAGGCCACAGTTGCTGAACCGCTCCACAAGCTGCTGGCTAAGAAAAGCCTTTGGGTCTGGGGGTGCAAAGAAACCACAGCTTTTTCAGCAGTAAAATGCCTCCTTTCTGCTGACAGTTTTTTAATCCAGTATAATGACACCCTACCATTGGTACTGGTTTGTGATGCCTCTCCTTTCAGTGTG
This sequence comes from Pituophis catenifer annectens, assembly GCF_029215685.1. Classification (NCBI taxonomy): domain Eukaryota; kingdom Metazoa; phylum Chordata; class Lepidosauria; order Squamata; family Colubridae; genus Pituophis; species Pituophis catenifer. The sequence continues at coordinate 264,054,372 of NW_027256881.1, forward strand.
GGGGCTGTGCTTAGTCACTGATTCCCCAATGGGACCGAGGCCCCAGTCACCTACTTTTCCAGGACACTATCTAATGCAGAGAAACTATAGCCAGCTGGACAGGGAAGTGCTGAATGCGGTGGCCGGGGTCAACTGGTTTCATGAATACTAGTTTGGGAGGGATTTTGAATTGGTTACGGACCACAAACCTTTATTGGGCCTCTTGGCGGGAGACCATCCCACACCAGTGGCTTTGTTTTCTTGTCAGCTTCCTGCTATAAGCTGCTTCACCAGCCCGGCAAGACTTTGGGATATGCCAATGCCCTCAGCAGATGCCCCCTGCCAGATTTATTGGATGAGCCAACTCTGGACATTCCCATCCTCCTCATTGACTGCCTGGCCTCTGGCCTCGTGACTTCTGCTGCTGTGGCCATGCACTCAGCTAAGAATGCTACATTCAAAATGCTTTTGAACTGGGTATGGAGGGGATGGCCAAAAGGCCCATTTGGTGCAGACTTTAAGCCATTTGAGGCTCGACAACACGAGATATTGGCGCAGGGGGTTGTTTACTATGGGGAGACCAGGTAATCATACCTCCAAGTCTAAGGTATTCTATACTAAAAACATTGCATGAGGGACATCCGGGGATTGTCTGGGTGAAAGCCCTAGCCCGAAGTTTTGTGTGGTGGCCCAAATATGGACCAGGAAATAAAAGAATGGGTAGCCAGGTGTCAGCCTTGTAAAGAGTCACGGCCCTCTCCGTCTAGGATACCCATCCAAGAGTGGGATCGCCCTAGAGCCCCCTGGTCTAGGGTTCAGATCGATTTAGCTGGGCCCTTTCATGACCAAACCTTCTTAGTGGTCGTGGATGCCTACTCCAAGTGACTGGAGATCATCCTGATGGGCACCATTACCGTTGATGCAATAATCAAGGTGCTCAATAAACTATTTGCCACTCACAGTCTGCCTGATGTCCTCGTATCGGACAACCGCCCGCAATTTACTGCCACCCAATTTAAAGGTTTCCAGGCAGAACTAGGGATACGCCATGACCTCACAACACCCTTTCATCCAGCCAGTAATGAGCAGGCTGAAAGGATGGTAAGGAATGCCAAGAAGGCATTGGGCAGGTTGGCACCAGGAGATTGGCAAGAGTAGGTAGACAAATTCCTCCTGTACCAACACATAACATCCAGTGTGGCCACAGGAAGAAGTCTGGCGGAGCTCCTGCTGGGTCGCCGGCTTCGATCGGTCTTAGACCACCTTCACCCAAATTATGCCTCTGAAACAACAATAGAAATGCAAAACCGCACCAGGTCCTTTAGCATTGGGGACCTGGTTCACTCACAAAACTTTGCCAAAGGACCCCTATGGCTACCTGGAAAAATAAAAAAGATAATAGGGCCCAAGTCATATATAGTTAGGCTTAATGAAGGGTGCCAATGGAGGCGGCACATAGATCAATTATGTAGCCACCTCAGTCAAACTAAAGAAAACTTAGAAATTGAACAACAGGAATTTAACTCTAATCCCTTCCTAGCAGACTCAAGCCCTATGGAACTGGAGAACGACCTGAAGAACCAGGAATCCAGCAACGCACCTCCCATGAACTGGTTCCCATAGAATCCAAGGCCCTGCTTGAAAGTTTCCAGGACTTTCCATGGGCAGAACAAGAGGCAGCAGCAGGCACAACCTCTCAGCCCGCTGCCGCCACACTAACTGAGCCATGCAGGTCAAGTAGATCTAGCAAACGCCCCACCTATTAGCATGACTATATATGTAGAGTGAATTGCTCCAACAAGAAGGGGATATTGACAGCCTAAGTTTTTCCTCTGGTCCGCTGTTTGAGTGGGAAAAATACTCAAACATGATTGTCTAGTTTTCCTGAAGCTTCTTATAAAAGAGCTATCTGTCAGAGAGGCTGACTGCCGGATTGTAGATAGTTGTTGTCTGAAGCCTGTCTCCAGTCTCTTCAATCTATCTACTTAATATGACCCATGTCTTATTTTAAAGAATTAGGTTAGAAATAGTAGAGGAGCTCTTTTGGGAGGCAAATCATTGCCATCATCATCATAACATGCACTTTCTAGCTTAAAATTTTGTACCATTGCAATTCAGCTATATTGTAACTTAATTTCAGTGGTGTGATTTAGAGAATGCTGCGAAGTTGTATATGCTCTATAGGTTGAGAAGTCTATGTGGTTCTCCTATATGGTTTTCTTATTCTAAATGGAAAAATAATGTTGTTTTCTAACTTGGGCAGTCTCATTCTACGTCTAGAATTTAGACAAATAAAATCTGTTCACAGAAACATCATAGAACCTATAAAATTCTTCCACTCTAAACTCAACGAACTACTCAAAAACCACTTAAATTGTCAAAAATCCAGGCAGCATGCTACTTACCTTTACAAACATGACAGCACTGATTTTCTGGGAGTACATAGTCTTTTTCTGAACAGTTCAATGGAGGACAGGTCTCTGTTACTTTTACTAAAATTCCATTCTGGAAATAAACAATGATCATAATTGATAAAAATGAAAGTGACAGAGTTGGCTCATACTTTTTATATTTTATAGCTAGTTATAGTTATATAGCATGAATGTTATTTACCAACAACATTGCAAACTGTCAGACATATTTCATAAGTTAAATACATTTCACACAAATAACCAAAGAATAACCAAAAAGTTATTCTTCTTTGACATTTGTATTCACAAATAAAACAGCATTGACACAGCATTCCCATTAAAAACAGCATTATTCTTAAATTCAAGAGTGCATAGCTTATTATTCTTTCTATATTCCATTTAACTATTTTCATGAATCAGTCTCCTATTATTTGTTGATTATGATCCTAATGGCTTTTATAATTATTATTTATTTCATTTATTACTGAAATGGTCTTAGTCCTAAATTTGAGCTTGGTACTACAGTGGTTTAAAGCACCCTGTTATTAACACAGCTGCCTGCAATTTACTGCTGGTTCGAATCTCTCCAAGGCTCAAGGTTGACTCAGCCTTCCATCCTTTCTAAGGTAGGTTAAATGAGGACCCAGTTTGTGGGGGCAATAAGCTGACTTTGTATAAATATACAAAAGTATGAAGGCTATTGCTTAACGCACTGTAAGCCGCCCTGAGTCTCCGGAGAAGGGTGGCATATAAATCAAATTAAAAAAAAAAATCTATGACTTCATTTTAATATATTGCAAAATTCAGAATCTAGAAATTTGGCATTCTTCAATCTATCAGTTCATGCATATATTTTATTATATGAGTCACAAACCAATCATTAGTCTTCCTTTAGTGGCTTCTACCTATCTTGTTCAGTCCAATAGGAAGTGTATGTTGGGTTTTGTCAATTAAAGAAGATAGCTTGTGGGATCTAGGAAGCTTGTCTTCTTGTCCTGGCACCTGATCTCCAGAAAACCTTATCACCTGAGATCAAATTAGTCCTAACCTTGCTTGTCATCCATAAAATGCTGAAGACCTGCTATTCGACCAGTCATGAGAAATGAGTGAAGCCCATATGGTTGATATTGTTTGGTGATTTTCTATATTCCAAGCTGTCATTTTTCTTGGATGTTGTGTTGAATGTTTAATTAGTTATAATATTGTTTTTACTTTGAAATGTTATTTATCACCTAGAGTTGCTTTGGTGAGAAGGGGGACTACATAAATGTAAAAAAATAAATAAATCAGTAAATACAACAATAGAACTCTGTACACACTACAAAAAATGCAAAAAAAAAAAAACAATGACCACAATGCAATGTCTACTTTTTAAAAGCTGAAATGAAAAAAGACAACCTTTTTCTATTGATTCAGGGATCTTAAATGTTAGCACTTCTTTCAAACTGTATTCTAAAAAGAATTAATTCAGAGCATGAATGTTACACATTTTTGCAACTCTGATCTCTTTTAAAATATGGGTCTTTCCAGGGAACATGCAGCAGATGTAGAGGACAGATACACAATCTCAGAAAAAGACAAAACGAATCTGAAGTGCTGCAGAATCCTTTGAAATATAGCTATCTCTTTAAGACATGACCAGGCAACTAGAAAAACAGTAACACTTGGAAGCCAAAATCTGTCTCTCATTTTGATCAGCTTCTTCATAATGAAGCATTTGTATCACTAATAGTATAATTCATGTAATTCTGTTCATTATGGCTATGAATTCCATCCATATCTCTGCACAAACAATCTATTTTTGCAAATGTCTAAGTATTTTCAATTATTTTAGCACAAAGACAATAAGCCAAAGTTTTATTTTTAAAAGTTTAAAACTGAAAACACTTCAAACTGAAAGGCTAACTAGGATTCATTAGATTCCATTTATTTTGCAAACAAAAAGAGGATAACGAAAGGAAAATTATTCAGTTAGAGAGAAAATTTTACATATTTTTGGCCTCATGTGGTCTAAAATATTAAAAATAAAAATAAACCAGAAAGTCCTAATATCTAATTCTGTAAAACATTAAGGAATGTGATATAAATTATGTCAAACCAAGTTTGCATCAAGCAGCCAACAGGAATTTGGTGAAATATAAATTAATGTAATGAATAATTATTTCATGATATATTTATTGTCTAATATATAAATAATATAATAAACACTAAACATAATGGTTACATTTTTCTGAAAAGACTGATCAATGCTCCATAATTAAGAGAAGTTCAATACTTGGGTTGAAATGTGTCTGGCCCCAAACCATCATTGGCATACTGCCCAGGGGTGAAATGTAAAATTTGTTACTACTGATTCTGTGGTCGTGGCTTGGTGGTGGTGGGGGTAATGTGACTGGGTGGGTGTGGCCAACTTTAAAAAAAAAGTTTCAAAGCATTTTTTCTGCAAATGCAAAAAAATGCTTTGAAAAGGCTCTGCCGATCAGGCAATACAGCTGGGATCGTCAGAGCCTTTTCAAAGCATTTTTTTAACCACCTCTTCCACTGAAGAGGTTGCAGAAAAACATGCTTTAAAAGTCTCTCTGATGATCCCAGCTGAGTTGCCTGATCGTCAGAGAGACTTATAAAGCCTTTTTTTCTGCAACCTCTTCAGCGGAAGAGGGGTTTAAAAAATGCTTTGAAAAGGCTCTGCTGATCAGGCAACACAGCTGAGATCATCAGAGAGACTTAAAGCATTTTTTTCTGCAACCTCTTCCGGGGTAGAGGTGGTTAAAAATGCTTTCAAAAAGCTCTGACGATCCCAGCTGTGTTGCCTGATCAGCAGAGCCTTTTCAAAGCATTTTTAACCACTTCTTCCCTGGAAGAGGTTGCAGAAAAAAAATGCTTTGAAAAGCCTCTGACAATCCCAGCTGAGCTGTGTGATCATCAGAGCCTTTTTTTTTTTTTTTTTTACTTTTAAAAGCATTTTTTCAGTGGAAGAAGTTGTAGAAAAAATGCTCTTAAAAGTAAAAAAAAAAAAAAAGCCTCTGATGATTGTGCGGCTCAGCTGGGCATGGTGGGGGGGGCGCAGGGATTTTTGCTACCGGTTCTCCGAACCACCCGCCACCATCGCTATCGGATCGGGTGATCCAGTCCAAACCAGGAGCATTTCACCCCTGATACTGCCTCTTGAAGACTTGTGCATATGTATGTTCTTTATTTATTTCATCATTAGTTCACAGTTTCTTAATCATTTATATTTCCCTGTATATTCTCCAACTGTGTTCTAAATTTCTTTTAATTATGGAATATACAGCCAGGAAAGCAGAGGATATATTCCAATCCACTATTATAGTCTCTGCTTAAATGTTTACAGTCAAGCAGAGTCCATCTTCTCCAGCAAATGATAGTCCTAAGGCCATCTGTTCCAATGTTGAACAGCTTTTGCCATAAGGACATTTTTCCTGTTGTCCAATCAAAATCTACTTTCTTGTAATTAAAACCCACTCTCTTTTCTCCTGGAACAACTCTGAACAATTCCATCCTGAACTCTACATGCAGCTCTTCAGATATTTGTAGACAACTACTGTATCTTCTCATCACTAAATTAAACATGCCTGAAGCCTCCAACCATTTTAGGTTTCTCAAATATTGTTACATATTTGATATGACTATTCCAATTTTATATTTGCAAAATTTGGAAATGATTTTTTTTTCAGATGCTTTGTTATAACTAACATAATATGGATTAGTGTGTTCAGCGCAATGTGTAAACACTGAAATCAATGAAGCAGATTAGATATAAAGAATGAACCCATCTGGGCTCAGTTCAATTTTGGGATGAATAATCAAGCTATTCCCCTCAAAGATCAGGTGAGTAGCTCAATTTATGTCACTCCAACTCCAAATTCAATTATCTTATTACATTCTTGATGATAAGACTTTCAAAAGAAAAACAATTCATTGAGCTTTCACATCCCTACAGGACTCAGAAATATTAAATGAATTCTGATTTAAGCTGGAGAAAAATTCAGCTGGGGCAAAAAGATGATAAATGAATTTCCTGAAGTCAGCAGTATTGCTAGCATAACAATCAGGTATATATTATAGTGTACGCATACAATGGGAAAGCCAAGGGAAATCATTAAACCATAAAAAAGCGGAAGTTAGAATATTTTGGACATGTGATGCGACACCCAAAAAAATACAGTATACTTCACTTAATCCTCCAAGGAAAGATTGAAGGGAAATGAGGTCCAGGCAGAAAAAAGAACGTCATGGCTTCAAAATCTAAGGGACTAGTTTGGATAAAACTCAACAGCACTTATTCGTGTGGCTGTTGATAAAAATAAGATCGCCAACATCCAATGATGGATATGGTTCAAGAAGAAGAAGACACATACAATATGTTATGCACACTGTCATGTAGAAATGAAGGCAGGTAACAAACATGTATGCAGCACAAACTAACAATAGATGAGCATATCTTTTGTATTTTGAAAATCAGGAGAATTCCTATAACTATGTTTTTTATTATGCAATGCTATACAACCCAAACTGCACAGTTCGATAGATCAGGGCAACCTCTAATAAAAAAGGCTAATGGCAAACCTAAACTTTTTTTTAGTGTGTGTGTGTGTGTGTGTGTGTGTGTGTGTGTATGTACATATACATATATATATATATATATATATATATATATATATATATATATATATATATATATATATATATATATATATATATCATCTCTACCTGGGATTCTCTTATAGAAAAAGATTATTGTGAAATAATAACATGCACTGGGGGACAAATGAAGCCCCTGACTTTCCTATGCTCCCTGGAATATTCTAATGGACATCTATGAAGATCAACAGACAACCTGGAAGAAACAGCAAAACATGTGTTCCATGGCAGCTCATGTGGATGAACCCTTGTTTGGCTCTGGGAATGAGAAAGCCTCCCTAAGGACAGAAGAATGAACCTGATTTGGTCAGTGGCATGAAATGTAAAAAGATTGGGCCCTCACTATATCTTTTTCCCCCTGTTATCAATCATGAAACAACAGCAGGAACAGAATAGAGAGCATAGTTGAGTGCCTGAAATTCACAGAATTACAGAGGTACAGAAAAGAGTCTCAAAATGGTGGTTGTAAGATAGGTGCTGCAAATGGAATCTTAAATGTTGAAGAGAGGATTCCTTCATATATTCTGATAGGTATTTTGAAAACCAGAATGAATCTTTTAAAAACAATCATTCGGAATGTCAGAACCCTTCACCAATCTTGAAACACTAATAATGTCCTACAAGAAATTGTTGCCTTGAAAGTAGACGTTGCAGAGTACAGCATACAAAAGCAGGACAAATGTACCATGATCTATTCCAGTTGTATTTCCCATACAAACAGCACTGACACTATCATGAAAAGAAACATTGTGTTAGCAGTGATTGGCTTCTAGCCACTAAATGACAAAATAATCATGACCAAAATTGATGCCAAACCTTTCACTGTAGTAATATTATAGATTTGTAATCTGTAATTTATTATCTCAATAGGAAATCACTCAAATCAAGAAGAGTTTTTATGAAACAATACAAGAAGCAGAGTCTATGAACGTAATTATTATGGGACATCTAAATGTGAAAGTAGGTTCAGAAAATATCTATCTGTAAAGTAAAAATGGTCTAAGGTATAAGAAATGACAGTGGCCAAGGAATTAGATCAGTGGTGGGTTTCTACTGGTTTGCCCCGGTTCAGGCGAACCAGTAGTGGCAGCGGCGGGAGGCTCTGCCCACCCACCGGGACATTATCACAGATGCTCTGTGCATGCGCAGAAGCACCACACATGAGCAAAGTGAGCGCACGTGTGTGCACTCCTGATTCCGAACCGGTAGCAAAGGTAAGTGGAACCCACTACTGATTTGATAATACTTAGAGGAGCCTAAATCTTTCTATTCTTTGAAAGGTTTGAACCGTTCCATACTTAGTTCCATGTTCCAGCAACTAGAAAGAAGATTATGTACTTGAAAAAAATTCAAAAGATGCAACAAGGAACCAAACGACTGTGTTATGATAAAAGATAGATTTAAGAATTCTATTAAGGCATGTCTTGATATAAACATTTATTCCAACTACAACCTTGTTATATTAAATTCTGTATTTTATTTTAAAAACAAAGAACATCAGAGAACAAAATAGAACATTTCCAAGAAAAATTTGGAAATATGTACCGTGTTTCCCCGAAAATAAGACTCTGTTTTATATTTTTTTGAATCCTGAAATAAGCCCGATTGTGCTTATTATCAGGGGATGTCTTATTTGGGGGGAAACAGGGTAAAAATACACTTTAAAGAAAAACAATGAAAATAGGTTTTACAATATTTTGAAGAAGATAATACAGACCAAACTGTTAGTGTGGAAAAACAGTCAATGTTATTCAGGCAGTGAATGCACTTAAAAAGTGCAGAAAGTAACTAACTAAAGGTAAGAAGCAAAACGAAGGAAGTTTGGATAATAGAAATTTTTTCAGCAATGATGGAAAAGAGGAAAAAAGTTTTTTTAAAAAACTATTTGCTAAAAGACTCTAAACAATCAATTTTTATTTCAATTCCTAGGAAAGCAAGAACTGAACACAGAATCCCATTAGTCTTATCAGACAAGCAACAAAAAATGTTATTCAAAGTTAATTTCTTAAGAAATGCAGGATAGTTCAACAATGTCATAAGTGAAGTTCAGAGCACATTTATGAAATAGTACCACTAGGGAAGGCATTTTAAACCAGAAAACAAGAATCAAGATAGTTTTTTAAAAAACAAAAACGCATCTCTTTATGCTTTGTCGATTACTGAAAAGCCTTTGATTCTGTTATTCATGAAATGTTGATCAAAACTTTGGAGCAAATTGGGATGGATGACAAAGACATTAGAATGATAATGAATCTGTACTGGGAGTAAACTTCTTCTTTTAAGACTGAAAGAGATTTTTCAAAAGACTTTTCAATCCAAAAAGGAATGCACCAAGAATGTATCCTATCACAGCTCCTTTTCAACATCTATACTGAGGAAATATTTAATGAACCAAACACTGCACCAACTCTGTCAATAGGTACTATGAAAATAACAAATTTACGATAGGGATTATAATACAATGCTCCTGGCATAAAAAGCAGAGAACTTGCAGCTTCTAATTTATAAAACATAAACAAGTGAAAAATATTGATTATAGTTTAATCAAAAAAAAAAGTGATGATAATCTTGGAGAAAAAGAGCTCTCCAAAAATAGTGGTCAGTGATGCTCCCTTCTCAAAGCCAAGCATTCTGTCTATCTTGGACACTTAGTAACGGAACATAGAGAAAATGGTGCAAGAAAAATGTGAATAGAAATTACCAAGAAAATGTTTTTAGACATGAAGAATATTCTGACTTCAAAGGAAACAGACTAAAAACTAAGGATAAGAGTAGCCAAATTCTATGTCTAATTAAGTCTCCTTTATAACTCTGAAACAAGGGCAATATACAAAGAGGATAACAACAGGATGAAAACCTTCAAAATGCGGCTTTTAAGGCAAATCTTGAGAATCATTTAAAAAATCAAATCTCAAAGTTGTAGTAATGGCACAGGACAAAAGGAGCCTCAGAAGACTATTAAACAAAGAAAATGGAGATATATGGATCATATATTTGGAATATTGCATCCATTTCTAGTTCCATACCGTTCCACACTTGGAATATTGCATCTAGTTCTGGTCACCACATTTTAAAAAGACGTTGAGACTCTGGAAAGAATGCAGAGAAAAGCAACAAGGATGATTGGCTGGAAGTTAAAACATACAAAGAACAATTGCAGGAATTGGGTATGTCTAGCCTAGTGAAAAGATGATTAGGGAAGACATGATAGCAGTGTTCTAATATTTGAGGGGCTCCTACAAAGATGAGGGGTTCAACCTATGTTGCAAAGCATCAGAAGGCAAGACAAGAAATAATGGATAGAAACTATCCAAAGAGAGAAGCAGCCTATAACTAAGAAGGAATTTCCTAATGGTGAGATCAATCAATCAATCAATGGAATGGCTTGCCTTCAGAAGTTGTGGATGCTCCATCACTGGAGGCTTCCAAAAAGAAACTGGACAGCTATTTGTCTGAAATGGTCTTGCTCAACCAGGGGGTTGGACTAGAAGACCTCCAAGATCCCTTCCAACTCTGGTATTCTGTGATTATATACTATAGGCAAGATGGGGAGAGCAAATAAATTAAACAAACAAACAAACACATTCAGGCACAACTCAGTACAATGGGCTCTGCTAGAATAAAAGAACCTGGAGAGATCAAGAGATATTTGGAATAGCAATATGTATAATTGGACTGGCCTAAATTATGACGCGTGTTTAAGACTGGCAAATACAATGTGGAGTTATAGTTGTCAATCTCCTTCAAAAAGAAGATAGCTGAAATGAACATATGAAAAATACAATGATGCTCTGCATTGTAATAGGCTCCAGGAGAAAAGGACACCATATCCCCCATTGTGAAGCACACTAAAATTAACTGTGCTGTGCAAGGTGCTGTGAGAGCAGCGGGCAGGCTATGGAGGTGGCAACAGTAGGGGTGTCGGCTGCAGCCAGGCCGAGCAAGTGTCTCGGGGTGGAGACCAAGTTGTGCATCTCCACGAGCGACCAACATGTGTGCAGCACCAACAAGGACCAGAAAAAGTACAAGGGTGCTTCCAGCGGTGAAATCCAGCAGGTTCCGACAGGTTCTGGAAAACCAGTAGTGGAAATTTTGAGCAGTTTGGAGAACTGGCAAATACAACATCTGGCTGGTCCCAGAGTGTGGTAGGAATGGGGATTTTGAAGAATTCTTCCCCTGGAGTGGGATGGGAATGGAGATTTTGCAATATCCTTCCCCTGCCACACCCACCAAGCCACACCATGCCCACCAGGCCATGCCCATAGAACCGGTAGTAAAAAAATTTGGATTTCACCACTGAGTGCTTCTCTCCCGCTCTGGAATATGGAGTGAGTCTCCATTGCCCTCTGTCGCTCTTACTTTCTCAGGCCAGGTGAGGAGTGTCTGGGAGGGAAGGGCAAGGGGCATGGCCAGCCAGTGGTGGGTTCAGCTGACAAGGAGCCACAGCAGGGGGACGAAAGAGCCTCATTTATCTGGGCACTTGAAATGACTCTTGATTTAAATAAAATAAAAAGCACCCAAAGAAGAAGAAAGAACAACATCAGCAAAAAAACCCACCACCAACTCTCGCCTGAGAGAGAGAGAGAGAAAGAGAGAGGGAGAGAGAGAGATGAGAGAAAGGGAGATGAAAGAGGGAGAAACAAGGAGAGAGAGAGAGAGAGAGAGAGACAGAGACAGAGACAGAGACAGAGACAGAGACAGAGACAGAGACAGAGACAGAGACAGAGACAGAGACAGAGATACCTCTTTCCCACAGAAAACACCAGCAGACATAAAACCTGGGTAAACATGGCTGGGGGGGGGATGTCATGTGACTAGGTGGGAGTAAGTGACATCATATTGGCCATGCCCATCCAGGTTTTGTCGCTCCCAGTGATTTCTTTTCTGTGGGAAACGGGTCCAAATGGCTTTTTGAGTGTTTAAGGTTGCAGACCCCTGACATAGTGCTCTATAACTGCATCTCTTTCTAGGATATGCGCTGTCCAAAATCCAGCTCCGCTGTGTTTTAAAATAGAATGAAATGAAATAAATAATACACTCCGGTGCTTTATTCATTTCCACTTAGAAATCAATAAAACCATTTGCTCTAATCCAGAATAGTATGGATTAATTCTATTACAGTCATTACAAATGGCATTGATTTCTGTCTGCATTGTTAGTGCAGAAAGAGATAACCCTTTAGGGCTAGTAGACATATCTGGAATATTGAGTGCCTTGTGCAACTACTATCACACAGCAATTGCCCAGATGGTCATTTATCAAATACTACATGAACAAATGGCAAATGGCTAAAACTGACTACCATACCTGGCTCTCCAAGATGTTAGTATTGCTTTTATTTTTATTTTCCTGATCAAGAGGACACCTTTGCAGACAAAATGTTAGCCTATGGTTTTGTATGAATTTATTATTATTACTATTATTACTATTATTATTATTATTATTATTATTATTATTATTATTATCTCTTTTATTCATTAAACATGAAACTCAATCAACTGAACATTTAAAAATGTGTCACAAATATGAGTGACTGGTACTAATGGGTTAATGCCACTAATGCCAGTGTCCTAGATATCAACCAAGTATCTTCTTAAAATATATTATATTCTGAGTAGCACAGTTTTTTGCAGTTCCGCTGGTGTTATTGCAGGAAGCTGCAATTTCTTGATGTATTTTGTAAAATTCTTGAACATGGTACCAAGTGCCCCAATGACAACAGGTATCACTATTACATGTTTCATCTATAGCCGTGTAGTTTCGATGGCCAGGTCGCAAAATTTTGTGATTTTTTTCCAGTTCTTTTTCTTTGACTCTGGCATCTCCTGGTATTACTACTACTACTACTACTACTACTACTACTACTACTATTATTATTATTATTATTATTATTATTATTATTATTATTATTATTAACTTTATTCATTAAACATGAAACTCAGTCAACTGAACATTCAAAAATGCATCACAAATAACATTGACTTGTGCTACTGGTTGATACGGGTTGCTGCCAGTGTCCTAGGTATCAACCAAGTATCTTCTTAAGATGTACGATGTTCCAAGTAGGCAGTTTTTTGCAGCTCCGCTGGTGTTATTGCAGGAAGCTGCAATTTGTTGATGTATCTTATAAAATTCTTAGACATGGTACCAAGTGCCCCGATGACAATGGGTATCACTGTGACATGTTTCATCTATAGCCGTGTAGTTTTGATGGCCAGGTCGTGATATTTCGTGATTTTTTTCCAGTTATTTTTCTTCTGGCATCTCCTGGTACTGCGATGTCAATAAATTGTATGTTTCGGTTTTCGATAACTGTGATATCTGGCGTGTTGTGTTCCAAGTGACGATCTGTCTGTATTCGAAAGTCCCACAAAATCTTCCCCTTCTCATTTTCTATAACTTTTTCCACTTTATGTTCCCATGACTTTTTGGATACAGGTAAGTCATATTTTTTACATAATGACCAGTAGATTAATTTAGCAACTCGGTCGTGTTTAGCTTTGTAATCAGTTTGTGCGATTTTGCTGCACTCACATATTAATACTCCTGGTATTACAACTACTACTACTATTATTACTACTACTATTATTGAAGGACACTTTTATGAGTTAGGTAGGATCTAAATGGATTCTTGTAAATGAACATGAAGGTGGTATCCTTTTACTTCATGCTAGATTCCTGTTTTTTAAAAAATGAATGGACTATGTTTTAGCAAGTTGTAAATCAAATTGAACTGAATTATTTGCATCTAAATAATAACGATCAGATCTGAAACAATATCTAAGCACAAAATATAGAAAGAATTGACTGTTTTCCAAAACATTAGTTTCTTAATTCTAAGATTAGTTTCTTAATCATTTTAACTATTTTTTAACTATTCTACATAAGCAAAAATAGAGCTTTCTTTTCTACTCCTTAATTAACACTACTCGTTTTTAAGTTTTATCTCTTTATTTCTAAATGTAACTTAAATAAAAATATATTTATTTCACTTTGATTAAAGTCATGCTTGGCTTACTATATTAGTCTTTCTTTGTCCCGGTTAAATCTTTTCTAAGCCTATTGGATTAACTGAGAAAATAAGTTTTTCACTTAGAAAGTAAAAATAAAATATGGGGAGATACCTAGTAATAGTACTTAAGAAAAAGATTTTAAGACAGTATTTGATTACAAACTGGGTATAGCGGTGTGCTATATTTATAGAAATGGTTGGTTCAGTTTTGGTCTGCATTATAGATTTGTATTTTCCTAATTGTGGGAATCAACCATTCCATTTGATTCTGTCTACGCTCCACCTCAAGTCTTATGTCCAATTCGAGGCACCATACTTTAAGATTCACTCAGATGAATTTGAAAAAATCCAGGAAAGAAAAACAAGGATGATCAGAGAAGTGGAAACTTCAGCAAAATAAGGGGAATGAAGAAACTGCAGACGCTGGGTTTTAATAGAGATGTTTACAGAGATACAAGAGCAATCTTAAAGTACAGGTAGTCCTCGATTTATGACTACAATTGAGCCCAGATTTTATGTTGCTAAGTGAGAAATTTGTTAAGTGAATTTTACCCCATTTTATGACTTTTCTTGCCACATTTGTTAAGTGAATCACTGCAGTTGTTAAATTAGTAACACGGTTGTTAAGTGAATCTAGCTTCCCCATAGAAGCTCAGAAGGTCACAAAAGGTGATCACATGACCCTGGGACACTGAACCATCCTAATATGAACCAGCTGTCAAGTATCTGCATAGAAATTCCGTGACCATGGGGAATGCTGCCACGGTCATAATTTATTTATTTATTTATTTATTTATTTATTTATTTATTTATTATTTATTTATCTATCTATTTATTTATCTATTTATTTATTTAAATTTATATACCACCCTTCTCCCGAAGGACTCAGTGCAGTGAACAGCCAAAGGTAACCACATAGAGTACAAAAATTTAAGAACAGTTTAAAAACATATTAAACAATTTTGGCCCAACAATTAAAATACCCCTTTTAAAATTCAAATTAAAATTTAAAATAAGTGTAAAAAATGGTCATAAGTCACTTTTTCAGTGCTGTTATAACTTCAAAAGGTCATTAAATGAACTGTCATAAGTCAAAGACTGCCTGTATCTGAAAGGATGTCACAAGAAGGGCCAAGGTCTGTTCCCCATCATATCATTGTACAAAATAATAGAATTCAGGTTATGGGGCAGATAACAAAAACAATAAGAACAACAAAGTACGTCTATGGAGATTCTCAACCATCCAGGTCATGGTTGTCTCAAAGATGTGTTTTTTTTTTTCCAAGAGGCAACCAGAAAGTCCAGTTGCCTCTTGAAAAAAGCATCTTTGGGACAACAAAAAAGTACATTTCCAATTAGGAAAGTTTTATGGTGGGACTATTTGCACAGAAAGGTGATGAGATCATCCGTATTGGCTGTATTAAGCACATGCTACAAAACTATCCATGAATAGTACATTAATTTCAATTCTTTCTCTAAGCAGCACATTGGGCTCAAAGATCTAATTATCCTTTCTGACTTTAGGATTCTCTGTTCTTTGATCTCAGTTCCTCTTTTCTTCTCATTTCCTCTCCTTCAGCTTCTTTTTTCATTTTTCACTGATTTCTTCTATTGTTTCATGTGAAATTTTAAAACTTCTAAATCTATCTATCAACTTTCTCCTACTTAACAACCGCCTTTTGTTTTATTTCTGTTGTTTTTCACTCTTTCCTAAAATTTGTTTGCTTATTAAACATCCACTTTGATTTTTCAGCCCTATGCCACTTTTTTTCACAACCATGTGCGCACATTTGGTCCATAACCCTTTCTTCGATTTAAAGTTTCTAAATACATTTATTTCCCTCTCATTTCCTGCTTAATGTTCTAATTGACTTTTTATTCTTTTCTTATTTTTAGGTTAATTGTTGCATTAATTGTTATTTAATTAAAATGAATGCTCATTTCCATTGCTTACCTGCTCAGGGCTAATATGTGATAAAGGCAGTGTCCATTATTACAAATCCAAGGAGATCAAGCAGAGAGGATAAATGTAGCTTTCTCTAGTTTCTAAGTTACTGTAATTTTTATAGCCGAGTAAAATTGGCGGTTCTGCAACCGGAGGTAGCTTTAATGAATTTTAAGCAGCTTTGCTTCCTTTTTTTCAACTAATGAAAAGTTTTCCCCATTACTTTCACCAGTTAAAATCCTTTTTCTCCCATTATTTTTAGATTGCGATCTTTAAAAAGACTATGATAGATACCTTTATAAATGGAAGTTAAAAGAAATAGCATGTTTTCTGTATAATAAGACATTGAAGCCAAAGAATAGCAGAAGGTGGTCATTTACAAACCTACCTTTCCTGCCATTTTTTAAAAGTGAGGGCTTCCTGAACACCTGCCATAGAACTTCCTTTCCTAAAGGAAATTCCATTTGACAGAATATACACCAATCCAACCCATACTTCAGTCCTAAACCTAATATAATCTCATGTTGAGAGTTTCACATTGTCTCATCAAATTTGTGGGCAAATTTTTCAAAGAATGACTACTCTTGTGAATCTTGTTGAAGAACTCAAGTTTACTTAATAATAAAGTTTTCTTCAAGTCAAGCTCAACTCCTGGAGATTTCAGGGATTTCCACCTAATTTTCTTAGTAGTAACTCCAAAATAGCTGGCTGCAACTTCCTTTTACCTTCTTTTTTTCTCCCGATTTCCCAGTCTAGCCTGTAGTTCTATTATTTCCTAGTGTGAGGGTGAAGGTTTGTTCTCCGAGCTTGTGGGTTGGTTTCCAAACGTTTTGTTACCAGGCTAGGTAACATCTTCAGGATCCATAATTCATTCTTCACTATTTCATTTCCTAGTGTCTCCTGATTGTTGGCCCCAACAGTGGTGGGCTGCTGCCGGTTCAGACCAGTTCTAGCAAACCGGTACTTCTGCCGATAAGCTGGCCCTGGCCACCTGACCCTATCCTGTCTTATATTTCCTTCTTTCTGGCTCAGCTGATTTGCGTGCCTCCGCTGTTCTACTTACCGGGCCTGCCGTAGAAGGTAAGCAGCTGAGCTTCAAATTGCTGTATTTTGAACGCTCCGAGCATGCACATTAGACCTCACAGAATTGGTTATTAAACTGGTTGCAGCCCACCACTGCCCCCACCTTATCATTTTGAAACCAGCCTATCAACGTATTTTTAAAAACCTCTTCAGTTTTGTTTCTAACATATTAAAACCTGGCAAAATAGACTGATGAGTAATTTTTTCAGAAACCAGCATACAAGACTCAAAAATCTTTTCAAGGAAGGGAAAGAGAGATGTGGAATGTGTGAATGAGTGTTTATGAACATAGTGATATAGATGACAGCAGTGTAAAAAATAAATCTGTTGTCAATGCTCCTGATGTAGGGAAGGATAAAAACAACTTCCTAAATCATAAAAACACATACTGTATGATGGGCCTGTGTACTTTTTCCACCCAAGGACTCATGAATATTTTCACATGCTGTTGCTACTTACAAAGTTTGTGCATTACTTAAAACTTGTAAGTATTTATTACACAATGACATGCATGTTTATTCTGAAGAAACTTGAATGGGGAAATGTAATGCATAGGATTGCTGCAAATATTTTTTAAAAAAAAAACTTACACGACATTCTCTGCAGTTCTTGATTACAATCTTCTGACCTTCTGCCAACACTTTATCCCCATAGATGCATTTTGCTAAAATTTAAAAAAAAACACAGACATTATTTAATCCTAAAAGCATATAAATTATGCACTTTAATAGAAACAATATTGCTTAAGTAAATATGATGTCGTCACTTTGCTTTCAGTCGCAATCAGCATTAATTGTTCTTGTTTATTTTGACTGCAATAGTAAATTCATTACAAACATTATTATCTTGAAACATTTTACCACTCACAGTGACAAACTAGCTACTTAGTGACCTGAAGTAAAAGCAGGTCCGGAACAGATATTGAATTCAATTTATTAATAGAATTACTCATGGCAATGACATTCTGCAGGATTTACATTTGTGTTAAAACATGCTTGTATGAAAGAATTAAATAGAATGTGAAAAACGGGCGATGATGCAGAAATAACTAAGTAGAATGATGAGCAATGGGTCCTAATATATGGATTCCGATTAGCTCTAAATACTAAAGGAGAAACTTCAGAACTATTCGCAGTTAAATAGAAGCATCTTCCATAGACATAGCCATCAGACCTGTATCAGCCACTACCAGAAAAACAAAGTTATATGGATGTATGGAGTATCCTAAAAAGAGATATTCCATATATAAACAGAAAGTCTTTGAATTCCTCCCTGGGAAGGGGAAAAATTCCACCAATTTCAAGTGGAATTTACTTGTCTGCCAAATAAATAGGTTCAGCATTACTTGCCAAATTTAGCATCTGTGCCACTTTTTGAAAATGAATAGTTGAAATAAGTTATCTAAACTTTTATAGGCTGCTGATTGCAAAAATAATGATTTATTTGTAACCATTTAGGATACAGTTCTGCTTTATGTGCAGGCCTCTAATTCCAGGTATCTGTTAATGAGAGGACCTTTTAAGGCAGGGCTGTCAAACTTCCGGCCAGCTGGCCATGCCCATAGGCTTTAATGGAAAAAAACATCAATATGCTTGTAGCTACATTTCTTTTCTTTTCTTTTTTTCAGGAATGGATGAAAGTAACAACGAACATCACAATATTAGGAACAGAATAAAAGAAAGAAAGAGATTAGCCCAGCAAATGCTCAAATGGATACTGTCAAGGGTTCTGTACAATTCATTCTGAAACATTTCCCTTGCACTTCTTCTACGACAGACGTGAAGAAAGCTTATACAGCAACCTCCCACTTGGCTAACTAGAAAATGTGCTTACTAATGCAAAAAGTATCCGACACCCATTGAAAAAAAAATAAACATTTTCAAAAGTTCTTTAAAAGGTAGGTTCTCGGAATGTGCTGATTGCTTGCTTTTTTTGAACTGGTAAATTTGTTGCCATGGATCGTTGTGCTTTTCTGCATTTTTTAAAGAAGTCTGGTTTGTGTGTAACACAATGATATAAAGAAGCAGTTTGTATTATGCAAATTAGTCTATCAAAAATTATCTTTCCATTGATATATAATTTTATGATACTACTCCAAAAAAAGGTGGTGTTATTAGCCATCAAACCTCAAAAATATATTTTTCCCAAAAGGTTTCCATAATTTTGGCCACTACTTTAATTGTTGATGTTGTTATTGCTCAGTCGCTAAGTCCTTTCTGACTCTTTGCAACCCCATGGACCATAGCATGCCATGCCCCTTGTCTTCCATTGTCTCCCGGAGTTTGCCCATGTTCATTGTGTTGATGACACTGTCTAACAATTTGATTCCTTCCTGTCCCCTTCTCCATTTGCCTTCAGTCTTTCCCAGCATCAGAGTCTTTTCCAATGAGTCCTCTCTTCTCATTTGGTGACCAAAGTATTTGAGCTTCCATGTAATTAGACCAATTCATAATTAAGACTCACTCAAAACAGGTAAGCAGCAGAAAGAAACAAAAGGAGAGCATACAATAAGAAGGTATAGACTTGAAAACAGGTAAAAGATAAGAAATAGTAGATAGAATTAATCTGAGGGGCTCTGTCCCACTCATTTTTTCCTTCCTTTCAAATGAACCTGTCTAAACCTATTCTATTAGGAGAATAGGGCACAGGCAAAAAAGAACAGGCAGAGTTTTCAGGGGTGATAAAACTTATGTCAGTATGAGAAACACTTATATGCAACTCATCAGCTCCTCACATTAGTTATATGCGGAAACCATCCTTAAAACTCTCCCAGTTCTCTCCAGTCTTCTAATCTCTTTGAGCCAGTTTGAAGGTACCCAATTCAATTAGACACCATGTATTGATTCAAAGATTCAATTTGAAGGTGTGATTCTTGCCTTCAAGTCAAATCACCTTTCCCTGACATAAAAGAGAAAGGGGTTGCTTCAGCATTTACTCTGTTTGCATAATTTAAATTGTGTGAATGTACGTGAGAATTCACTTCATGAAATAAGTAATGGGACTGCAAACAAAAAAAAGAAAGAAAAGCTAGACACATACAAAACCTACACTGTCATTGTTTTATCTCCCATTATAAGAAAGAACAGGTGTATATTTTAAAAACAAATACACTTAATCCCCATCTGACCACCACCCCCACACACCTATATGATACTAATTTGTGCAACCCTCCCAACATGACAAAACAAATGAGCTAATGCTAAAACAACCTGTACAAGAACTATAGATTTAAAGCAACATCCTGGGGTAGGGCTTAATGTATATTCATTGATCATAATTGAAAACAAATGTTAACCTAAAGCTGTCAGATAAATAAGAATAGGATATAGCAATCTCATCCTTCAGTAGCCCATTAATCAAATAAAAACATCCCTAAAACTTTTTTAAAGGCCACCACATTTTCTCAGCGATCAAGAAGGGAAGACAGCTGATACTAAAGCAGTGAGGCCAAGTCTCTAAAGGCCTGGAACTTGACATTATGATCCTGGAGCCAAGAACCAAAGAAGACCCTATTCCCATGATGGCGAACCTATGGCACGCATGCCAGAAGTGGCACACAGCATCCTTTTTGTGGGCATGTGAGTCGTCGCCCTAGTTCAGATCTGCCACGCATGCATGTGCGCCTCCCACTGGCCAGCTGGTCTTCAGGTCTCTGCCATGTATATGTGGAGGGAGGGGGGGAACTGTGGAGGGCATTGTAGGGGACACACACATGCATGTGTGGGGGGCAAGATGCATGCGGGGACATACACATGCATGGGGTGGGGCACAGGGGGCAGGGAGCATGTGGGGGCTACATGGTCATGTGCAGGGATGGGGCACATGCACGTGGCTTGCGCACACATTGCATTTTGGGGGATCGGGTGCATGTGAGTGTGATCACGCACAAACGCACATGCTTTGGGCACTCGGTCTCAAAAAGGTTAGTCATCATTGCCCTATTTGGATAAATATAAAGAACAGCTTGTCCATTGAAACAAGGGCAGAATCAGGGGTGGGTTCTAAAATTTTTTACTACCGGTTCTGTGGGCGTGGCTTTTTTATGGGCATAGCTTGGTGGGGGGTAATGTGACTTGGTGGGCGTGGCCAACTTTTTTTTTTTTCTTTTAAAAGCATTTTTTTCTACAACCTTAAGAAGTTGTAGAAAAAAATGCTTTTAAAAGCCTCTGGCAATCAGGCAACTCAGCTGGGATCGCCAGACGCTTTTAAAGGCATTTTTTTTCCTACAACCTCTTCTAAAATGCTTTTAGAAGCCTCTGATGATCAGACAACTCAGCTGGGATCGCCAGAGACTTTTAAAGGTATTTTTTTTCCTACAACCTCTTCCTACAACCTACAAGAGGTTGTAGAAAAAATGCTTTAAAAAGCCTCTGTCAACCCCAGCTGAGCCGCACGATCATCAGAGGTTTTTTTTTTATTTTTAAAAGCATTTTTTCAGCCAAAGAGTTGTAGACCGAGATGGCGCAGTGATTAGGGTGCAGTACTGCGGCTACTTCAGCTGACTGCTAGTTCAGCAGATCAGCGGATCAAATCTCACCGGCTCAAGGTTGACTCAGCCTTCCATCCTTCCAAGGTAGGTAAAATGAGGAGCCAGATTGTGGGGGCAATAAGCTGACTTTGTATAAAAATGAACACCGCTTAGGGGGGACTGAAAACCCTACTAAGCAGGTATATACAAAAGTATGAAGGCTATTGCTTAACGCATTGTAAGCCGCCCTGAGTCTCTGGAGAAGGGCGGCATATAAATCGAACCAATAAATAAATAAATAAATAGACAAAATGCTTTTAAAAGTAAAAAAAAAAAGCTTCTGATGAGGTGGGCAGGGTAAGCCAGCAGCAACCGGGCCAGGGACCGGTTTGGGGGCGTGGCCAGCCAATGTTATTACCGGTTCTCCAAACTACTACAAATTTTTACTACCGGTTCTTGCGAACCAGTGCGAACTGGAAGCAACCCACCACTGGGCAGAATGATACTGTGGAGGGCTATAAATTTAAACACTGCCAATAGGGTTGAAAAAGGAGCCAATGAAAAGTCCTACGATATAGTAAAACTTGAAAATAACAGAACAGTTTCTCAACCTCAGCAGCTGTAAAGCTGTGTGGACTTCAACTCCCTAGTTAGCAACTTAGTCTACCCAACTTATAGCTTTCAAGATTGAGAAACACAGACACAGACAATCCAGAACAGCTCAAAGAATGCTCTTCTTGACTCAGATCAAGGGGGTAGAGAGCAACCAAGAACACCTAAAAGAAGACTGTAAATAATATGAGACAACCAAGGTGTGAACCAACAATGTTGCATATTCTTCCATCAGTACTTTCCAGATTCTAGAAATATTCATCATGTGAACATTAGGAACCCAAATCATTAAAATCATTAAATAGGCAGGGATTCAGCTATCCTCAGCTCCAAGGCTTTTGGAACAGGAAACTGGGGCACTCCAGGACTCTGCACAGAATAGGAAATTCATGCAAGCTGAAAAATGACAATTCAGCTTCATGATCTACCATTGGCCTTCTACTACCATGCCTTGCCATGAGGGGCCACAAAAAACAAAGATGTCAATATCATTAGATACTGTTGCTGCCCAAAATGTTGTTTCTTTTGTTTTCCTCTCTATTTGGAAATACAACTGATAATTATTCAAACTGGTCAATGTCAAGAATCAGGACATCTATGGGAAGAATAAGAAAGCCCCTTTTTATGACCTTTAATTCAGAATAGAGATGGAGTGACTGGATGGAGCTGAGCATTTACAGGCCGGATACCCTTCCTGACACCACACAAGAGTTCGCAGCAGATATTTTTTCTTTGTGCCCTAGGAGAGAAACATGTGCCGCTACCTACGATTGAACTCTCAACTATCTGAATGGGAAGCAAGAGTCTTCACCACTAGGTAAATCACACCACTCATCTATGGGAAGAATTCAAAGAATAAATAAAGTATATCCTTATGATATGATATTGCCGGAACTAAATTTCACCATGCAATACTACAAACGAATGAGAAGATAAATGGATTTACACCAATCAAGTGCATTGCCTCTGATGTCCAAAGACCATAACCTAAACAATAGAATGTCTAGAGAACAAATGAAAGAAAGTGACTTCTCAGTTGACCAGTCTGCCCCAAATCATGATTGATGTAGATCAAAGAGGCCATTTCAAGACAAATAGCGACTCAATAGTGAGAGGACAATTCTGTCACAGGGGATAAAAGAAACAAAGACACAAGCTAGTGTAATTTGAGCATAAAGAAGTATCCAAGGAAAATTTCTTCAGCAAGAAATGAATGGGAAGATGTTTTTAAAAGCCTAGTAATTAAACAATGCTTCACGAGTTGGTAATACAGGGTTGTAAAAGGGGTCAAAATATAATAAAGAAAGGAGGAGAAGCAATCAATAGGGGAAGTAGTATAAGGATTGCCTTTCACAATTTATGAAATGTCATCCTCCTAGATAGGGATAAATTCTGATGTGGTACTCAAAAAGAAGATGGGGGGAGGGGAGAAAAAAGAACTAGGAATTTTATAGAAAATGTTCATCTTCTTATTTACCTCTCTTAGATTCCTAAAGGCTCCCTAAATACTCTCTACAATTGCTAAGGCTTATCTCATAGCATGCTCGCAACAAAGAGCAATATTCTGTAAGATCTCTATTTTTATTATCATCACCTGTTTTACAACCTCAGTTTATGATTGGAACTTTTATAAATGCATTACAAAATATATACCACTGTCCTGTGTACTATTTGGGCACAATATACTGCCCAAAATATTGTTTCTTTTATTTTCTCCTCTATTTGGAAATACAACTGATAATTACTCAAATTGTTCCAAGTAATTATAAGAACTAGAAGAAATACAGTGCCAGATGTTTAACAATGATAAATCCATACTACACAAGATGAATAAGAATCACATCAGCCAATGGGTATCTGCCTGACTTGTGCCTATGCAGGATAATTAGTTACTGGAGATATATAGAACCAGCAGCAGATATTCTATCGAAGTATAAGTAATGTGATGGCAATAAATACAGGTAGTCCTTGACTTACAACAGTTCATTTAGTGACCTTTTAAAGTTACAACGGTACTAAAAAAAGTGACTTATGACTGTTTTTCACACTTATGACCATAACAGAATCCTCATGGTCACACGATCAAATTTCAGACACTTGGCAACTGACCCATATTTATGATGGCTGCTGTGTTCCAGGCAGGGGTGAAATCTAAAATTTGTTACTACCGGTTCTGTGGGCGTGGCTTGGTGGTGGGGGTGGTAATGTGACTGGGTGGGCATGGCCAACTTTTTTTTAATTACTTTTAAAAGCATTTTTTCTACAATCTTAAGAGGTTGCAGAAAAAAATGCTTTCAGAAGCCTCTGATGATCAGGTAAGTTAGCTGGGATTGCCAGAGGCTTTTAAAGGCATTTTTTTTTTCCTATAATCTCTTCAGATGAAGGGGTTGCAGAAAAAAATGCTTTTAGAAGCCTCTGACGATCCTAGCTGAGCCGCGCGATCATCAGAGGCTTTTTTTTTTTTTTACTTTTAAAAGCATTTTTTTGGCCGGAGGGTTTGTAGAAAAAATGCTTTTAAAAGTAAAAAAAAAACAGCCTCTGATGATTGTGCAGCTCCGCTGGGCATGGGAGTGGTGCAGGGATTTTTGCTACCGGTTCTCCAAACCACCCGCCACCATCACTACCGGATCGGGCGATCCGGTTCAAACCAGGAGCATTTCACCCCTGGTTCCAGGGTCATGTGATCACCATGTGACAAGCAAAGTCAATGGGAAAAGCCAGATTCACATAACAACCATGTGACTAACTTAACAACTGCAGTGATTCACTTAACAACTGTGACAAGTTGTTATATTCACTTAACAAATGTCTCGCTTAGCAACAAAAATGTTGGGCTCAATTGTGGTCATAAATCGAGGATTACCTGTATCTATATGTTAAGGTAATGCATTTATTGCAGATGTCTCACAAATCTCCATCCCCGAATACACAAGATTGTTATTTGATGCGTGTGTGGAAGGAGTGGGTGTTTTCACTTTCTCATTTGAGAGTTTATCTTCCAGAATTCAAAACAAACCAGAAAGAAAGAAAGAAACTCTGTAAACAGTCAGATTTTTATTTATTTTTTTGCAGAGAAATCAATCTATAGAGAATTAGCACAATGGATAAGGTTAATGACTAGCACTATGTGCCCAAATTAACATTAGTCTTGAAAGAAGTTGGTTTTGATTTAGAGAGTTGTATGAACCAATACACAACCAATTATAATTATGTAAACCCACTCAGTTCTGGTTCATTCAATAAACTATGACTAAAGCAAGCAATGGTTTTAATTTGTTGTGTGATATTAGTCATTAAGTGGAGTTCTATTTTTCTATTTCACTACAAGTCTCACTATAAGTCACAAAGCATATTTTCCTTTCATGCTTTCTGCTATATTAACAATCCAAATATAGTATCTATCAATGTAGAAGATAGAACTTTGGTGCCTCTTTTCTGAGATTGTAGAAATTATCTTGCAAACTCTTCTATTATTAGATTCTCTCAAGGAGTAAATAAAGTAATTTCATTGTTGAATAGGAGAACTGTGCAGGAGAGAAAATATGCCTTAAATTCAGATTACAGCACTCAGAAACCTTTAAAAAAAATTACCAGGCTATTTAAAATTCTATAAATTGTAGATTAGTATTACAGCAAATCAGTGGTGGGTTTCAAATTTTTTTACTACCGGTTCTGTGGGTGTGGCTTAGTGGACATGGCATGGCTTGGTGGGTGTGGCTTGGTGGGCATAGCAGGGGAAGGATGCAGTAAAACCTCCATTCCCACCCCACTCCAGGGGAAGGTTACTGCAAAATCCCCATTTCCTCCTGATCAGCTGGGATTTGGGAGGCAGAGAATAGATGGGGGTGGGGCCAGTCAAATTTTTACTACCAGTTCTCTGAACTACTCAAAATTTCTGCTACTTTTTCTTATTTTTCAGAACCTGCTGAAACCCACCTCTGCAGCAAACCCTGGTATTTTCTAAAACTAGCTACTCATGATGGTTCTTGAGATATAGACTTATTGAGATTCATTAGTCCAAACTTCCAGAGGAGAATGACAGAACATGATTCCACTGGAAATATCTGGAATTGAATTTAAAATGTTTATGAACAGTAATGGTATATTCTGATTCTCTGTAAGCATTGCTGCTTATCTTGGACAATGACCTTTGCAAAATGAATGATTAAGCTCTTTTACTTCATTCTTGGGATATCTATAGTAAATATATGATATAAGATTATTCTCCATCTCTCTTTTTTTTTATCTTTTGTATTTGTTTACAATTTGATGTCTTTAACTTTCTACAGTTTCTGAAAAGAAACAGGGACACTCCACATGCAAAACTTTCTCTGGAATATTCTGTTTTTTACACAAATACTTTTTCATGTAAGCTCATGCAATATACCATGTCTTCCCGAAAATAAGACCGGGTCTTATATTAATTTTTGCTCCAAAAGATGCATTAGGGCTTATTTTCTGGTTAGGTCTTATTTGGGGGAAAATATAGTACTAAATGAATCTGTCTGCCTGAAAATCTTAATTGGGGCTTATTTTGGGGGAGGGCTTATATTATGAGCATCCTGAAAAATCATGCTAGGGCTTATTTTCTGGTTGGGTCTTATTTTCAGGGAAACAGGGTAGTCTCTCTTAACCAGTTAACTATAATAGATGGCCTTTTAAAGATACCATCTTGCCACCATCTGGCAAGTCAGTATAGAAGATACCTGAATATATGATTACAAAAGCAAAATAAAAGTTGCTTTCAGGTTCGTATTACCAGATCCTAATAATTTTCCCTAAAATGCCTTAATTAATATTTCTAGCCTATATTAATCAGGCTAAAAATTGGGGACTAGAACTGTAATCTCTAATTCAGAACTGTAAGTTCTAGTCCCACCTTAGTTTCCCATATACAGTGGTACCTTGATATTCATCATTAATTGATTCCAGGAGGAATGATGAGTACAAAAATGATGAGTAACAAACAATTTTTCCCATAGGGAATAATGTAATGAGTCACAAGGCAGCTGACACCAACAAGTGTGACTGGGGTCAACAAGTGTGGTTTGGGGTCAACAAATGTGGTTGGTAGTCACAAGCTTGTGTGTTGAGTACCAAACAATAATGTGTACCAGGACAAAATGTTCATGTCAAAATGGGTCAAGTACCAAATTTGATGAGTTTCAAAGGAGTTGAGTACAAAGGTACCATTATATATAACATTTTTACACATATATACATGTGCACTGCTGTTGTTATTAGTCACGAAGTTGTGTCTGATCCATTGTGACCCTATGGACAATGTTCCTCCAGGCCTTCCTATCTTCTACCATCCCCCGGAGTCCATTTAGGCTCATGCCGACTGCTTCAGTGACTCCATCCAGCCACCTCATTCTCTGCCATCCCCTTCTTTTGCCCTCAATCGTTCCCAGCATTGATCACCTTGTAGTCCAAAGGACTCGCAGGAGTCTTCTCCAGCACCATAGTTCAAAGGCCTCAATTCTTTGGTGCTCAGCCTTCCTTATGGTCCAACTTTCACAGCCATACATTGCAACTGGGAAAACCATAGCCTTGACTTTTGTTGACAAGGTATTGTCTCTGCTTTTTAGTATGCTGTCTAGATTTGCCATAGCTTTCCTCCCTAGGAGCAAGCATCTTTTAATTTCTTGGCTGTAGTCCCCATCTGCAGTGATCTTGGAGCCCAAGAAAATGAAGTCTATCACTAGCTCCATTTCTCCCCCATCTATTTGCCAGGAATTGAGAGGGCTGAATGCCATGATCTTAGTTTTCTTAATGTTGAGTTTCAAATCAACTTTTGCACTCGCCTCCTTCACCCGCATCAAGAGGCTCTAGTTCCTCTTCACTTTCTGCTATTACAGTGGTATCATCTGCATATCTGAAATTGTTGATATTTCTCCCGCGATCTTAATTCCAACTTGTGATTCATCTATCCCCGCCTTTCTCATGATGTGCTCTGCATATAAGTTAAATAGGCAAGGCGACAATATACAGCCTTGCCGAACTCCTTTCTCAATTTTGAACCAATCAGTGGTTCCATGTCCAGTTCTCACTGTTGCTTCTTGACCCGCATAAAGGTTTCTCAAGAGACAAATATGATGGTCTGGTACTCCCATCTCTTTAATTTGTTGTGATCCACACAATCAAAGGCTTTAGCATAGTCAATGAAGCAGAAATAGATGTTTTTCTGGAACTCCCTAGTTTTCTCCATGATTCAGCGTATGTTGGCAATTTTATCTCTAATTCAAACAGACATTTTGCTTTCTTGAATTTCTTTTTCTTTGGGATGGTTTTAGTTGCTACCTTTTGTACAATGTTGGGAACCTCCTTCCATAGTTCTTCAGGCACTCTGCCTATCAGATCTAATTCCTTAAATCTATTTGTCACCTCTACTGTATATTCACCAGGGATATGATTTAGTTCATACCTGAGTGGCCTAGTGCTTTTCCCTACTTTCTTCAATTTTAGCCTAAATTTTGCAACGAGAAGCTCATGAACTGAGCATACATATACATATATGCATACAATTCTAGAACAGAAAGAGGAGAGATCTTTACTTACATTTGCATACTTTGCAACACTGGCCAGTTATATGGACTGGAAGGCCATCAGAAGAACAATTCAATAGTGGGCAGGCCATTCGTCGGCATTCTATTACTCCATTCTAAACCAAGAGCAGATAAATGCAATAGTGAATGTATGAAATGTTATAATTAGCAGTATCCAGGCAGCATTAGATGTCATTCTTCAGTGTGCAGAATCTTATCTAACCCCTATCAATGTGAAACACTACTATATTTCTGGGGAAAAAAAATATTTTAACCCACTCCCCCAACCCCAGCCATTGCCTAAGTACGGCAACCAAAAAAAAAAAAAAAGAATCCTATTTCTCAAACACATAAATAACACCTTTCACATTCTCTGTCAATCATCTTCAACATTTTAATGAAAGTGTTTCTATTTTCTTGAGCAAACAAGACTTTTTTTTTCTGATACTTATCAAATAATTTCAACCAGGCAAGATTTTCGTACTAATTCAGTTCCTCTGGTATTCAAAATGATAAATACTAGCAACATAATATATATATTTCTATCGTGTACATTACAACTTAAGCATAATATTAATGTTTCTTTTTCCCGTGATCACAAAGAGGCCATTTAACTGTGCACTGAAAACTCTGAAATGTATAAATCCTTCTAATATAATTTAAGTAGTAAACTTTTTGTTTTCTTCTTTATGTTACACAGGTAGGTCACAATTAGTGTGAAATTAATATTGGTAGTTCTTAATTTATGACCATAACTAAACCCAGAATTACAATAATAAATAATTTCATTTATAAATCAAGGCATCATGGCTAGACTTTTT
Source organism: Pituophis catenifer annectens (assembly GCF_029215685.1). Classification (NCBI taxonomy): domain Eukaryota; kingdom Metazoa; phylum Chordata; class Lepidosauria; order Squamata; family Colubridae; genus Pituophis; species Pituophis catenifer. The sequence goes on from NW_027256881.1 coordinate 264,083,913, forward strand.
TGCAGTGCAAACACTGCAGTCATTAAGCAAATGCCACGGTCACTGAGCACAATATTTAAGCGAATCCATTTTCCTCAATAGCTGGCACCTAGAAGTGAATGCTAGAAACTGGCAAAAAAAAATTACAAACCACTGTCCTGTGACTATGAGATGCTGCAAATGGCCATAAAGGTGACCTGGTTGCCAAGTGCCCAAGCTGAGATCACTTGACTGTGTTTCTTGGGGGGAAGGAGTTTTAACTTTGAAAATGGTTTATAAGTAGCTCTGAGGTCCATTATAACTTTGAATGGTTGTTAAGCATCATAAGTGGAAGACTACCTGTAACGTGGTATGATATTCCATTTAGTACAAAATTGTAAATTGGTACCAAGTTGCACTTAATGCACCCAAAATTCTGTTATTGTAAGAAGAGGATCCTTAATACATCAGAGCAAAAATTTGACATCACTGAATGATATAAAACGTGGTTATAGCAACACTAAAATAGGATGAGATGTTGGAATGTCTGAATCTACAATACATTTTTTTTTCCTTTCTATAACTTCCTTTCCTTTCTTGTAAATTTAAATTATATGTATTTTTTATCCTTTACTGTAATCTTTCATTATTATGCATATAGAAATTTATGTTTAATTTTTTTCCTCACCTACTTCTATCGAGTGGAACCAATCAACTTCTTTCCCATAGAAATATAACTTTGAATAGTGTGAATTCAAATAATGCAAGCATTTCATAAGATTCATTAACCACACTAATTGAGACCTACATATTGCTTTTTGTGAAGGTTACTACTGAATTTATATGATCTACCCACGAACCGATATCAAATTGTAATAAGTTGCTTTATCCTCATAGATAAGTTAGAAGTGTCTTACTTTACATGTGCAATTTCTGCAGTGATCATCTTCTACCCATGAGTCTTTGTCTCGGTAGATGATTCCATTTACTTGGCAAGTCTTCTCACAGTGACAGTTTTCCAACTGGCTAAGTCTCATTTCTGCATAATTTAGCTATAAAAGAAAGTTACTTGATTTAATTTCAGGAACTCATGTAAACCGCTGAAGTAAGAAATTCTATGAGAAGGAAGCAGACAATAGCAACTGGCTAAGAGGTAAATTTACAATCAAAATAATATAAACCAAGCACTAATTATGATCAAGGCTGGAACAGAACAACACGTATAAATGCCTCATATAAGGTGATCATACTATATAATACAAACAAAACATAATTATTCAATTAATTTCTTTAAATGTTACTTTTTTATTCATTAAGAAAGCCATAAAAAGCAAGAGCTTCCAGATATTCAATGAATATGAGAAGACCTTTTGAAAATCATAGTTTGTCAAAGAAGGCATCTCGCACTCAATGACAAGTTGAATCTCTTTCCCTACTCAGCTCTCCAACTTCCAGATTCCCCTTAAGCTGGAGTGTTCTGAACAGTTTTATATATCATTAAGTGTTGTACCTTATGTGATGAATGTATCTTTTATGTACACTGAGAGCATATGCACCAAGACAAATTCCTTGTGTGTACAATCACACTTGGCCAATAAAGAATTCTGTTCTGTTCTATTCTATTTGTATATCCAGATCTACTGTTTCTTGAGCTCTTTCAATTGAAAATACTAAAGCTTCTGCCTGAATGGTTCAAATAAGTCCATAGCCTACTACATAAGTAGTTTGCCACCTCCATAGCCAAGTTTCTGACAGATAATCAAAATAAATTATTGGGTGAGAAAGAAAGGAGTATGATTTCTGGTCATTTCAGAATTGCACAAACAAAATATCAGTGGGGTTAGGAACAGTGGGTTTGCAATTACAAAGATACAGGTGTCTAGAAGTAGACACTTATATATAGCATCTGATCAGCTCATACAAAGCCCTATTCTGAGCATTCTCAAGAAAACCTGCTATTGCAGGCCATGGTGAAATCAATTGCTCCTAATTTCTCTTGCTTCTCTTGCTTGCCTTGAAGAGAAGAAAATGTTGCTTCCTTTGCTGCTTGTTAATACAGTACAAATTGCTGAAAGCCAATTTCACTGACAAGCTGTACAAATTTTCTCTAAAAGGAAAGCTTTAACATGCAGTAGGAGAAAATACTTCTTTGGGAATTAGGAGCAGATTCAATGCAGCCACAAAACCCTGGAAAAAGACTTTTGTTTAAAAAATATATATCAAAAATGTGCTTTAAATGTTCTCTCAATTCCAAAGTATTTGAAGGATTTGCAGAACTGTGTGAATTGCCGTTAATGTAAATCAAACGTACCTGTTTTAGCATTATCAATATATGTAGACATTGACCCATTCAAAATAGGTTTTGTAATTATCAAAAAGTAGTACCCACACTCCAGTGGTGGGTTCCAACCAGCGTTACCACCAGTTCTCTTCGTGCACACGCTTTGCTCGCAATCATTGCGTGCGTGCAAACAAAGCTCGCACGTGCGTTAGGTTTCTGCCCAGCTGAGATGCAGCAATCCACACTTCTGTGCCTATCAGCTGGGCTAAAAAAGAAGAAATAAAGGTAGGAATAACATGGGGGCATGCAGGAGGGCCCAGCTCCCAAACAAAGAGAACCGGTTCGGTGACGTCACATCGTCACCACTACCGGCTCGGCTGAACCAGGCCGAACCAGGAGCAACCCACCACTGCCACAGTGGTGATTTATTTATTTATTTTATTTTATTGAATTTGTATACCACCCTACTCCCGAAGGACCGAAGTAGTGATATTATCACTACTACTATTGGTCCGGCAAACAGCTGAATTTTTTGGTGCTACACTGTTAGTGATGACATTAAACTTTTTTTAAAAGAAAAAAAAGTTAAAAATAACATTACACACATATGTATTTGTGAGTATGTATTGTTAGAAGAAAAATCCAGTTCCAGTTCCAAGCCAGGAATAAAATGGAGGCTGACTGGAAAGAAAGTTTCTGTTTATTGGTGAACAGAAACAACACACATACACAGCATGCAGTTCTGGGACAGCTGACCAAAATGGAGTTGAGAGTGGGTGGATTTTATACTTTTGGATCCCTGTGGAGTCATTTAGGGGTCATGGCTGGCTCTATAGCATAGGTGTGCTATAGACTCACAGCATCACGTTGCTGTCACGTAACGTTTCGTGACATTTTTCCTATTCATGGAGCTGGGTGGGCATGGCCTGTGTGTGACACATCTGGCCTGCCAGTTTGACACTCTCTCTCTCTGTGTGTGTGTGTGTGTGTGTGTGTGTGTGTGTGTGTGTATACCTATCCACCAACCCATACATACATAAATAAAAGAAGAATGTCCAGCATTAATAAGAATTTCAGGTATTAATATAAGCTCCAAGTTATACATCTCAGTTTTACACTGTAAAAAATTCACTGCAAGTTCAAAAGGCAGAAATAATTTGGTTCAATCTGCTAATTGATATGAAATTGCACATTGTATAACAATCTTCTCTGCCTAGGACCCTTTTGATCATTGAGATACAGTGTGAAGAATCTAGAACTCTATATTGATTGTGCATTTAATACTTATGACGTAAATTCTATATCAGATGCAATTCTCAAATAGCTAACAGAATTATTTACTGAAACTGCCAGAGAAAGATCCATTAAGAGTGTATTATATTGCACTTTCTATAAATTCACATAATTTTCTATTTTAGGCCTATGCTATGATAATATGTCCCATTTTCACTCAATTGTCACTTGTACAAGATTTATAAAACTATCTTCTAAAGCTGTTGTGTATGTTTCAAATCTGAATTATATAAAGCACAATAGAACAGAAAAAAACAAAAAATAATATTCTGATTATAGTTTTCATATCTGATTTGAAAGGCCTTATTTGTAGCTGGGCAGTATCTATTCCGAATCAAACCTAATGCATACACTCCTTAATCATATACAATTTATGGAGGAAAATGCATCATTTACAATAGTGATTTGCAATACTTATCAAGTGATATGAAAAGTGATCTGCAATCCTTCACTGAAGTGCTACCTTCTTGAATTTTACATTTCTCTGTAGCTCTCAAAAAGATTCATGGATATATTTTTATAAAAATTGCATAAGTGTACAGAATATATAAGAGTGTCGCCTATTATCTTCTTTCAGGTGTTTTTTTTTTCCCTTCACCTTTTTCAGTCCAGCTTCCGATGTTGTGAAATTCATTCACTGGGCCTGGATTTGTTTGTCTTCTGAGTACAGATAGTCAACCTGGGATGCCCTCTATGTAGGCACATCTTTTTAAAATATAGACCCATAAAATCAGCACAAATTCTAGACTTGGGAAGATAAATGGCAATATGCATTTATTAAATGATGGTATGTTTTTAGCTGTGTTGTTAATTTTTTTTTTAACTCTGATATGATTTTTCTAAATTCGTAAGTGATTCAAGTTCATCATCAGATGGGATTTTAAAGCTTCCCTGAGTCCAAAACTTTATTTTATGCTTCAAAAGTCATTATTCTTTGATAAACCAAATACCGTATTTTCCGGCGTATGAGACGACTGGGCGTATAAGACGACCACCGACTTTTCCTGTTAAAATATAGGGTTTGGGCTATACTCGCCGTATAAGACTACCCCTCTTCCAATGCAAACATTTCACCATCAAAACATTTCTGCATTTACATTTATTAAAATGTTGTACTATCTTTATTCATAATTAAGCAATGTTGCTTCAAAATATTTACTTGAAAATATGTACCAATTTAAAATAAAATGTACTTTTAGTGATTATTAGGCACCCTAAACGGCTTCTAAAAGTTTAGTAAGCCCATCTGGGTATCTTTCCAGAATGCATTGTGTCTTTGATGGAATACTTAGCATTATTTATTGGCATTTATTAGATTCTATACTGTGATGTTAAAGACCAAATTAATGATGAGAGAAGCAATTGTTCTTTTGCAAAAGAGAATCAATTGTTCTTTCTTTTGCAAAAGGCATTGCAAAATGCCTTTTAAGTCTATTTAAAGGCTATGAAAAGACTATTAAGGAATATATACAACACAACATACACAGAGACAGACAGACAGACACACATTTTTCTTGTCTGTTCTTGGTGTACCACCCTATTCAGAATTAATGTGGGTGGGAGAATACAAAAGGTGACTCATAGTCACTACTTAATAGTGTTTGCAGGGAAGCATCAACATCAGCAATAAGGTAGAACATCCAATGGAAGCCCTTGCTCTTTGAAACACACAAAAATATGGACAGGGTTTCCATTGTGATTCTCTGTCTTTCATGTTGCCGACTTTGATAGATCCCACAGTGGTGGGTTGCCCCCGGTTTGGACCGGTTCACAAGAACCGGTAGTAAAACCGGCGGGAGGCTCTGCCCACTGACCCAGACGTCATCAAAGTAGATCTGCGCACGCGCAGAAGAGCGCACGTGAACACGATGCGAACCAGTAGTAAAGGTAACTAGAACCCATCCCTGTCCCACAGGGACTGTTGAAACAAAAGTAACTCATGGATTCTGTATTCATTAATAAAAATAGAAACAATGTAATATGCAGTAGTAAAATCCTTTTTTTTTTTTTACTACCGGTTCTGTGGGCATGGCTTGGTGGGCATAGTGTGGCTTGATGGGTGTGGCTTGGTGAGTGTGGCAGGGGAAGGATACTGTAAAACATCCATTCCCACCCCACTCTGGGGCCAGCCAGAGGTGGTATTTGCCGGTTCTCCGAACTACTCAAAATTTCCATTACCGGTTCTCTGAACTCCTCAAAATGTCCGCTATCGGTTCTCCAGACCCTGTCAGAACCTGCTGGATTTCACCCCTGGTAATATGCCATTTGCTAAATTAAAATTACAAGTCACTCAATTAGGACTGACTCAGCATACATTAAATCCACTAGAATGCCTCAGAATTGTCTTACTTTAGTAATATGAGGTGAAATCTAATATTTTTCTTTTTCCAAACAACCCTTTTCAAACCATGCTGTAAAAATAGGGCATACTTAAATGAAGATGGAGCTTCAATAAACAATCTAAAGAAAAAAATGAACACTAAAACAAGATATATATCAGTAAATAAAATTATTATTATTATTATTATTATTATTATTATTATTATTATTATTATTATTATTATTATTAAATTCATGCAGACTCTGCAGCCTGGTATATTTTTCATTCAAAGCTTTTATTTAAAACAAAAAGGCCAAGAACTTTTAAATTTTAATTCCACTGTTTTCAGTTGGAAACAATACTACAAGTCTGCATATGTTTATTCAGAAATATTCTATGTGTATGTTCAATGGGTTAGTCTCAGATAATATACCTTTTACTGAAATCAGCAGGATTCATAACAATGTTTTATAACCGTAGCAGTCATTTCTCTGCTTTATCATACGTAAATGTTGATTATTCTGGTAGACTCATCCTACCAACAATGGTCTATAATGAACCACAGGTTTGTCTACAATATAGAACAATTCCATGCAATTAACATTTTCTATTACAATAGAAAAAAATCCTTGTTTTCTCTAGACCCACAGTCAATTCAAAGCATTATGAAACACACATAGAGTATACAGACCAACTGATGGCAGAGCAAGCTATTGGTTCCACCCCGTTTTTACTCTTTCTCTTTTCTTCCATCTTCTTCCCCCTCGTCTTAAACAACAGCCAGGATATGGACAGAACATACTTGCCAGAGTATTGAAATGCTTATTTGCAGACAGTTTTGTGATACTCTCAGATCCTGCAGATGTTTCCTTACTAGTTGATATCATCAATGCTTTGATGATGAATAACTAGTGATGTTACCTAGTTTGGGTAATGAAACATCTGCAAGAAAACAACCAAATTCAGAGTGTATCAAGAACCTCTCATTTCAACCCGGAGCTACAATTTTTCTCCTTTATCAATTCTCAGGACTCTCGATCTGATTTAATAAGTTCTTATAATATGGATTAAGTTCAAATAAAGTCAGGGGTTCCCAAACTTGGCAGCTTTAAGACTTGTGGATTTCAACTCCCAGAATTCTCCAACCAGCATAGCTGGCTGGAGAAGTCCACAAGTCTTAAAGCTGACAAGTTTGAAGACTTCTGAAACCCATTGACAAACAGTAGAAAAATACATAGTGGTCTTAACAGATGGAGGAAATGGCAACTTGGATTAAAAATTGTGAGTAAGAGGCAGGTACCTACTTTTGCTGTCATTTTAGCCAGAAGTTCTTGTAAATCCATAATTCCTTGTACCAGGCTTAAGAAGTCACTGCAGGTAGGGCAGGCTCAATAAAAAGAAAGAATAAATATCGTAGTATTAAAAACCAGACTGAACAAAGATATAAAACACAATGTGTTTAACATTTAGAAGCCAAACAGATATTGATTGGAACATCGTAACTGTTAGATTAGGAAATCTATAGATGAATGACACTGGGCACTATTACGGTTTTGAAAGCTTGATCAAAATGCTTTCCCCTTTTCTTACTACCATGGTGAAACAAGCTGTTGCTATGTAAGCCTATTGTCTTTCTCATTTGAATAGGTAATGTTCACAGTTCACAATTTGTATTTTCCACGCTTATTGCCTACTACATGCCTAGAAGAACCCACCACCATCATGAATGAGAAGCAATCTGACATAAACCAGCAAAATGCCTTTGATGCTGCTCCAAGCAATAATTGGCATTTCCATGCCTAACCAACCAGATATGAAGAAGAAGCATAGCCTCCAGGTTGGTTTAGCTCTGAAAAGCCACTGTTGTCATTCCAAAAGGAGCTTGGAAGGGGAAAAATATGGATGTACTTCTACTGCAAAATTGAATAATAAATGTAGAGTAATTATTGGATAACTATCAATTTATATAAGGTAAACCGAATGGGCAGAGGTCTACAGTTAAATTGCAAAATTTAGACAATCGGTTTCTATATTCATTTTATTTGCACTGTTAATTGAAAGTTAACCAATTTTAATTGCAAATTCTAATTTTCCATTGCTATTTTTGTCCTGTTGCTCGGAAATCAGTTCGCAGAAGAAATGCAATTATAATGGTTATAATCCTGAGGACCAGAAGAACATTTGGACTAACAAAATAATGAAGCAGAATGTGAAACTGCATATATCTCTTAAAGGACTTTAGGTCTACATTACTTGAGATAATCTCAATGTGTACTTTTAACATTGTGATTTGTTGATATACACACAAATCCACATGCAAATAGACTAGGATTCTAACCAAAAACATTTCTGCAATTAAATCTTAGAAGGAAGATATAATCCTAACTAGAAAGGATCCTGACCAGGAAGGATCCTAACCAGGAAGGATAAGCAAAGAGTACCTTTATTCATGATAGACAGATATTTCTTAACAAAAAGCAAGACATTCTGCTTTTATCTGAAGTCAGAATAGCTTATGTTATTCTTTTCATGATGGCACAGATGCTTTTGCCCTTTATTTATTCCTTACTATAGGAAGTTTTTTGTTGAAAAGAGTAACAGTCATAAAGATTCCCAATGCTATAAATCAGCCATAGGGCAAATATTATGGAGGCAATATTATTAACTTCTTATAAAAACTTAAGAATCACTGGTTACCAATGGATTAATTTAAAAATTCCAAAACTTCCAAATGAAATTTTAATATTAAATGATTTCCCTTTATAAAAATAAGGATTTGGCAATATCATACAAAAACACTCAAAATATTTGTTATTTTAGAAACATAGAGTTACAAAATCAGAAGGCCTCATTTAGAATAGCAAGTAGAATAGCAAGTAAAATAGCAATACTTGCTCAGTGCAGAAATCCAAATTAAAACATTTCCTAATAAATGACTACCAGCCTCTAGTTGAACATAACTCACTGCATGGAAACCTATCACTTATTTAAATTCCTTTCCAAGATTCCCAAATACTTTGGTTATATGTTAGTAAACAATGGGGGCACGATGGCTCAGTGATTAAAAATGCTGAGCTTGTCAGCTGACAATCTGGGTTCGACCCGAGTTCTGCATGGCAGGTGAAGTCCCATCATTTGCCCCCTGGCCACCAATTAGTTAGAAAGCATGCAAATGCAAGTAGATAAACAGGTACCACTTTGGTGGGAAGGTAACAGTGTTCTGTGTGCCTTTACATATAGTCACACTGACCACATGACCATAGAAGCCTTCTCAGACAACACTGGCATCTTCAGCTAAGAAACAGACATGAGCACTGCCCCCCAGAGTTGGATATGACTGGACAGGGGAAACCTTTAGCTTTAAACTATGAGTAAACTGCATATGATACAATCACCATGTAAGGGTATCTTAGTTCTTTTGCTTCTTAAGAATGCTGATGACTTCCCTGCCTAAAGGCATTAAAAAAGGTGGCAATATGTGGAAAAAGAAAGAAAACAGTTGTCTAGGAAGCTATAATTCAGCTTTATGATAAATTCAATTTAGAAAATAAATATCCATGTTTTATATAAAATGCACATTATCATGTAGGAGTTCTAAGTCTAGGAGTTATATTCTCCTTGTTATCTATAGTCTGGAAGAAAAACAACACTCTATTTCCTGAAGAATGAATGAGGAAGGCAAAAAACAAGGATGGAAAAGAGGGACTAAGAATGAATTACAATCTATTTTAGCAGTATGGTGAAGGCTGTTTGCAGAAGGGCATACACATGAATTCTCAAACTCGATGATAAAAGCAATTTCCTAAAAACATAAACAAATTTATGTGACAACCCCTCCTCCCAGTGAATAAAACAGATGATTTTTTTGAAGCTGGGGTGGGCCCTAAAGGACTATATCACTTCATATAATATATGCAGCCTTCATCGTATGTACTTTCTTGCCTTGAACTGAAAAAAAATGCATATTAATTCCTCACGCATAACCTGGGATTATCACATGCTTTAACAACAATCAACAAGGTTTGCAAAACACAGTACGTTAAGCAATATAAATATAACTTAATATGCTAAATATAAACTGCTACTTACTGCGATTCAGATTAGGACACTGAGTTATATATCCATTAGGCATAAAGATGACTTTCGCATCTTGAATGATACCCTTTGTAACAGAAGAGAAAGCTGATAATATATAGCAACACAATTAAAGTACACAAAATCATTCACTACTCATATATTGTTAGGCTAAAGAAATTGACAGTTATACTTTAGATTCATATTAATTTAAAATAATGAGCTATATTTTTTTTTTCTAAAACAAAAAAAAATCATTTAACCTTATTCGGGCATCTTTGCAAGTAAAGTAAACTAATGATCTTAGAGACCAGATGAAAATATATGATACCAGAAAGATCCTAAACTTCATAGAATAGAAATCAGGAGCCAGAGGCACCATTGGAATGGAAGGGAGGGAGAAAGCTTTGTCAATGAAAACCTCTTAATACAATGATTAAAAAAATTCTACTATCATCACTGTATATATATGGTAGTGGCAGGGGCGGGTTGCAAATCCCATTGCTATCAGTTCGCTCATGTGCGCATGGGGCGCTTCTGCGCATACACAGAAGCATCCAGGCAGGAGAGTGGAGCCTTCCGCCGCCGCCGCTACCGGTTTGCCCGATCCAGTGTGAACCATTAGCAACCCACCACTGGGTAGCGGGAGGGGGAATAATCAGAAGCAGACCAATGGAAGATGTGGATGCTCAATTTCATAGCCTTAACACTCCCTGGACATGCCTATTGAAAGTGAGAGGAAAAGTCACCCCACCACATGTCATCTGCCCTAGTTAATATGAATCCTATACGGACGGTTCTCATGTAATTCTATTGACCTGGATATGGATCCTATGAAATTCAGCAGAGTTCTCAATAGACATGAATGCACTGTTAAAATAATTCATATTTGTGCCTCTTTTACAATTTTTCCCCACTGAAATTGGTTATGAAGCCCACTTTGGTTTAGTGCAATAGTAGAACTATGAACATTTTTATAAAAGTACCAAATTTGCAACATTTATATGCATTAATACTGAATCTCATTTTGCAAAATAGCAACATACAAAGGTTGCATACATAACTGATTGTTCATGGTACAACAGGCTAAAATTCATAGATATCAGAATGATATGGACTCAGTTATATACAGAGTCCATATCTGAGTCGAAAAATACTGAAATAACTTTGAAACTTTAGGAAATTGATATAATATATCAACATATGCATAAACTTTTATTGTGGTATGTCTATGCTCAGTGCCTACTTAACCCAAATCATTATTTTCATCATTTTTTCAGGTACTAGTGAATGCAGTGCCTCATCATCATATAACATAAACTGAACAAGTATCAAAACTATCACACCATATAATACAGGACAGAAGATTCTCTGAAAGATGCAGTCAGAACAAAACACAGCACATAGTTCGACTATATCACCATATACTACAGCTTGCTTTCTCCAATTTTTTGATCTTTTGCAATCTCTTTTCACTTTTATGCTTAATAATTTCATTTCATTTCACAGTTCTTCTGTTTCCTTATCCATAAGGTCCACAGTTTCAAAGCAATTCTTCACGTTGTCCTTGAAAATTATGGATATATATTGTATCCAATATATTTGAAATTGGTTGGTTTTATTCTTCCACTTTAACTTCATTTGAATCCAAAAGATTTGAGAAGTTTGTGATTTGTTACACATAGCTCAGTTACATCTTTTCTATTACTATATAACTGAACTCTTCCTTGTATCAATTTTATTTCATTTCTATGTGTTCCATCCATGTTTCTAGACATTGGTTTCGTTGTTTGAAGACTATATTAGTATAAAAACAAGACTGGATTGGAAGATACTGGTAAGTCATTATTCTGTTTCATTAGCCATGTAATATAGTTACATTTTGATCCTTACTGTTTCCATTCTTCGCTTTCCGGTCTTCATCCTCAACAGCACATACTTGCATATTGTGTCGGTTTCAAACCAGCCATAAAACTATTCAAATTCTGCTTCTTTTGCTTCAGTGGTTGGAGCATCAACTTGAATAAGAATAGTAAATGGATGCCCAGAAATTTTAATGATATTGTTGAATCATTGATTGCACTGTACCCAAGCACAGTACTCCATTATTATAGTCTTCCCATGAAAGCTGTACAATTCTCTTCTTTGTTTTTCATGCCCTGAGTAGTGAACAGCATAATCTTCTTATGGAAAGTGTCCAATTCCAATCTTTTCAATTTGGATGATATCCATAATGTTAGTCTGTAGTTGATTCATTTCATCTTTCATTGTATTGAATTTTCAAATGTCCATGCTACTTCTCTCCATATTCCTATGGCGATTCTGTCTTTTTCAACTTTGGGCTTTCTTTTCTTGCATTGTAACATTAGCAACTGGACATATGGAAGGCTTTCATCTGCATCACAAATACCATTAGGTTTCTAAAGATCTACAATTCTTCCTCAGTGGTGAGTGCCCTCTGATCCGAAGCCCATCATCTAGCACTATATCAACAATTGCTCTATTTTGTTGATCAATGTGACTTTGTTGAAAAATACAGAAGTGGTTTGCCATTATCTTCTTTTGCAAGTATGTTATCACTACTGCAATATGAGTGCCTGTTCCTTTTAGCAGCTGAGATGACCTTCATATGATGAATTGGCCCTACTGGGAGTATGCATTATTGGTGTACACTCCCAACAGACCTCATGCATTATTTTACCACAGTGAGGCAGCATAGCAGGACTTGGAAAATACCTAGCAGCCTATCATACATTTCAGGTGTTCTATTTTGTCTTTCTATTATATGGAGGACTAGCAACATGTCCCTCCCTTTCTCATCACTGTCCCTGTATTAATAATGTGGTTTGTTCCTTTCTCTTGCCTTTCAACAGGTGCTATTCCACTAAAAAATGTAATCATACTATTTCCATAGCAAGGAAGATAAAGCAGGAATGGTTAAATTGATTATTTTATTCTCATTTGGATATCACTTCTGGATTTTGTATTTGTGATAAAAAAATGAAACTTTGACTTTGGTTTTGTTGATCAGAAAGATTTTGTCATTATAGAAATGGCTAGTTATATATTAATGTGTAAAAGCAAAAAGTTGAGGTTAGAATGTTTTTATCTTGTACTGTGCTAAGAAGAGTTGGAAGTCAATGCCTTTTTTTTTTCTTATATCATATCCCCTTTTCCCCGCTCCTTTTCCTTTCCTTCCTTTCCTTTCCTATTTTTATTTTTATTTTTTCTTTGTATTTTATATAATAAAACAAATAAAAAATTTATAACATAAAAAATGTAAACATGCCCATTTTGAATATTTTCATTTAATCCCAGACTGGTTAAGTGGCCTTTCTAGGCGTAATCATATTTACCTCAAGAGGTTCATCACATCACTTTATAACTGAGCAAGATTTTTGTGCAGAAGAGAAAGGAAAAATAAATTGAGAGCAAAAAAAAAAAAACACCCTTGAAAAAAATTCCAGATCTATTCAGAACTGAAGCTAAATTCATCACTGATCCTACAATCATGCCTTCACCTCCCAGAAAGTGTCTTTATTTTATCTTCTCTTGATTATCTTGCTATCTTCAGTATGATATGAGAAGAAATAAGGCAATCTTTGTGGCAGATAGTATTGCTTTCATTTTTTAAATACAGCCTCAGACTAGAATTTAAATGAGGTATTCATTCTGAAAATTCTACAGAGGTGAAAAAAGAATTAATTGTTTCATTAAAACTTGCCTTTGACAATGAAATAGACTGACTTGACGAAGATTAGTTACAACTAGAGTGCTGCAGATGGAGTACACTGTATCTTACCCAGAATACAAAGCTTGTACTATAAATAAAATATAGGCCTTAGTGCTTCAAGCTTTGCAAATGCAGCATCATGTAACATTTATATGTTCACTTGCTCTAAAAGCAAAGGTTGATCTGTGGGTATTACTTCCCTCTTGTTATTTCAAAATCAAATATTAATTGAAAAATTTAATGAAAATAACCAGATTACTGCACAAGTCTCACAGAACATTAATAGCAATTTTTAAAAAGAAAAATGTATGTTGCCCAATCAATGTGTAGAAACAAAATACATACAAGCTTCACGCAGCTGAAATCAATAATTAAATAGGTAGGAATAAAAACCAAGGATTTTTTTTTCTATCCAAAAGAACCGAGTTTTACCCATAAAATGAACATCCAGATGGATAACCCCATTAATCTACATTATGGTGCTTGTAAAAACTGCTTTCATTCAACTGTATACCCAAAGATCCATATCTGTACTTAGGGCCAAATGTAGCTTTCTATGATTAGAAATGGATTGAGGATTTTAAATTAAAATAAAATCAAATAAACACCCAGTTTATTTAATCACACCATATCACATCACATCACCTCTGATTAAGAATAAAACATGATTTGTTCTCTTGCTTTAAACGTCACTATATAAATTTTTACGGGTTTTGCTTTGTTTTTTTAAAATGCGTCCACTCTAATCAAATAAATGTTCCCCGTTTGATTTGCTTTTAAAGCATTACCTCTAAGCTCAAAAAAGATCCTGGGCCAAGCTTAGCCCAGGTTACATGCTATCCAGAGGTGGGTTTCAGCAAGTTCTGACCAGTTCTGGAGAACTGGTAGCGAAAATTTTGAGTAGTTCTGAGAACCAGTAGTAAAAATTCTGACTGGCCCCGCCCCCATCTATTCTCTGCCTCCTGAGTCCCAGCTGATTGAGAGGAAATGGGGATTTTGTAGTAACCTTTTCCTGGATTGGGGAGGGAATGGAGATTTTATAGTATCCTTCCCCTGGAGTGGGGTGGGAATGGAGATATTACAGTATTCTGCCCCTGCCATGCCCACTAAGCCACACCCACCAAGCCATGCCACGCCTACCAAGCCAAACCCACAGAACCGGTAGTAAAAAAATTTGAAACCCATCACTGATGCTATCTAAATGTCAAAATCCTATTCACTGTTTTTGGATCATTAAATGATGTGCTTTTTTTATTATGCAAGGTAATTAGCTACTTATCAGGCAGATAGATCATTTTCATTCATTTAGGTGCAACTATAATGGGTGTGTGATTGTAAAAAGCACCTTTCAGAGAAAACCAGTCTAACAGCCACTAATGAGTTCCTGAGACAGGGAATGTCAAACTGCAGACTAAACTCTAGCCTGACATGAATGGATCATAACAGCAAATGTTGCAGGAGAACATTCAGTTACAGATCCATTGGCACTGTAAGTTAGCATTCACTAATGCAATCCTACAGCACCTGGGTCCATGGTTTCATTGCACAGCATTCTGCTTGGTCTGGAATGACATACATTATTATAAGAATTCACTCATTTTGACTTATGAAAAGAATTTTAGCCTGCTTGCTATCCAAATGGGGATAGGTTACAAGCCATAAAGTAATCAGGGTAAAATAAAACTAAATAAATTAATCATTTTAATTGAATCAGTTTCAAAGGACACAGCAACAAGCATAATGACACTGCAAAAAAAAAAGACTCAAAATGATAAGCTGCAGACATTAAGTTCTGAAGATGAATATTAAAAAATCCATCTCATAATCTAATGGTGAAGAGCAGGTATCAGTAGAGGTTCCACAAAAGCTACAAACCCATTAATATTTTTTTTTATTATTCCATGTGGAAATTCATCATGGAAAACTGAGAATACTGCAGAACCCTGGAAGAATGTTGAGTAAACTGTTCTTTATTCACTTCTGTGGTAAATATCTGTAGTGCTAACAAAAAGCCAGTCAGAATATGACCATCCTGACTTGAGAGAAAAAAAAATGGGACTTTGTTTTTATATAGCCGTGATGGCGAGCCTATGGCACGCATGCCCAAAGTGGCACACAAAGCCATGTCGCCCGGCACAGACAGCCTTGCCTGTTTGTCTTTTGGGTTTCTGGTATGCATGCATGTGTGACGATCAGCTGTCCTTCACGCACGCAGCAGTGCCAAAAACTGGTGTGCGCATATGCACCAGCCAGCTGATCGTCAGGTGCACATGCGCACCAGAACCCGGAAGTTTGCCTTTTCTGGAGCGTGATCCCTTCATGCTCACGACAGTGCCAAAAGCAGCCTGTGCATGCACGCCGGCCAGCTGATCATAAGGCACGCATGTGCGCTAGAACCCAGAAGTTCCGCTTTTCTGGAGCATGGTTCCAATAAGCGTGTGCGCGCACACATGCAGTGTTTCCACGCGACCTTTCGGCACTCGGTGCCAAAAAGGTTCACCATCATTGCTATAGAAGTTATGAACAGTGAGAGTTTTTCCTGCACAGAGATGGAAGGAACCACTGATTCCCGCAATGGAAGAATGAATGGTGAAGTTAATGGAATTGGCTGAGATGCTGAAATTGTTTTATTAAAGAAAAGACTTTATCTAGCTTTGTTTCTACATGGGGACCACTTTGAACTTTTTGCTTGAAACTGAAAGAAGTGAAATTTTAATGTTGGGATTTGATTATTAAAACTGACTAAGATTATAAAAATACTATGTACTATTGTATTTTAGAACAAAAGGTTAATGTATTTTACATTTGTACTGAAGAAAGTCAGAAGTTACTTTTCTATTTTTTCTTATTCACCCCTTATGTTTTTCCTTTCTTATATAATCTTTTGTAGAAATTTAATAAAGTGGAGATGGTGATGGTGAAGAGGGGGGAGAGAGAGATGATAGAGATAAAGATGATAGAGAGAAACGTGATAGAGAGAAGAGATGATAGAGAGAAGAGACAGAGATACACACCCATGATTACCATCTTGACAAAAAGGCAAGCAGAGACCTTTCAATCCATGTGTGCTAAACTATTGCCAATAACAATAGAGTATAAAGTGAAAACCAACAATTTTTGCAAAAACTCTAGCAAAAGGACATTTCTGAAACAAGAAACTACAGCAGGAAGAAGTTATTGCACATTTTCATCAATGATGATGATGATGTGTCATAGAGTTCCCTTGATAATTAATCCACGGCATGGATGGATCACAACCTCAGTCTGGAAGTGCCAATAAGCAACACTGGACTTGGGAGATGGACAGTGCTTCCTGAATAAGAAGAATTTTAAGATCCATCTAAAAAAGAAGAACTTATACTTAGATACCTAGAAGGAAGCCCATGGCAAAAACACCTAGAAGCACGAAGCCGAGAACACCAGCCTGAAGATGACGAATGAGACTTCGTCAAAACATTCCCAAGAAACCTCCAATTTTACGCGGGAGAAAACCCGAATAACCAAAGACCTACATACAAACACCCGCAAAAACCTCAGAAAACATATATATACATATATATATACATGTGTATACACACACCTACATTGTATATATGGTATATAATATGAATGCTCAACACATCTTCAATATTTTGTTTTTCTTTACAGCTTCAACACTGCAGGGGGGTTTCTTTTTGTAATGAAGACAGAAACAGAATGCTCACTCTTTTTTAAAAGCTTATTTCTAGCTACTTTTTTAAGAAGATATTTTGCATCTAAATAAATGGCTTCCAGTCTGACTAGTGCAAAACCATATTGATTTTACAGATAGAACATTTCAATGAGAATTACTACTTGGAAAGGTGCTGTGAGGATTTCCTTTAAACTGTTAGATTTTTTTTTCTTTCTCCCAACAACAACAAAAAAATCTTCCGAACTACAAGAATTCAATATTATCTAGTAAGGACTTAATTATCATAACAGAAAATAATTGAATGTTGCACTGGATAACACAAAGAATAGGAACAGATCACATTCCTGAATATTTTGAATTATTCTTATCTTAAAAAGAGGAGCCAAAGATATATACTGCTTCCCTCTTAGCAATCAAAATAAGATTAGATAATTTTCATAAAGTAGAACTTCGAAGGCATTATTCCTTCCAAGAATCAAAAGAAAAATGTTTGTTGAAACATACTCTTTTTTGTGGGAATATTTACAAAAAAAGTTTTGTACACTAAAACCCTGAAGCAACTTATTTCGATGAGGAAAATGAAGTTCTTTTGCTGGGTATATAAATGTAAGAATAAGGACTGTGTCAGGCCTGGAAGCCATCTTTTACAATTGGGCCTTCAGGCCTGCCACATCTACTGCTGTGGGAAGCTGGGAGGGGGGATTGTATGGAGCAGGGGTGCTATATAGTCATAATAACATTCCTTTCTCAGAGAGTCAAGGACATCTGCCCTGCACTTGGAGGGGTGTGACTGGGAGGCATCTCGAGTTGGGACGATGCTTTGATTGGGCCATGTGATGGATTTGTGGGTACTCGGCAGGGACTTGGACTTTCCTTTGGGCGGGGAAAACCTGGAAGCTTTCAGATTCAGGTTTTCACAGATATGCCAATATGACATCTCTAATAAAATGGAACTTTGAGGAACTTCAAGTTTCGGAGTCTACTTTTGTTGGGGGCGTTACTTGGAACCCTGACAGACTGCACATTGCTTATACACTATCAAAAGGATATGTTTTAGCACTGGTTAATAAGAACAAAATGTAACACTTGTAACATTATAACAAGCAAGCTTAAAATACAACCAATTAAATGTTTTTTGCCCTACAGAGTTAGTAAAATACTCAGACATTCATAGACCAAAGAAAAACACTTGTCTGCTCTCATTATGATCTATAAAAACTGGCAGTTTGTTATCCTATTAGCAACTATCCTGCGGTTTCAAAGTGTTGATGTATAAAAAATATTAACATATACTTGGATAATATCCATCAGTTCTTCAATGTCAGCTGTTTCTATCAAATAAGAATTGCAGATGTCTAAATCATATTACTACTGTTACTAATAGTATATGTCTGCAGTTTTGTGTGGGCACATTGTATGTCCATAAACATATGTTTTCCATCTGCAGAATTATAGGAAGCAGCTGAAGTTTTTTAAAAAATCCAACAAAAACAGCCCAACAGCTGTAAAATAAAATAATGCCATCAATTTCACTTCAGGGTGACAGCTCAACCATTAAGCAGAGAAATAAAGACTAGGCATTGAAGCATTTCTCCATCAAAATTTAAATGGGGAAAATGCATTAAAATTATCTATCATATTAAAACCTCTTAGAGTGTTCGTACTGAATGGACAAATTGAGCAATCTTTTGTTTGTGTAAAGCCAGTTCTGTGACTATTTCATGTCTGCATCTAATGGTTCCTTCAACCATTGTAACTACTGAAGTTTTGGCAGCCCAGTGTGACAGTTTCAAGAAAATGCAGGTAATTGCACACTCTATGAATTGTCTTCCAAAAGCTATTAAAAGTATTCATCTGGGAAAGAACCAGAAACATCCAACTAGTTTCACAATATCCTTCATCTATAATCAGAGGAGTTATGGGGTGAAGGGGGTGCAATGCCTCAGTAGTTAAAGATGCTGAATTTGTCAGCTGAAAAGCTGACAGTCTGGGTTCAAGATCTGAGTGTCATGTGACAGGGCAAACTTCCATTATTTGCCTCTGCTCCTGCCACTCTAGCAGTTTGAAAGCATGCAAATGTGAGTAGACAAAAAGGCACCATCTCGGTGAGAAAGTAACACTGTTCCATGTACCTTGGCATATAGTCATGCTGGCCATATGACCACGGAAGTGTCTTCAGACAATGTTGGTTCCTTTGGCCAAGAAACAAAGATTAGCACTGCCCCCTAGAGTCAGTCACGACTGGACAGGGGAAACCTTTATCTTTTATATTTATTTATTATTTATTTATTTATTTATTTATTTATTTATTTATTTATTTATTTATTTATTTATTTATATTTTTATTTATTTATATTTTTATTTATTTTATTTTATTTGTCAACAAGTACAAGGAAAAAGGTAACAGTATAGACATAGACATGGACACATGAAAAAAAAATTGGCACAAATAAAAGGATATAAATAAGCAAAACATAGCCATAAACACATAAAATGAGTACATATAAATGGGAACAGTAGGACAGGGACAGTAGGCACGCTGGTGTGCGCGCTTATGCACGCCCCCTTAGGGACATTTTAAGAAACATGAAAAGTCCACGGTAGACAGTTTAAGGTAAAAGGTATGGGGGTTAGCGAGACTAACAACAGGATCAGGTAGAGTATTCCAGACATTTACTACTCTATTGCAGAAGTCATATTTCTTAAAATCAAGATTAGAGTGAATTACATTGAGTTTGAATCTATTGATAGCCCTTGTGTTATTACGGTTGAAGTTAAAGTACTCATTAACAGGTAGGACGTTATGATAAATAATCTTGTGTACTAAGCTTAGGTCAGAACATAGACAGCATAGTTCGAGGCTATCCAGTCCTAAAATTTCAGGCCTGGTGGTATAGGGAATTTTATTTCGAGCAGAGAATTTGAGTACTCTTCTAGTAAAATATATCTGGACCTCACTAATGTATTGATGTCTGAAATACAGTGAGGGTTCCAGGCATGCGGGAGGGAGGGTTTGAAAATAAAGACAAATGTGGCAATCATACAAAACACCAGCCTTTTTTAAAAAGAGAGTGTTGCTTCAAGGCATGGCATCTTGATTTATTTTTTTTTTCCATTTTTCATTCTCCAAGTGACAAGAGCAAGATGGGCCAGAATCATTTTCATTCCTGTGCCTTCAAAAAAAAAAAAAAAACTGTAAGCCAAAATCCTCAGTGAATTTTGCTTTAAAATTCATTCTGCTTTTGTTCCAGCATATTCTCTGAAGGTTATCTCTACTGTAAAACGCCACTAATCAATATGACTTATTTAAACATAGTATTATGTTTAAAGGGAGGGAGGCATGATATAGTGATGTCCTACATGGTGTCGCAGTTCTTTTGCTTCCAAGCTATAACAGAGAGAATGAAGTTTGAAGAAAATGTTCTTCCAGAGTAAATATGATATATGGACCAGCATTGGATGTTTAGAATAAGGAAGTAACCAATAGTTCAAACTATGCCAGACTTTTAATTTAAAAAAAACCCTCATTCATAAAGTAAAATAGTATCTAACAACAGAGCACAAAGCATAATGATTTTTCATTTCTTTTACAATGACTCAGTTAAATACTTTTATGGATGACACAGGGAGGAAATAGAAAAAAAAAGTCTCATTTTTGCATACAAATAGTGGGTGTCAGCTACTAATTAATTAATATAAATTACACGCACACACGCAAGTAGTAAAGCCCCTGTGCTGGCAAATAGGAATCTTTGATCTTGGCCTTCCTATCAACACCAATGACATGAAGGCTCCATGACTTTTTATAATTTAGTAGTGGATTCCAAATTGTGGGGGAGGGGGGAATCCTTTGCTTTTGCCAGTTTTGGGGGAAAAAATAGACAGAGCAGAGCTTCTTCTTCTTCTCAGGACTGTCACATCCCAGACATTTGCTCTGATGATAGATTAGTAAAATCATTTTTTTGTACCAGTGCACATTCATTGGAAATATTTGAGCTGGCTGACATATATAGGTACCACCTTGAGTGGTAGAAATACACTTCTAATATTAATTCTATTCTCCCCAGCCTGGTGCTTTCCACTGATTAATTGTTCTAATTGTCAAGAACTTTCTCCTTAGTTCTAGGTTGGTTCTCTCCTTGATTAATTTCCACCCATTGCTTCTTGTCCTGCCTTCAGATGCTTTGGAAAATAGGTTGACACCCCTCTTCTTTGTGGAAGCCCCTGAGATATTGGAACACATCGCCCTTAGTCCTTCTTTTCATTAAACTAGGCATACCCAATTCTAATATTTTGCCATATTCAGTAACAACTCTGGTGCCATATTCAGTGGAAATATCTGAGCTGGCTGAAGTATATAATAAATACCAACTTGATTTGTACAGTAGAAATGCATTTCTAATATTAATTCCACTCTCCCCAACCTAACACTTTCCAGATACAGTATATTGGGATGGTTGGTTGGGAGTTCTAGGACTGCAAATCCAATACACCTGAAGTCAGTTTGGGAAAAGCTAAGTAGTGGGTTGGGAAAAGCCAAGTGGCGAACCGGTAGTAGCGGTGGCGGGAGGCTCTGCCCATCCACCCGGACATGTGCAGAAGTGGCGCATGCATGAGCAAGCCGGTAGCAAAGGTAATTGAAACCCACCACTGGAAAAGCCCCTTATCCACGTGATGCGACTATGGACATATTTTGGACATGTGCAAATTAAACCAAAAGATTCCAGCAGCATCAGTAAGATTCAGCTAACATTCCCTATAGATCTCATAGAAACCAAACAATGAATGAATGAAGCTAGAAAGGAAGCACAGGAATACAGTGTTTCCTATAAAGGTTCCTTTGATGATTTCATGGGCAGCCTTCTTGCTTTTTCTGGGCACACCACAGCAATGACAAAATGATACACATGCATAGACAGGCCATAATTGCTACCTTTATGAACCTGCGCTACAATGTCAGATGTCAGTACATACATTGAGGCATTTGTGTGATAACATAAAAAGTAAAGGTAAAGGTTCCCCTTGCACATATGTGCTAGTTGTTCCCGACTCTAAGGGGCGGTGCTCATCTCTGTTTCAAAGCCAAAGAGCCAGCACTGTCCAAAGACATCTCCGTGGTCATGTGGCTGGCATGACTACACACCAAAGGCGCACGGAACGCTATTACTTTCCCTAAAAAGGTGGTCCCTATTTTTCTACTTGCATTTTTTACGTGCTTTTGAACTGCTAGGTTGGCAGAAGCTGGGACAAGTAACAGGAGCTCACCCTGTTACACAGCACTAAGGATTCGAACCGCTGAACTGCCGACTTTTCGATTGATGAGTTCAGCATCTTAGCCACTAAGCCACCGCGTCCCTTGTGTGATAACATATCCAGGCACATTTTGTCATTTGCATTCTTGCCGCTATGGATCTCCATACTTGTGGATGTTTTCTTTCTTTTCTTTCTTTCTTTTTCTTTTTTTTTTTTGTCTAGTTTAAATTACAGCCTTGGAATTCCTGGTGGTCCCTTTTTCAAGTACTAACCACATCTAACTCTACCATTTGGGATCACCCAAGGTCATCTAGGATCTGCCACATAGCTAGGATTAATTGTTTTTACTATCCTTGATAACTAATCGTAATTTATTTTTTGGTATGACTTTCACAACTTGGTGCTTCTAGATTTATGTTAGAAGTATGATTCCCATCATCTCCAAATAATATAGCATTGTAGAATTTGGATGGCTAAGAATTATACTGTTTGCAGCCCAGCGTATCTGAAGAGTGCCAGGTTGGAGAATGTTAATACAAGATATTCACTCATGTTGTAATAAAAATACTGTCCAAAAGAAATATTGCATACAATCAGTGCAAATGACTGAAGTTCTATAAGCACTCTATCTTTTGTAACACAAATACACATTCAAAGAGAAAAATAACTATTATTTTGAAATAACAATAAGTATTTCAAGTTTTACTTTATTGCTTTTTTATCTGTGGCTATGTTTTGCATCCTTACCTTAAAAAAACCATGTTTTCTGTTGCGTTGTCCTAGCCACAAATTGCTTCCTGGAGTCAGATTTGTTTCTGGACGATCTATCACCCTTTCATAAATCCTGTAAAGCAAATGGTGTTGTTAGAGAAAAGCAACAGCTTTGGTTTTTTGTTTTTAAAAAAACCTTTTTAAATATTGAATATAAAAAACATTAGTAGAAATGATAAACAAAATGCAACCCGAGGGCAAATCAAACTACCATACATTCTATTTCTAAGTCCGCAACTGAACAATTAAATACAAAAGAATATAAATTTTCCAGAGTCAGATGAAATACAAGATTTCAAAGATGATTGGGGTAGTGCCATAGATCATATAACAGGTTTTAATTCAGTAGTGCATAGTGATACTGTACTTAAAATAAAATTAGCTCATAAGAGCTAATTTTTTCTTTTGAATAAGCAGTATCAAATCAGTATCAATAATCAGTATCCTAATCCAAAAAAAGGTTCCCCATTTTTGTATTAAAGTATAATTCCGGAAATTGATGGCCGAAGAAGCAATGGTCAAAGGTAACAAAGAAAGAGCTTCTAAAATAAAATGGTTTATTTTCTATCTGT
Organism: Pituophis catenifer annectens; assembly: GCF_029215685.1. Taxonomy (NCBI): domain Eukaryota; kingdom Metazoa; phylum Chordata; class Lepidosauria; order Squamata; family Colubridae; genus Pituophis; species Pituophis catenifer. Next base: position 264,107,841 of record NW_027256881.1, read on the forward strand.
TCAGTATAAATTTGTAAATTGGCATCTTTTAATCATTAAAAAGAAAGGTATAGTTTATAAATCATGGTTTGCCTTGACATCCTAATCCTAATTATTGGATGCAGAGGATCAAACAAAAGAATAGTTTGAGAATTTCATTTATTCATTTCATCATTTATAAGTTCTGCAAAAACATGGTATAGGTGACAACCCATTCTGAAATGCAACTTTTTCGGGGAACCAAAATACCTGAGTTTTAATGAACATTTAGCAAAAAAAAGTACTGCTCAGTTAAATAAAATGCGCAGTATCATTTTCTGACTGTTTTGGACTAATTAACAAAATGCTAATATTTATATAGATGATTAAAATCTTTTAATTAAGAAGGAGGAAACCAACAGAATATTATCATTTAAAGCCTATGGCTTAGAAACACTAAATGAACTCACAAGTGTTATTCACATAATTATGAACATAACTGCTTATCTGCGTTGTAATTACAATCAACCCTGATACCTTAGAATACTGAGGCAAAAAAGCTATATTCAAAGTTGTAATCATTAATGGTGCACTGAAGAGGTGCCCCTCATTTGCTTCAAAATAACGACATATTTCCTCTTGAACTAATTTACCTCTTAGAGTAGTAAAACAAGTTGCCATCCACCAAGTCTATATTTTTTAAATCATCAAAAGTATTTATTATTTCTATCAATATTTAAAGTGCACAATTTCTTCAACAACGAGAGCACAATTAAACTTCTCACATACAAAAATGCTTTAAGAGTCTATATGCAGATTTCAACATATTTATCAAACAGCGTATCAGCTTTACAGTTTTCTCATTGGCTTCTTACTGCAAATGTTTTGCATTATTTATTTATGACTTTAGTATTTTCTCTAGAGTGTGTCTAGTCTTCCCAAAGTAACGATCAATATTCCATGAAAAACTCCATCTTCTCTTAAAAACTAACACGTTTTCCTCAAGAGTTTAAACAAAATAATGCACTGCTGTCTGCATTGCAACTTACAAAGAGTATTGCGTTTTATTTTTCTGACCAAATACAACTCTAGAAGCACTCCATTAGATCTGTCTTCACTGACATAAGAAATATGAATTTTCTAATATAGAAACACACAAATCAACATGCTTTATGTTACAGTTCAATACTATGATATAAGGGAGACAAATGAGACAGAATGTTACTTGCAAGTAACATTGGGAGAATTTAACAAACGATTTATGGAAAACAGGCATAACTTCTTTTCCTGACAGTCTTTCAGAAAATCCCATTCATAAATGTAGCTTGACAAGCAACTCAATATTTTTTTTCACATATTGTTCTAATCCTCTTTCTGAAATATCTACCTATTTTCTCCTTCAGTCAGTCATTTGGGTTATGAAGGACTTTTTTTTGGGGGGTGGGGGTTTTCTCATATAAAGGATGGTTAAGATATCACAGGAATACATGAGATTTCATAATTCCTATGAAGTATTTTGATAACTGTATAAGGTTGACTAACATGTTGGGGTTACTAATAAAAAAGATCCATTAAAGCAGTTAATGCTATCCCTCTCTCATTCCTTCCAGATTTTTGTGAATGACTACTGCAATCACTGTAATTTCATACTCCAATTCGTTCATTGAACCTTCCAGAAATCAGCTGTGATTTAGTGGTTTGGGGTACAAAGAATCTAAATGCCAAATAACATCTCTGTTCAGTTTAGACAATAAACAAGGAACAAAGAAATAAAATTTAAAAATATCTTGAAAGGGAAGTGCTAATATTTATATAGATGATTAAAATCTTTTAATTAAGAAGGAGGAAACCAACAGAATATTATCATTTAAAGCCTATGGCGGGAAGTTTCTGGGAAATAAATGACCTGCTCCATCACAAGACTTTTTCAATGTTTATGAATGGCATGGCATGGCATAGCACGGCACGGCACGGCACGGCACGGCACAGCACAGCACAGCACAGCACAGCACAGCACAGCACAGCACAGCACAGAACAGAACAGAACAGAATAATTCTTTATTGGTCAAGTGTGATTGGACACACAAGGAATTTCTCCCCAGTTCATAAGTCTCAGTGTACATACAAATAATAAAGTGATATAAGAGACCTTCTCCTAAATAAGGGGAAAGATTTACATTTTACATAGCATTACATGGAAATCATAATGAAAACAATGGCAACTTTTATGTTTAGAAGCAAACGAATTAGGTATGGGCAAGCCATGGGCTACATCCTGAGAGCCTATCATTGAAATTCAGTGACAAAATTGGTGACTTACCAGAAGTACAGATTTTAGTATCAGTCTTGTTTCATTGTTCTGGCCCAAATGAGGGTAAAAATAAGAAAGGAAAGTTTGGGAAGGCAATATGAGAGAGCAAATGTGATGTAATAGTTAAAGTATTGAATTATGAATATGAAGATCCAGGACCCAGTTCATCATCAGGCATGAAAGCTCACCCTGTGACTTTGGTCCAATCATTTATTCTGACCTCAGACTACTTCAAAGATTTGTCGTTGTTATGGGAACTCACAGGAGGAGAAAGCACTGTGTACATTGCCTTCGGTTCTTCAATGAAAGATGTGTTGTACATTTAAGAAATAAATGAACTGTTCCCATTTTCACCCTTTAATCTCTTCTCCCAAATAGCCCAATGGTATGACAGAAAAGTTCTTTGCAACTGAATGTTGATGGTCTAATTTAAAAGTTTGGGGAATTTGGGGTCTGAAAAATGAAAATGGGAAAAGTTTGCCTCCCACAGGCACCTTGCTCACATTTTCACACTTAAAACCTTACAAACCCGCAAAAATGTGTGTTGGGGCTTTCCAATGTCCAAAAAGGCCATTCTTAGGCCTTTTTGGACATCATAACTCTTTCAGTTGTATCTCCAGCTGGTCAAGAGAATGACTTGCCCCTCTGCTTCTTGAAGACTGGCCCACTCCTGATATAGGTCATTCATTCTTTGCTTCACACAAGCTTCTATGCCAAGCATGATTTGAATCTGATTTGAAGTAAGTTATATTATTTACAAGTTGTCAATGTTATCAACATTCTTAGGGAAGTATTAGTCAGTCATCTATTTTCTTCTGTTCGGTAGTAACAATGAGACTTTAATTATGTCCCTGGTCACTTTTAATCAGACCTGAAAGAAGAAGCCAATTAATTCAGAGTTGTTCTTCAAGAAGTAGAAATGCAGACTGTGAACCAAAATGGATAAGAAGAAAAATATTTTTAAAAAACATAATAAAAATGACAAAAGTCAAAAATAATGACAGGTCTAAATATATTAGTGTTTAATAATGAATGTGTCAAAAGAAGTTTTATTATAAATGAGGAGCTGTTATCAAACTGGTGTCATCTGCTGATCAAAGCTCCCATGTACTGACATGAAAGACAGAAACAAATATGCCCAATTCTATTGTTCTATCCATGTAGATCTCTTGGGAACTCTCACCTTATCAGAGAATTTGAGACTCTTTTGGGGAACATTTCAGAACATAATGAAAAGTGTCAAGGGAGAATTATCCAAACTCATTCCCTTCGGGTAAAACAGGATATTCTCACATTTGTTCTCAAACAAGGTTACATATTTCCACAATTCTGAAGCTTGCCAGAAAAGGATTTGTCTTGCCTGTTGCTTGCTGAAGCAATCTGCAGGAAGGTACAGAATTCCAGTAATTATTGTAAAAAGAAAATTGGTAATCTAGATTGCTTCTGGACGCAGCCAGAAAACTTAGAGAACCTTGGCTTCTCCTAGTATCTCTCTGCACTTTCCTTTAGCACACATATCTGGGTGTTGTGACTCCGACCCCCGAGCCTGCCTTATCGGAGAGAGAAGGCTCCGAAAGTGAAGGAGAGGAGTTGGCCAGGCCTCCCCCTCCAGGACCCTCCTCTCTGGCAATGCCTCAGGTGTCTCCCGAAGGAGAAGAGATTGGCCAGGAGCCAGGTATTGCCGAGCAGTCGCAGTCGGACAGTGATAGAGTTAAGTCTTGGTGGATCCAAGCCAGCGTCGGAGAGACAAGCGCACATAGCAGAAAAGGAGGCATGCCGGAGATTAAGCTGAGTCACTGGACCACACCCCATAGGGGATAAAAGGGGGTGTGGTGGCCATTCAGGCTCTGTGACAGACAAAACTAAACAACTAGCGAATCGCATTGTATCTCTGAAACTACGTTATCTGCCTGCCTTGGATTTAATACGGACTGGACTTGACAATTCTGTGGCTTTGTGTATTTGTTTTGGTTCTCTGTGAGTAAAGTTCTTGGCAAGCAGCTACTGGGTTGCTGCCAATCCTGTTATTGAAGGAATTTATTCAAGTTTTATTTAACTCCTGGCTGACTGTTTGTGTGCGTGTGTGAGACGGGGATAGAACTCTGGGCAGACAACTTCTGGATCCAATTTTAGCAAAACGTTATCTATCTATTCAGCTTCTGAGACTTCTGTGCCTCCCAATGGAAGATCAGGCCATGGCCATAAGAAATATAACTTTGACAGCTGCAGCACTTATGAAATGTTCTCTCCAATATAACTTACCTGTCTCTTTTTGCTGGTTCAAGATATTTTCGTATCTAAAGATCTTCAATAATGTTCTTCATCAGATTAGAACTAGCACTTGTACAAATAGGCTCAGGTTCCTATCCTATATGTCTCTATCACTCGCAATGCCAGCATGAAATATTTCCCTTTTGTCCTGCCTTATGAAAAGATACACTCCACCATTGCTGTATGAGTTGCCCACTTCTAGATGTAAACATAATTATTTCAGGCCTTTGGTATGGCAAAGCAGTCGGTTTTGATTATAGTGGGTTGCTCTGTAATCAATTATAACTTGATTTTGTTTTCATACATATTGTTGTTCATTAATCACTATTAACTGATTATCACATAGATTATTTTATCTATGAAAATCATGTATATACCATAACAGATATATATTTTAACCTTGATGCTGTCTGTATGTATTCACCTAGGAAGGACTGGGCTTCATACAGTTGTAATAGCTATTTACTTGTATATATTTATCTATATTACCTATATTTACTCACAACAGAATTTTGGACTTGGACAACTTAGAACTAAACCACCTTCAGTCTGACCTAAGCGTAGTACACAAAATTATCTGCTACAACATCCTACCTGTCAATGACTACTTCAGCTTCAACCACAATAATACATGAGCACACAATAGATACAAACTTAAGGTAAACTGCTCCAAACTCAATTGCAGAAAATATGACTTCAGCAATAGAGTGGTCAATGCCTGGAATGCACTACCTGACTCTGTGGTTACATTCCCAAACACCCGTAACTTTAATCTTAGATTGTCTACTGTTGACCTCACCCCATTCGTAAGAGGTCTGTAAGGGGCGTGCATAAGAGCACCGCGTGCCTACCATCCCTGTCCTACTGTCCCCATTTATTCGTATCCATTTCCTGTATTCATAATCATGTTTATACTTATATCTGTTACCTTTATTTCCCATTTTTTTAATTTGAAAATATAAACTAAACAAAACAAATCACAACAAAACATACAAAACATGTAAACATATAAACAAAAATTCAAATATATGTCAAGTTTATTGCAACTGTACTGTATGTTCTTATTTGTGCTTTTGACTCTTCATTATTTGGTCTATCTCTTATGTCTATCTGTTATCTTCCACATGCTTGACAAAATAAATAAATAAACAAAAATAAAATAAAAATATTCCAAAGAGAAATGTGTTGCCTCATCTTTGTTTTCTTTTAAACGGTATTTACAGATAATGTTGGTCTTTTTATTTTTCTTGAATTATTCTTCTAAATTCCTGAAGAATAAACTAGTTGGTTAATAGTAGTTTTCTACATATGCCCTCCTCTTTAATTACTATAGGTTTCCTAATCAGCTAACAGACTGCTTATTTAAACACTCCCGCTTTTGAAGAAAGTACTTTAGTCTTCGACTTACAACCACAATTGAGCCCAAAATTTATGTTGCTAAGTAAGACATTTGTTAAGTGCCCCATTTTACAATCTTTCTTGCCACAGTTGTTAAGTGAAATCACTGCAATTCATAAGTTAGTAACCTGGTTGTTAAGTGAATCTGGCTTCTGACCTTGTCAGAAGGTCGCAAGAGGGAATCCCATGACCTTGGGACACAGCAACTGTCGTAAGTGGGAAACAGTGGCCAAGCATCTGAATTTTGGTCACTAAGTGAACTGTTGTAAGTCAAGGACTGTCTGTATTTTCTTACTAAATGTCTAATAAGGCACAGTACCTACAGTATCAACTCTTAAATCAAAAAAGATTATGCATTCAGAGAAAGAAAGATGCTAACATGACTATATTTTCAAAGAGGCTTTAAAAAGATCTTATAAGAGAGGCTTGCAATGGAAATTTTGTAAGTTGTTACCAACCTTACGGTTCTTCAGTTCAGCAAGCTGTGAGCAGAGTTCATAAGCAGGCTGACATGAATGCACTCTTACACTGCAAAGAGCTCTTAAGAACAAAACAATTCCAGAGATAGTTCAAAGCAAGAGATTTAATCCTTTTCTACAGATTAAACAACAGCCAGGGTTTCTAATCCTTGTACATATGTTAGCTACTAACTCACTGCAACAACAGCAGCAGCTGGTAGGAGAGAGGGGGAGAGAAAGAAATGTTAATATTGTGTTTTTATAATAATAATCCTCTCACAAAACTATATTTTGTGTAATGCAAAAAAAAATTAATATGATTAAAAAATATTAGTTTTTGAGGTGCCAGAAGCTGCTGTTGCTAGAATGTTTAAATTCTAATGCTAGGCATTTTTCTCCCAATGATTTCCAGCTTGAGCTTGGGGGGAAAAAAAACACAAAAATCCCTAGGGAATCTGTACTTTTGAAATTACCCCAGTAATTTACCAAGATCGAAATAGGAGACCTACCCTTGCTGCTGGTTTCATAAGTGATGGCTGAAGTTTGAGTGTACTATCCTAAACTGGCTATCCTAAACTGGAAGAAACTACTTAAAATTTGCCAGGATCAATATTGCAACCCTTTAAGATCTTGAAAACACATCCTTGTAGTAAAGTTATTTAACTCTGTGACTGTGTCCGTGTATGTTTCTGTGTGTGTATGTTTGTGTATACAAAGAGAGAGAGAGAGACAGACAAACAAACAGAGACAGAGTGTGTGTATACATACATACATACATACATACATACATACATACATACATTCACATATACCATGTTTCCCTAAAAATAAGACCCTGGCTTATATTTTTTTGAACCCTGAAATAAGCGCTTGGCCTTATTGCCATGCGCTCAAAAGCCCAATTGGGCTTATTATCAGGGGATGTCTTACTTTGGGGAAAACAGGGTACATACATATATATACATACATATACATATACTAGTTGTATGTTTTATAACATCCCTCCATGAAGTAACAGTAACAGAGTTAGAAGGTACCTTGGAGGTCATCTAGTCCAACCCCCTGCTCACGCAGGAGACTTATACTAGGGTTTCAAACCACCGACCTTTCTGATCGACAAGCTCAGCATCTTAGCCACTGAGCCACCTAAGGAGCCACAAGTGATAGACAGCAAATGTCTAACAACAAAAATCAGACTCAATTTAAAGATTGCTGCAAGTCACAGAATAGTGTACTTGATTTGGACTTGGCAACTTATTTCGTACTAACCATTATGATTTACTTCTTAGCATAGGAATGACCTGACTTGATGGAGAAGGGCACATTTTTGTGATGAATAAGAGCAATAGTTGGCTGGTAAAGATGGATAACACTAAAATGTTCTAGTTCCTCCAGGATTAATATGTGTAACAGGAGCTAGATGAAATACCAAATAAATGAAGGAGGCCAAATGTTGTTCATGTCTTCCATAAGGACAAAATGGATTAGTCAGGAAATTATAGTTAGCTCTCTCTATGTATTTTTCTTTTCATTTCCTAGTTGAATTTGTTAATCAGCTGGGAACAAAAAAAAAATTCCAGAAGACTCTAGGGATGCAAATAATTTGCCAACTCCTGCCTACATGACCTTTGTGCTTCGAAAAATCAGTCTAATTACCCTTTTCAAAGTAATATTCAATTTGACCCATATATTCCCTTAAGAGAAGCATCTGAGAAAGCAAGCAATCCTTACAAATGATTAAAAGAGCCATATGGTTTCTTTGCTTTTATTATTCTGTAGACATCTAGTGCTGTCAAAGAAATGTATCCTACAAAGACTTGATGCTTGGGAAACAGTACTTAACAAATCCTACGGTCACATAAAAAATGGAAAGAGAAGTCTATAGTGTGATGAATTAACACTCAGACTATATTGCTTTTGTAATTCAAATAGATCTCAACATGAAAAATTGTTAACAGCGCTATATCATGCACAGTAGCTTCCTTTTTTAAGCTTAACTCAGATTGTGGTATCCTCACTTTTGAGTATGTGCTTCCCTCTAAAGCTAAACTCCTAGTAACTGCATGAATAATATGGAAATCATTTGCCACTGCCATTTTCCAGAATATTTTCTTTTTTTCCTATTTCCAAGAGTATATTCCAGTTCTGGAGTTTGCTGATGATTTCCCTGTCAGCTGCTAATGTTTTTACAATGCCAGCAAAGGTTGCTTAAGTGCTTCCACTTTCTGTGACTTCTGCTCTTCAGGTACTGGATAAAGCACTAAATATGTTTGTGGAAAAGTAAACTCACTACCTGGAGTGAGCAGGCATCTTTTTCTCTCCTGGGATCTGGAGTTTTGGTGTTACCTGGAAAGGAGAGTTAAAATAGCCCCACCTATTCCTTAACTGATCATTCATTAAATCTAAACCATTTTCCTAAATTATCCAGGCAGGCTCCCAATTCCTTTACAACTGTCTGAGAATTGTATGGATATCCATGAATCCTTTGAGGGTATGCATATTGTGTTACTTCTCATTGATACTAACTAATTTATTTTACCCTTTTGTAGTCTATTGCTGGTAAACTACTCTAAAGTATAAGTGCTTTTCAAGTTAGGCATAATGCTAAACTTGTTACCCATTTACAAGTTATAACAATTCTGTCAAACATAACAAAAAAGATTCTATACACTCGTCCTCTGTGAGTTTTAGAATGCATACTTCATAGGGTCCATCCCTTGCCACTCAAGAAACTGGATTTGGAGAGACTGTAGTTTCTCCACTATGTGACTGCTTTCATTTAAGAAGCACTATACAGGTAGTCTCAACTGATCATTTAGCAACTGTTCAAAGCTATGGCAGTTTGTACTTTGAGGCTACTTTCTTACTTACAACCTGGATTTGAAGTTCCCAGAGTTCCCTTCCCTCCTCATAGTCACATGACTGAACTTCAGGCATTCAGCATAGCCACATTTATGGTCATGTACAGGGTCACATGGTCATGTAACAGTTTTTCTGAAAACCAGCACTTTGTAGGAGATGACCAGGCTGAGCCCAGGTGGGGGGAGGGTGTCAAACACTTCATAAGTCAAAAGTCACAAGAAATCTAAGTCCAGCCCACCTTGAATGCTTCTCTTATCTCTTACATATTTCCCTTGATGGTCAATTGCAGAGGTGGGTTTCAGCAGGTTCTGACCAGTTCTGGAGAACCAGTAGCGGAAATTTTGAGTAGTTCGGAGAACGGGTAGTAAAAATTCTGACTGGCCCCGCCCCCATCTATTCTCTGCCTCCCGAGTCCCAGCTGATTGGGAGGAAATGGGGATTTTGCAGCATCCTTCCCCTGCCACGCCCACCAAGCCATGCCACAGAACCGGTAGTAAAAAAAATTGAAACCCACCACTGGTCAGTTGGCCAGATTCTTGTAGAGAGCTTAAGCTTTCAATAAATCACTCACTTGAATTGTCTGAATCTCCTGATTTCTGGCTTGCTTCTGGTTTCCAACAAAACCACACCTATAGCAAATCATTTGTTTGCTTAATGACCACAGCAGTTACTAAATAACTGTCACAAAAAATATACTTGGTGTACATATGACCAACCCATTTGGCAACCATCACAACTTACAACCACATAATGGGTAATAGGCTCCATTACAGTTGTAAGTCAAGAATTAACTGCAAGCTCCTTGAAGTCTACTTTTCAGATCTCCCTTTCCATTCTTTCTGTAAATGTGGTCCCTTTGCTCAGTTTTTCTCTACCAACTATATTCCTCCTCTTTTCTGAGATCCTTCCTTTGCTCTTCTTCCTCTTTTGGCTATCTTTTTTTCCCTCTCTCTTTCCTATGTCAGCCTCTCCCTCATAATACCTATCAGCAGGGGTGGGCTGCTGGGGTTTGGAGGGGTTTGGGGGAACCTCTAGCTAAGATTCTGTGCAGTTCGGAAAACCTGCAAATCTCAGTCCTGGCTAGCCCCGCCACTCTGCCCCTCCCCTCCCAAGAGTCCCCACACAGCCCATTTTGGATGCAGGTAAGTGAAGGGCACGCACAGAGGCTCGGGGAGGGTGAAAAACAGGCCTACCGGAAGTTCAAGAAGGCCAGAAACGGGCCTGTTTCCTGCCTCCAGAGGACTTCCAGAGCCTGGGGAGGCCTTTTTCACCCTCCCGGAGGCTCCAGGAAAGCCTCCAGACCCCGGGGAGGGCAAAAACACACACACACACACACCATGGTGCAGGAGGCCGACTAGGCCACGCCTACCATGGCCACACCAACCCAGCAACCAGGCAGAGAACCCCTTGCTAAAATTTTTGAAGCCCACCCCTGCCTATCAGGGTTTCAGATGGGTCCCTCTCTCCCTCCCTCTCCCGCTCTCTGTCCACAGATTCCAGTTCTCCCTCTTCATTTCAAGCCACCTATGTAAGCTCTTGTATGTGTCTCTTTTACCTCAGAAGCAGAATCACCTTTTATGTTTCTCATATAAACTGTTTATTCTCTACGTTTGATTACTGTGACATATACCACCATTGTTACCATTTGTTAGAGGTTTTCTTAAAATGGTAGAGGACACGAACACTCAAACTGCTTTTTCACAGGACACTACTTTATTGTACACGAATGAGCTCCTATCTTGTTTTTCTATCTATTTTCTATTTAGCTATTTCTATTCCTACTTAATGTACAAATTTCTATCTGTTATATTCTATTTCTATGATCTTATTCTTATATGAGTCATGCTGTGATTTTTCTTATCCTAAGTCTTTCTCAGCTCTTTTCTAAATCTTTCCCTTTCCTCCAGTTTTTCTGTTCTCGTAGCCTCAGCCTATTTTGCATGTGAAAACCCTTTTCACTCCTTTTTAAACTTACAAATGGACTTTTCTCTCCCACATCCCCATTCCTGGGACTCGCATTTCTCTGTTCCTGGAGCAGGTTTGTGGAGTTCTGAACCTGGCCTGCAGACTTTGTTGTGGGTTTCCAGCCTCTCCTGGGTTTTCAAGGCTCTATTTGGGTTCTCTTCTCCCCCATCTCTCAGCTCTGCCACTCAGCTCCAAAACCTGACATTTTTCTCTTGCTGTCTGAAGCTGCTGAGCTGCTTTGCCTTTGGGCAGGAGCCTCCTCTTGCTTTCTTCCTGATATACCTCCTTTCTTGACACCCATGCACATTCTTTTTTCAGTTCCCTTTTTATTAAACTATTTTCCAAATAAGGAGGGGGTAAGGTTGTTTTAACCCTTTTTCCCAAATAGTATCAAAGTTCTGGATCCCAGAAGGGAGGGGGGAAATGTCTGCTCACTTCACTCTTCCGTAGCACTGCACATGATTTGCTACCTACATTTTGACATTCTGAGCATAGATTCAGATACAAGCACAAGAACAATCTATAATTAGGAAGCATTGTTGAAACTGTGTAGCTCCCAGCTAATTTGCAAAACATGTGTTAAAACACAAGCTACCCAGTTTGTTCAGTTGGGTCGTTCAGTTGTTTATACCAGAAACATTTAAAAGCAACCATCTCTGCATCTGCAGCCTCCAGCATGCATACCAAAACTCATAACAATGATGTTCTACAACACATGTTTAAAGAAAAACAACATGTCCCTAAAGTCTAGAAAACAAAGATTGTACAGATTAAACAGGACATGGTCTCCTTATCAAACCATTCCATGCCATAATTCTTACTGATTTTACTCAAAGACTCTGACATTGCATAAGGCTTTTCAGGGATCTGATAGTGAGGATGCTAAAATGTCAAGAGAAGTACCTCTGAAACATTAGGTAACAGAACAAAGGTAGAAAATGAATTCATAATTAAACATCCAGCAATTGTCATGCAAAAATAATTTAAAATACATCAAGACTGTGAACATGCCATACAAAAGACAAAGTCTGATAATATTTAATAATGTCCATGTTTTCATACAAAGGAGATATTGGAAGCACAAGAAATAAAAATGAATCAATATTTATTTATTTTATTCAATTTGTATCCCGCCCTTCTCCTAGTGGACTTAGGGCGGTGCACAGCCAGAACTAAAACACATACTAATACAAAATTTAAGATTCTTAAAAGAATTATATAACTGTGGCCCAAAATTTAAAACATTGAAACTAAAACCCATTTGACAATTTAAAAGGCTAAAAAAGGCTAAAAGGGGGGGGGGGGAGTTCACGCCAGCCCTGCTTGATGGAAAAGAAAATATAAATGGAAGGATGTTTCAATCATTAGAGTTAAGAAAATGCTCTCTGTGTTCAAGATTATCTATTGGCTGAATTCATTTGCGGAATTGATCTTCAATTCCCTCATCCTTTCTTATGCACTCATCTGTGCTGGGGAGTAAGAAGCAAAAGTGCACTCAGCGTTAGATACAGTCCATCAAGGTTATCATGTTCCATGCCTCTTCAGAAAGTGTAGCTGAATATAGTCTGAATATAGTATGTACTTGAATAAAATCCCAGGAGGGAGGGGCTTCTACCCAGAGAGCAAAGAGGCAGAGGAGTTTATAATGTCTTGTAGGTAGGAAGATGCTTAAGAGAGCCCCTCCCTGGCAGTTCACACAGTATATCTATAGTTATGCAGATAGTAGCTTTACTCTGCTAGATTCTGTCTATAGGTAAATAACAATAAAGAAACTACTCAGAAGTAACTCCGTGTATCATTCTTGGGGCCTGATAGATATTCTAAACATATCTGATTGTCTCTTTCTGAAAACAGCATATAAAATTTTATATTTGGGATTCAGGCTAACAATGGACTGTTATTCACAGAATCGATGATCAGATCAGAGGTATGATTTTATACTCAGTTATATAAATTAGGGAATTCTTTGACTAAATAGCCAATTATTAATATTCAAATGGAAGAGGTTTCCCAGAAAGATAAAAAAATAAACTTTTTTATCTATTAATTTTAGATAAATTACAGAGACAATTCAATCTAAGAAGCTGGATAAAGTTCCTGGTGTTAGTAGATTCTAGTTGGAATGATACAGAACTTTCATACACCTGTCGGTACCGTTATTAGAATTATAATCTATCATTTGAGCCATGGTGGCACAGTGGTTAGAGTGCAGTACTGCAGGCTACTTCTGCTGACTGCTGGCTGCCTGCAATTAGGTGATTCAAATCACCAGGCTCAAGGTTGACTCCATCCTTCCAAGGTGGGTAAAATGAGGACCCAAATTGTTGAGGGCAATATGCTGACTCTGTAAACTGCTTAGAGAGGGCTGTAAAGCACTGTGAAGCGGTATGTAAGTCTAAATGCTATTGCTATTTAATCTGTCTGTGTTTATTTTTATTGTTTTATGAGGCTTATATTAAAGTAATATTAAAGCCTAAGATTTTAGTGGATGTGCATATTTATAGGCCATCATCTTTGTTCAACATGGATACTAAAATATTAATTGCAACACTAACCAGATAAAAAGTAACATCATCTATAATCTATCCCTTTCACTCTGAATTTTTAAAAACATAGGCAAACATCTAAAAATATCTACCTGATTATTAAAACCTTAGATAATGCAAAGAATAGGAATTTTGTTGGAATCTGGAAAGATTTTCAGTTTGGTTCACAGTGAATGAATTAATTTATGAATGAATTCTGAGATACCAGTTCCACCATCTTTTGTTCATTGGATTTCAATATACTACTTTATTTATTATATCATTTTCTACAGCCACTCACCATCATCACATAATTGTAACTTTGGACAATACTCCTAGGATTAACAATATGGTTTATTTTCTAGTTATACTGTTGAGTAGAAAAATTTTAATCTTCCCTGGGGACCCATTATGACCATAGATTCCTGCAAGATTTTAGGACTTAAAATTTCTACAGACCCTATAAAAAGTTTGCATTTGCATCTTTCTTGAAATATATCACAATATATTGAATTAAATATATCTAGATGCATAAATGTAATTTCTGAAACATAACACGGTTAAAACTTCAATTAAGCCTCTGGGGCAAGATTAATGTTATTAAAATTAATATGACATCGACATTAATGTATATTTTAAGAGGGATTTTAATGTTAATCTTTGTTAGATATTTTATACAGATAGGTTAATGAGAAAAATTTTATGGCAAGCTAAAGCCCTTCAGATATCCTTGGCCAAAATGAGGTTAGCTTATGATGATAGCAGCTTTAATCTACCAGATTTCCAAATATATCATTGGGTTTTAATTTTAACATTTATATTCTTTTGGAAGGAGAGTTTTTATGAGTACTCTTTGGGCTTATCTGGAACAGGAACAGAGGAACAGTCTGTAATGCTCTGAATTGGTGGCAAGTTTTAAGGCCCAAATGTATTAAATTGGGAGCCTTGTTTTCAGCCTAAACCATTAATAGGTGAGGTATCAACTCACCTATTAATGGTTTTATCATTAATAGGTGAGTTGATATTTTTGATCTTCAATTGCTTGAGAAATTGAGGTTGTAAAATAACTCAAATTTGAAAATAACAATGAAGTTGTTTATTGGAACACCTGGTCAAACAATAGATATATACATGAATCAGTTGATTTCTGATGATTGTGTTAAATACTTTAAGAAAATCTTACACCCACAATATTTGCTTGCTAATATACAACATATCATTGGCTCTAATAGCCTCTAGGACAGAGGTGGTATTCAGCCGGTTTGCACAGGTACGTGCGAACCGTTGGCGGAAATTTGGCCACGATCGCCAAACGAGTAGCGATGGCCGACTGGCCATGCCCCCAAACCAATCCCCCAATTGCGGCTCATTTGCCCCATCCGCCATATTCATCGTTGCCATGTTCTTTGCCTTTCAAGTCGAATGGGATGCACATGCAAGAAGAACATGGCGGTGAAGGCAGCAGCTTTTTCCATGACCTCCGTTACTTTTTAATGACCTGCAGCCAGCTGCCGCATCTTTGAGAGCCATTTTATGGCTGCGATGGCTGGCTGGGGGCCACAGAAAACTCCGGTCAGCTTGCCTTCTGAACTCTGGACCAGCCACCGCGGAAGGTAAGCAGCCCAAACAAAGAGGCGGTGGTGGGGGAAGAAGCAGGACTAGGACCAGAACCGCTAAAGGAGGGGAAATGTAGGCAACTGGTGAAGGGAGGGCGGGGTAGATAGGTGGAAACTGCCAAAAATTTCCTACCGTTTCCTGTGGGCATGGCAAGGTGGGGGGTCATGTTACTGAGTGGGCGTGAGTGACATCAAGTTGGCCACAGTCACTCACTCACATGCCCCCCACCTAGCCACGCCCACCGAACCTGTAGCAAAAATATTTGAAACCCACCACTGTTCTAGGATAATGAAATTGTAGAACCCTTAAGAGAATAGGTACTTCAACAGGAACCCAATAAGAATCCAATTTTATAAGGAATTAAAAAGTAAACATAAGGTTAATATATATATCTGAAATATGGAATGGAAAATTGGAATAGCTAGGAATTATGAAATGTAGCATATAATTCTTATGATTTAAAAATGAAATTTATTCAGCATTTTTCTTTTATTGGATTCCCCAAAGACTGTTTTAAAAAGGTTGGACATTTTTTGTCCTGGCATTATAAGAAATTTGAAATCTTCTTAGCTCTTATGATCTCATTTTGGTTTCAAATTATTACATATATCAATAAAATTTTAGAAAGAATTATTCATGTGATGTTAAACTATATTACTAATGGGGAATATCCTATATAGGATTTGTATCCCCATAAACAATTTCGCCACTGTTAAGCCTTGACAAAGAGAATAATTTTGCATAAAAGAAAGAAAGTTATCTTCTGATTTTAAGGAATGGAATTAGGATATGAATCTATGATGCATTTTGAAAAATCTGTGTGCTAAAAATGAGAAGATGAAGTAATATGTTTCTGTGTGGTTAAATTCCATGATAAAGTTGAAGATTGACTTAATTTTGTATTAATATCAAAGAATATATCGTTTTTTTTCTTTTGTGTTTGTTTCCTAATTAGCCTTTTTTTCTTTTTTGTCACATTTAGTTTATTTTAATCACCATAATATATCTAGCGTTTTTCTTTTTCTTTTTATAGCTACCATTTATCCTTTTTGTCCTGCCGGTATGGTAACTTTATGTTTGTCCCTAGTTAAAAGATGGAGAGCCAGTGTTGTGTAGTAGTTCAACAATCAGTCTAGAAACTGGGGGACTGTGAGTTCTAGTTCCACTGTAGGCACAAAACCAACTAGATGCCCTTGGCCCTGTCACTTTCTTTCAACCCTAGGGAGGAAGCAATGGCAAACCACTTTTGAAAAAAAAAATCTTCCCAAGAAAACTGCAGGGACTTGTCCAGGCATTCTCTGAGGATTAGACACAATTGAAAAAAGAAAAAAATTAAAACTTTAAAAAGTATGGTTTATACTACAGCAATTTTTACAAATTAGTTATACAACTTCATAAGCTGCAGTACTTCAAAAGATTCCCAAAAAAACAAACAAACAATATATCAATCCTATTCATATAAAAGATATAAAGGCTAGACTCCAATGCAATAAACAAATTATTGCATTTGTGCATGTAATCCCCTTTTTCTATTTAGTTCACCTCCCATATCCTTCCCAAGACTCCCCAATGTTATGCATATTTGCTTTTGCCTATGTGAAATAACTAATTGGGGTTACAAAATAGTAAAGGTCAAGTTTAAAAGCAGTACTGAAAACTCCAAAGAATCAAAGATTCATCTGCAGTGTTGTCCAAGACAAGTCAAAGTCTGCAGCAAATAACAAAGCATACGATGTAACTTAAGGCAAACAATTGTTCAGGTTCTAGAAGGCAGCAAAAGCAAAGCAGAGTATATTGTGGCAGTGCACGGAAGCCAATTTGATAGCTTTAGGAATCAAATCACTTGAATCCTAGACCATTTATTGCAGAAAAATAGCAGGTCAATTGGAGTTCATCATATCATCTAATTTCTCTGGTTGATCAGCTACAATCTCTGTTCTTGTTAGGTGATGAATATTATTCAAAGCACTCATTTCTTCTACCTACAAACTTCTACCTAAATGCATTCTGGAGTTTATAACAAAGAGAAGACAGTAGAGTCCTTGATGCTCTCCAAGTTTGAATATTTGCAGCAGACCCAACTATACATATATTCTCTTCTACTGAAAAATAAGAGATTTGCATCAATGTAAACAAGGACATTTTTCCAGTGGTGGGTTGCTACCGGTTCACCCCAGTTCAGGGAAACCAGTAGCAGTAGCAGCGGGAGGCTCTGCTCACTCACCTGGACATCATCAAATACGGTCTGCTCATGCGCAGAAGCTTCTGAGCATGTGTAGATGTGGCGCGCGCGAACCAGTAGCAAAGGTAAGTGAAACCCACCTCTGATCTTGTCCCATTTCTGTAAACAACCTTCACATTACACAAATATATCAAACATCTTTGACATTTACTTAAAAATATTCAAATTCTAGGATAAATTCGGTTTCATTGCAAAAAGAAGATAATCAAAATATCTCAAACTAATGTGTCAACATGTCTGGAAGAAGGTTATCCTTAGTAATAAGTTATACAGAGTTATTTTTTTCTTATATGTCATGAATCTCAGAGACTCTTCCCATCCAGCTTACAATCTTTTTGGACTGTTGTCTTCTGGCAGAAGATACAGAACAATTAAAACTTGGACCACACATCTTCTGAATAGTTTTTATCCCAGAGCTATAATTGCACTCAACCAAAGGGCCACCATCAGTGAGCTGTTAGATAGCATTAATTGGTCTACTGTGTGGATGCTTGGGTGGTTTAGGGGTGGGGAATTTTTGATGGGTGGGGGTGTGTCTGGGGAGTGTCATGTGTGTTGGGCCTGGTCTCTGGGTGTTATGTGAATTTTGTTGTATGGATATACTGTGTATATACATACAATGACAATAAACTTTATATTAAAAAAATATAAAAATCCAAATTAAACCATTGAGGAAATACTTTGTTAACTCAAGTAGAGAAATTAAAGCCGCATTCCTTTTTTCTGTCCTTGAGTTTTGATTTGTTCGGCGAAGAACAATCCTTTGTATGTCTTCTTTAGTCCACTGAATAAAATGAGAACCAAGTCAACAAATCAATGTGAACTCAATGACTAAAATATCCCAGACTTAGTGTACCAGATAATAATAAATAATAAAGATGAATGAAGATAGATGAATAAATAATAAAGATAAACACATCTTACTGTATTTAACATATTGAGCAGCACTTTTCAAAGAAACTGAGATTCTCCAAAATAATCAAGTTACTCCCTGAAATTTGACATTTGATTAACTATATCCTTTGTTTAATTAGCATATCAACAAATTAGCTAAGAGCTACTGGTATATCGAATGTATTTTTATTGCAGGTTGTGTGAGCTCTTGTTTATCTTCAAAATATAGCAGTGTCATGAGGATAAACACAGTCTTTCCTTTTTCACTAGAGAAGCAGTGAAACGCACTTGGGGGTGTGTTTTTGATCCTCAAAAGCTCTTCCATTAAGTTGAAAGAGAGATTCAGAAGTTGTTTTGATGTTTTTTGATAGATGTCAGAGTGGAAATGTCCACTGTGAGATTATTTGAAACAGAAGATAACAACTGGGGACTTAAATCTAGACTTGAAAAGGCTGGAGAGAGGGGGAGAGGGAGGGAGGGAGAGAGAGAGAGAGAGAGAGAGAGAGAGAGAGATGCACACAAACTACAGTGAGACTTGTCCTTGGTGCATGTGATTGTGATTTTATACTCAGACATTGCCCCAGGGGAAACGTGTTTCCATGCTTCCAAAAGGGTTAAATTATCTGACAAAGTATAACAGATAAAAATATCAGATTAAAAATAAATGAGTACAATACTATATGTTATAATGAGCCTATATCATTCACCAAAAGACTACTAATCATTTGCAAGGATCAAGTTGCCACACTTCCAAGTAGGAATTGATAGGAGAAAAAAAAATTTTAGTTTTTCCCATGCTTGCAAATTCTCCTCTGCAAACTCTTTCCCCTGCAAACCACTTTCTTTCCCAGGATAGTATTTTTATTTTTTAAAAATCCAGCTGCAGAAAGATTAAACCTACTTAGAATCTAAGTTAACATTTCAGGAGAAACGTTGACAACAGATTTAAGCATCCCTTTCTGAGTGATAATCCACTTTATGAAGTTATAATGGAATTGTCTGCAAAATATAGCAGAATAGGAACGGATGGACATTTCATTCATAGGAACAGGATCAAGGAGATCAAAGATACCTTCAATCGTAAAGTATCTGCTAATAAAAGGAGCACTAAAGTATATCATATTATCTTCTCTAAGAATCTAGTTTTAGAGGTAGTCTGCTCTTAGAGGTCATCCAGAAAAGCAGCAGCAAACGTGACTACTAACACTCCTTACTGTAAGGTTATAGTAACAGAATCTTGCTAATCTGAAAGTCCATCTCTATCCTCTCCCCTTGACTTTACAGTCCAAGAAATTAGAGGATTCTTTCCAAGAAATTAGAGGGTTCTTTCTGAAATTTTGCCACAGTCCCATTGCTTCTGCAGGTTAAGCTGCCTTTATTTGACCGTTGTCTAGTCTGATGCTCCTCCTCCTATCTCTTAAGGACATATTCACATACCATTACAGGAGGCTTGACAACTCTCAAGCACTTTTGATACTTCAACAGTGTTATCCTCTTGGACCATCTCCATGACTTGCCTTTCTGCACCTGTTACCAAGAGTTCCACTTATGGGATCATCTTAGAGTGAGTGGATCTCCCCACCATAAAAGCCATGTTGTGATATCCTATAAGACACACTTAATTTCACATCTAACCAAAACCATTTGGGGGTAGTTCTCAAGAGTTTTGTGGTTAGGAAGTTGCCCTCAATATATTGACGACCCGTGCTCTGCTTCTCTATATACATGTGAATCAGATTAACAGATTAACAGAGTTGTAAGGGACCTTATAGGTCATCTAGTCCAACCCCCTGCTCAAGCAGGAGACCCTACACCATTTCTGACAAATGGCAGTCCAGTCTTTTCTTGAAAGTCTCAAGTGATGAAGCTCCCACAACTTCTGAAGGCAAGCTGTTCCATTGGTTGATTGTTCTCACTATCAGAAAGTTCCTCCTCATTTCTAGGTTGAATCTCTCCTTGGTCAGTTTCCATCCATTATTCCTTGTCTGGACTTCAGGTGCTTTGGAAAAGAGCTTGACCCTTTCCTCTCTGTGGCAGCCCCTCAAGTATTGGAAGACAGCTATCTTCATATATATAATCAGAAGAAGTACGAATGTTTTGAACCACTGCCTGGAAAAAGTGATGGCCAATGGCCAATTAAGTGATCTAAAATCCTGGCAAGGCAGAAATCTAGAAGGGGATGGTTCCCAGGTATAGGAATTGGGAGATTTGTCTGACCTAAATGGTATCTGAAAATGACTTTAAGGGATGAGGGAAAAGAGATGTTGTTGAGGGAAAGATCAGACAAGAGAGGGAGGACACTCCAGAGGCATAACAGTCAGAGAAAGAAACTTAGGAAGGGCCCACCCTGTTGATGAAGTTGTTAAAAGTGTTGGTCAGAGACTTAAACTTTGAGACCTGCAGAATTAATGTCATCCCTCTCAGTTAAACCAGACAGGAAATACAACCAGCTGAACTAATCCTACTTTATTTTAAAGCTACATTAACAGAATCTTGCAAGTCTCAGAATAGAAATCTCTAGGGAAGGATAGTGCATGCTTCACTATTGGTTTTCTAAAAATGTGAACATCAGTCATTAATAAATCACTTTGATATCCTAAGAATGTAGATGATATATTTATACTACAATGGAGAAAATGTCAAATATATAGCACAGAACTCTAGAACAATAACTCTATTTCCAACTTTAGTTAAATGACTGAATTAGGCTTTAGATTAGGTAAGATTTTATTTTTAATTCATTCTCTGTATCATTACACATATTTTACACTCCCGTGTTATACTAACAGCATAAAAGTAAGATGAACACAAAATGTCAGAAGTAATTCATTTATGGAATATTAACCCTCTCCTGATTGAGTTCTCATCCTGCCAATAACATTTTGCTTCATGCTGTAAAGTACTGTACATTCCTGATATTAAGCTGTTGTGACAAACCTATAGGCTTCACTTATCAGCACAAAACACGTGAAACTGACCACCGAGAGTAAAAATTATTTTCACAGCTATACAGAATGAGCTGAAGTGCACTAGATATTTGCATAAATTAGAACTACCAGATCGGCACTGCAAAAATCTGGACTAGCACTAGATGGCAGCAAAAATAGTTTTAACTGCATCGCTTTGATGAACGAATTCCAGATAAACATAGGAGTCTAGAAGAATATGTGCATCTGTTTATTTAAATTTTGCTTGAGTCTGGGTTTGTGCGTATGTGTGTATATGTGCACACACAAATACACACATGCACAAACACATACATACAACCTTTAAAATTAGAGAGCAATGTTTTCATCAAATCACTATTTATTTTCCTTTGTTTTAGAATACGCATAAAAGCACATAATAATTAACAGAAAATAAGGTTTAAATTTTTTCTGACCTCAGATTCTGCAACGCAATGTGTCTCAGTGGAGAAAAGTAATAAGTATCAAAGGCTGGGCAGAGCATAATTTGCTGGTGAGAAACACCAAGCTTTCTTTCTTTATAGATAAGCAGTTCACAAATTACAACTTGGGACTACTTTCCTCTAAATAAATTTATCCCATTCAGATCAAACATAGTTAACTGATTTTCCAGGAATCACCAAAAAATATCACATAAGATACACATTAATTAAATTAAATGTTACTTTGATATCAGCAATATATTCCAATGTTTTTCTTAAACACTTTCATCCTTTTATTTCAGCTTACTAGCATTGGAATCTTCAGTATTAAAGTACTACTATGGTAATTTTTTAAAAAAGGAAAGAAAATTTTATTAGCAACCAAATCCTTTAAAAGTCTATGTTCCAATTCGTGGTCTTCCAGAGACTTCCTGTAAAATATGTAAACAGGACTTTCTATCTTATTTTGTCTTCTAGAAAAAACATTAATGATGCAATGCAATTCACTTTTGCATTGGAACCCAAAAAATAAATTGGAAGAAACTTTTTTTAATCTATTGAGACTTTGGAATTCTTTAATAAACATTCAGGCTAACAGTTCTTAGGATGCATGGACTTTAGTGAATTAAGGACTGGGCCAGCTTTTTCTCATGAAATGTTTTCCTTAAATAATAATGGCTAGTTATCATCCTTATTAATACTGTCCTATAATGACTACCTGTAATAATAATGGTGACCTACTATCACAATTAATACAAATTTGATATTCTTTAATCAAGATAGTTAGTTATCATCATATATAGTAACAGTGACAGAAATAAAATTGGGCCTTAATGTCTAGAAATTAGAAATCTACTTCTCTTTGGGGAAGTAAACATGAGGAAAATTTAGTTTCCTTTACCTTTATGTTTTGCAAAGCACCAAACAACAGTATTCATCTTTCTGTAAATGCAGAACGGGAATGGAGAAAAAGCATATCAAAGTCTTCTTGTAAGTCTTGGTTGATGTGAACACAAACTATAAAGGTTTTTGAATCTTGGTAACTTGGTAATGTATCAAAGGGAAGGACAAAATTACTCCACAATTAAATGTGGGAACAAGTTCTGGACTCAACTCTGATAGACCAATACATTGCTGAACTTACAAGTGTCTTTAGTTCCACTTTGGAGATCTTACACTGTTGGTCAAGAAAAAAATGAGACCATGTGTTCACATCCTGCCTGTTGTGATCTGCCGGCAACCTGCGGAGCTGGCAGTAGAGTCGGACAATGAGGAGGCTGGAGAAGAACATGGGCCAGTCCTGGAGTCTGGGGAAGGCTTGGACAAGGGCTTTGTGTCAGAGGCAAAGATGGGGCCAGGGCAGGGGTGGGTCTAAAATTTTTTACTACCGGTTCTGTGGGCGTGGCTTATTTTATGGGTGTGGCTTGATGGTCATATGACAATTATTTAGGATTTAGCAGAGGTACTGGTCTACCAGGCTTTTAACTGCTTGCAGAGCTGTACCGATCTACCAATTTTTTTTTTGCAGGCACTGATCTACTCATGTATTTTTGCAGGCACTGATCTACTCATGTATTTTTGCAGGCACTGGTCTACCCATTTATTTTTGCAGGCACTGATCTACTCATGTATTTTTGCAGGCACTGATCTACTCATGTATTTTTGTAGGCACTGATCTACTCATGTATTTTTGCAGGCATCGGTCTACTTATTTGTTTTCTTTTAACACTGATCAGCTGTAGGGTGGCCCTTTGAAGCCCCGCAGCAAGAGTTTAAACAGTTTTTTTCCCTCTAGCCATCAGCTGGGATTAGGGAAGCAGCAATAGATTGGGGATGGGGCCAAATGAAAGGTAAGAATAACATGGGGGTGGGGGGTGGGGGGGGCAGAACTGTTTTGGTGATGTCATATCATCACCGCTACTGGCTCACAGAACCGGGCCGAACCAAGAGAACCCACCACTGGGCCAGGGCCATCTGGGAGTTATGTGCTGACTCCGGAGCCTCCAGAGTCTGATGTCAGAGAGGCAGAGGGACAGTGGGAGCCTGTTCCCAGTGTGTGAATGCGCAGAGCTGCCAGAAGGCAAGAAGTTAAGAAAAAAAGGGTGACTCGAGAGTAAGATGTGGAGATGATTGGCCCCTCCCATAAGACAAAAAAGAGGAGCAAAGGCATGTGAGCCTTTGCAGGAAGCAACTTTGTTCATGCTGGTCGATTTAAATTCTGAAGCTCCATTTTGACTCTGTGCTCCATGTGACCTTGCAAAGCTAATTGCCAATTAGGTCTTTGGCAGCGTGTCAAGGGAGATAAAGGTGGGTGCTTATGAGCCTTATCCTGAAGGACTGTGGCAAACTTCTCTCGTACTCATTACACACTAAGTAGTGACTCATTACACGCTGTGAATGAACAAAATTCACAGCCATTGAAATAAAAAGAGGATTTTGGGGACTAATTGTATACTTTTTATTGTCTCAGAAAGCCTGGGTCAGAACACTGCCTTAGCCAAGAAAACCAGATAGGTGACTTAGAGCCAGTCATTCCTCTCAGCCCAATTCATCTCGCAGGGTTGTTGTGGGAAAATAGGAAGAGCAAAGGGTGTTGGATATGTTCCCTGCCTTGAGTGATTTATAAAAATAATAAAGGTGGGATACAAATAAATGAAAAATAAATACATAAAAATCAGGAAGGGCTAGGGAAATAGCTGACCTGCATAACCCATATACCCCTTTTAATTTAATGCTGCTAATTGTGACAACCACCTTATGTTTTTTGAACTCCCACCACAAAGATTTCTGCTTTTGAGGGCTAATTAAGATCAGCTGGGACAGGCTCCAATGGGACAGACAAGACTCAAAACCTAAAAAACTGAACTTGTGGTTAGGATAATGCTAGCTAATATTATTCCTTACCGGTTAATAAAGACAAGTAATTCTGACCTAGCACAGTTGCTCCTGCTTGGTCCCTGGATGGCAATAGCTTTGAGGTGCTGTCAAGGGTTTTGTGGGTTCACAGAAAATGATTCAACAGCACACAGCAGACTAAAAATCCTACTTATGATTTGTTTTCCATTTTATGTGAGCATAAAAGTGATGAGAAGTGATCCCTTCAGCAGCACTCATTTCTTTAAGCCAAACAACATTTATCTAAGCCATTTGCAACTGTCTTGACTGGGCTCTCCCCCAGTCTCCCACCTCCCTCCATTTCAGCAGCCATAAAACACTCATTTATATGTGTTGATTCAGGCCTTCCTACATTAACTGTTTCTCTGCTTAAATTAGGTCCACATTATATTTGTAGCTATTTTGAAAACACTCCCCACTTAAATAAGGGCCTAAATCAGGATAGAAAGAATAGTCACACTTTTGAGCTTTAGTCATCTTTGGAAGTCTCCCAAGAATAGCACGGTAAGCTAAGAAAACAAATGAATCATAGAACAAATCAATTTAAAGCACAAATAACTCAAAGCACAAATAACCAGGGGAAGATTATCATATTTGGGCACGTAAGCAAAGTTTTAGCTCATGTGAGAACCCTATAATGATAGGAAAGAGGGAAAGTAGGACTATCAACAGCAAGGTGGAAGGACTCAAAGGCCTGAAGAATCAGGTTAGGCATCGATCACCTTTGGGCAAAATCTAATCAATCAATATGGATTATATTTAGTAATCTATTTCAGATTGGCAAAATGGAAATTTAGTTTTTCTTCCACCTTTTCTGCACTGAGAAGTCTGTCTCAGAGGTCTTAGCATGATCTCTACTGGAACTAAAACAGGTACTGTTTCCACAGCAAACAGTACCTAGAGCCCAATCGGCTACCATCTTTCTCTTTTAATGCCTAAACCTAGTTTCTCAGATCTCCCTTCTCCTTTGCCAGAATATCATCTTCCCTCTCCTGTGAGAAAGGGATTGCCTCGGAATAAAGTGTGTTTTCTTTTCTTCTCCCATCATAAGTATCAGTATCATCTAAAACACGGGTGTCAAACTTGCCGCGTCATGTTTCATGACATTTTTCCCATTCATGGAGCTGGGGTGGGCATGGCCTGCACGTAATGCATCTGCCAGTAAGCCGCCAATTTGACACCCCTGTGCTAAAGGAAGCACATATGTATGTCTACAAGCTCAACATTATAAAATGGCCAATAATCCTTAGTGCTATATGTGTCTTTTTGTCCCAGAGAGCCAAAAACACCATCAGCATTTTTTTTTAAAAAAAAGAAGAATCTCAAGTATATAATTTAAACATTTTGCCTGGGTCTTTATTTATTTATTTATTTACTTATTTATTTATTAAATTTATGTACCACCCATCTTGTCAGAGACAACTCTGGGCAGATTAAAGATTACAAAGATTAAAACTGATAAACATTCAAATAATTAAAAAATAAATAACAATAATAAATATTGTTAAAAGATGGGAAGGAAAGGAACATAAGGAACCCAGGAAGAGGTGGGGTCTTTCCTAATCCAGAAAAAAGACACCTCCAGAATGGTGCACTCCCACTGGGTCCCAGCTGATAGAGCCAAGTCTTCAGGTGCTTCATGGAAGGTTTAAAAAGGGGAGGGGGGTTGCAGGGGTGAAATGCTCCCGGTTCGGACCCGGTCAGCCGATCCGGTAGCGATTGTGGCAGGTGGTTCAGAGAACTAGTAGTGATGGTAGTGCAAGGCTCCGTCCACCCACTCGGGTGTCATTACTTCCAGCTTTTAAAAGGTAAAAAAAAGGCTCTGACGATTGCGCGCCACAGCTGTGATCGTCAGCTTTTTTTTTTACCTTTTAAAAGCATTTTTTTACAACCTAATATCCAGGTTGTAAAAAAAATGCTTTAAAAAAAGTAAAAAAAAAAGTTGGGGGGGTATGATGTTCCAAAGGGCATGAGCTATGGTAGAAAAGAATTTTCTCCTGTACCCCACCAGTTGAAAATTCTTGACTGATGGTGCATGCAGCAAACCCACTCTGCTGGCACAGGTGAGGAGGGTTAATCCCATTGGAGAGGGTTCTTCAGATAACCTGGACCAATGCCATGAAGGGCTTCAAAGGTGATAACCAACACCTTAAATTGCACCTGGAAGTTGGCGACTTGGACATGCACTCCTGTGATGGATTGAATATTGTTAATAATTGCTGTTATTTGTAATCCTATATATTTGGAATATTGATGTTATGGTGGAATAATGAGTGATTTTTAAAATATTGAATGACAACATTTACTAAGGGATAATAAACACAGGGTGTGAAGAAATATTACTTATGCTTAAATGAATTAAAGAAAAAATGTAAAAGGAATAGGAAATGAGACTAGTATTGTTTGAAGTTGGAAGATTAGAATTCTACACACTATTTGTATTATTACTGTTAACATTGTAAACAAGCTGACCGAATCAATGTACTGTCCACGAAACATGCATGTTTATATTGGAAAAAATAAAAAAAACTTAATTTAAAAAAATTGCATCTGGAAGCAAACCAACAGCCAATATAGCTTGCTGAACAGAAGTGTAACATTGGCTTATACGCTTGCTTTTGTTGAAAAATTACTGTTAGTAGTATTTCATTTGCCAGAAAATGCTAAGGGAAAAAAACATCAAGAATCCAAAGTGTGGTAAATTATGAAATGAACAAGGCCTTTTAATAGATTTTAATATTTGAATATAATGCATTTCTCTTTTTAAATAGTATTTTAAAGTTCTAATAACTAATTAGAATTATAATAATTCTAATCACTGATCCAAATTCACAATGGGTTCCAAGTTACTGGCATGAGATCCTGATTTTGCTTCATGGAACTGACCCTAAAAAAATTATAAATCTTTTCACCATTCAACATTATGCTCTCTCTCAATTTCTCACAGATTTCTCAAGAAATAAAAGAATGTTTGTTTAATGTTCCCCATCGCCGCAGCCACTTTTCAGTAGATGAACCAATCTTTGTTAATAGAACACCTTGGTTGTAAATGTTTATTCATGATAAATACTACTGATGTCACCTCTTTGTGTTATAATGGAAATTCTGAAAAAAAAATGCTGCAGGGACTGAAATGCCAGTGGAAAGTGCAATTAGGACAAGGGAATGAGCAGATGTTAAAATGACCAACCTGTGGGCATATGCACTTTTCCTTGAAGCAATTTTGTCAGACTTCTTGCTCTCTTGCTAGCTCCATCTCATTATGGCACTGTTGAATGAGAACACATTCAAGATCTCTCTCCTTTTTTTCACACAGAATGTCACTAACCTTTCGAGTGTCTGCTTTTCACCTATGCAAGCATTAAAATTACAATTTACATCCCATTTGAATATCTAAGGTCAATTATTAATCAAGCTTCAGGTGTCAAAGTGATGCAATGAGTCATTGCAGTGCATATGGAACAGTTTAGGAAGCATAAATATGTATAGGGCCATTTGATCAGGCACAAACCATCTCATCTTCAGTATTCTCTTTTAAGTTCACAGCATGTGAATAGACTTACATCTGTTTTAAATGGAGCAGCAGTGTCCATAACAATCATCCATACAAAACAAGTAGACATTTGTAATGCAATGCAAGTAGGTCATGCATTGCATTTTATGTTAGTGCAGCCTCTCTATTTTTCCCCCAAATTATCCTAAATCTTACAAAGTCCTATTGAGATGATGCTTTTCCATGAGACTTCATGTGATCTCAATATTATGACATAAGATCTCACAAGAATGCCAATATTTTGTGAGATGTAGCAAGACGCCAACCATTTAAGTTTTTTTTTAAAAAGAAAATTAATTGGGTAAGATCCTTCTGCAGGGTCAAAATAAAATAGTAACAGATTTTTTTCATAATTTCATAATAATTATTTCATGCATATTTTTTCTGCAAGTTTGATTCAATCCTTACAAGTCATTTAAGGGGACAGAGAAGCAATGCTTTCCTCACACAAGATTCATTATGTTGTGTTGTGTTGTGTTGTGTTGTGTTGTGTTGTGTTGTGTTGTGTTATGTTGTTATGTTAATTATTATTACTATACTATACTATACTATACTATACTATACTATACTATACTATACTACCCTGTTTCCCCAAAAATAAGACATCCCTGATAATAAACCCAATCTGGCTTTTGAGTGCATGCGCTAAAACAAGCCTACCCCCGAAAATAAGCCCTCCCTGAAAATATTTAAATGCAGAGCTGGTAAGACAGCAAGAGGAGCCCCATCTTACTTCACTCACCCCAAAATAATAGACCTTTCCGAAAATAAGGTCAAGCGTTTATTTCGAGGTTCAAAAAATATAAGACAGGATCTTATTTTTGGGGAAACACAGTATACTATACTAGCATTACTATAACTTCAAATCTAACGTCTGATAGCACACATAAATGATACTGATAAAGGAGAATATTTGTAGCTCAGGGTTGAAATGAGGTTGAACATCATCAATGCAATGATGATGTTACCTAGTTTGGATAATGAAACATCTGCAGGAAAACAACCAAGCTCAGACAGCCCCAAAGATGCCTCACACATAAAGGACTCAAATTTAGGGGGACAAGATCTAAAAAGCTATGTCACAGTATGTTCTCAGCAACATCTCTTAATAGTTTCATGATAACAAGAGAAACAACCTAAAATAAAATAAGTTTAAAA
Organism: Pituophis catenifer annectens; assembly: GCF_029215685.1. Lineage (NCBI taxonomy): Eukaryota > Metazoa > Chordata > Lepidosauria > Squamata > Colubridae > Pituophis > Pituophis catenifer. The sequence continues at coordinate 264,137,336 of NW_027256881.1, forward strand.
TGCTATGTATTTTTTTAAATTAATTACACCCACTTGTCAAAACTAGTCATAACAAAAGTGCTTGCTGGTGACCAATTGACTGTATATTAATCTTGCCTTATTTATAAAAATGTGGGTTCAAAAAACATCCTTTTGCCATTATGATTGGCTCTCCATGTAACCATTCCTTACCAAAGCAAATCCAAACAAGTGGTAAAGCTCAAAATAGTTGAGAATGTCTTCATTGCTACTGCTAGAATCTCCCGATCAGAAAACTGCCTATCTAGCAGAAAACAAGTCATAGACAAGAATAATTGTATAATACCTTTTCATAGCTATTGCAAAATTAATAACCTTTTCATTTGTATTGATCTCAGTCCATCTGAAAAGGAATTATTAAAATGTGACAATAAGCAAAATATACAGTAGCAATGATGCTAAAATCATCTTCCATTCTATTCTAAATGAATTGGCCTCAATAAACTCTCTTTTTTCTTAGGTATTGAGAACTCACCTCAAAACCTAAAACACTAATAAGCTCCCATAAAATACTTTTTTGAAAGAGGATAAAATATGTCTAAAATCTATGCTAGATTCCACATGAATTTTCAAGTGCGGTCTTCCACCCACTTAAAAAAGGTTCAGATTTCTCAGCATTCTCTATAATTGCATTCATAAACTTAATTCACCAAAGGTAACACGTGGAGACATGTATTAAAATAAAGTTTTAGGTATTTAGACAAGTTAAATTGTGAAATAAGCTGTGTGTTGAAAGAATCCATTATTGTTCTGCTAAAGAAATGAAATAAAAAGGGAGAGTAAATGCCAAAATTACAGCAGGATTAGTTTGTTAAGTGTCCCTAGGAAGATATTTACACAATGCTGATTTAAAGAGTACTAGAGATAACACTGAGCAAAACATAATGCAGTTTTATATCAAGCGGCAGGTGTGCAAGACAGATTTTTACTCTACAAGAGCACATCATTGAGGAAGGCATGGATGCGGAGAAGTTTATTACATTGTTAATTTACAGAAAATCGATGTAATAAAAAGAATAGGCTTAAATTATGTATTGTCTGCAGGAATATGGAGCTGGAAGTTGGTTGCCGAATACGGTAAGCATATAAGCATACACACATGTATAAATAAAACACTGAGCAAATGGCTCAGTACCAAACAGCAACTGAAACAAGGATGTGTGATATTCCATTGGGTATTTAATCTATTTATAGATAAATATGAAAAGAATGCTTTTGGTTACTATTAAAAGTGTGTTGTTGGGGAATGCAAAAGTACCATATGTGCAATTTTGTCTACAGATAGTACTGTTTTATTGATTGAGAACTCAACGGCTTTGCAGTAACTACTAGATGGATTAGAGTGGAATGAAGTGTTTGGATCCACAGTAGAAAAGGCACTTCTGTTCTTTCACGGGCACCTTCCCTGAATCTACTGGAAACCCCTTAAAGGACACCTGTTTTTTTCTGCTGTTAAAGGAGATGTAACTCTTTCTTTAGGGGGTGGTGCAATGCCTCAGTGATTAAAGATACTGACCTTGTCAGCTGACAAACTGACAGCCTGGGTTCACTGAGCACTGCACAACAGTGCTCAGGTCTTGCCCCAGCTCCTGTCCACCCCATTTAGCAGTTTGAAAGCATGCAAATGCAAGTAGATAAATAGGTATCACTTCAGTGAGAAAGTAACTCTGTTCTGTGAGCTTCCGCATATAGTCATGCTAGCCATATGGCATGAAAGTGTCTACAGAAAACCCTGGCTCCCTTGGCTAAGATACAGAGATGAGCATCATCCTCTAGAATCAGACACAATTGGACAGGGGAAAACTACCTTGTTAAAAAAAAAATCTTCACCCGGGCTCAAAAAAACCATTGCTTGGATTCAGGTAGAGGGTGTAAGGCAGAGGTGGTATTCAGCCAGTTCACACCGGTTCATGCGAACCATTGGTGGAAATTTGGCCAAGGTCGCCAAACCGGTAGTGATGGCCGGCTGGCCACACCCCCAAACTGCTCCCCCAGTCCCCGGTCACTTGCCTCGCCCACCATGTTCATTGCTGCCAAGTTCTTCACACATGCACATCCTATTGTCTTGCAAGTCCAAGTGAAGAACATGGCAGCAGCTTTTTCCGTGACCTCCGGTACTTTTTGGTGGCCTGTAGTTAGCTGCCTCAGCTGCAAAACAGCTCTCAAAGAGGCAGCAGCTGGGAGGCTTCTTTGCCAGCTGCTTTCCAGCAGCAGCGGCTGGTGGGGGCCGCCAAAAACTCTGGTCAGCTTACCTTCCAGACTCTGGACCAGCTGCCATGGAAGGTAAGCAACCTGAATAAAGAGGCAGTGGTGGGGGAGGAAGCGGGGTTAGGGCCGGGGTCGCTAAAGGAGGGGAAACAAGGGTGACTGGCGAAGGAAGGGCAGGGGTAAATAGATGGAAATTCCAAAAATTTCCCTACCTTTTCCTGTGGGTGTGGCTAGGTGGGGGGTGGGTCATGTGACTGAGTGGGCATGGGTGTGAGTGATGTCAAGTTGGCCACGCCCACTCAGTCACATGCCCCCCACCTAGCCACGCCCACAGAACTGGTAGCAAAACCCACCACTGGTGTAAGGAATGATTTTTTGTTGTCAAGGGAGAAAAAAAGGTTGTATATAAAAGCAAACTTTAATTATACTCCTTCTTATTTGGGGATGAGAGTTGGCTATGTCTATAGAAAGACAGACAAGTAGGCTGAGCAGATAAAGTAGGTTGAAAGATAAAGTAGTGTGAATGTTTGGTGAAGCAAGGTCAGATAGGGTCAGGAATAGATGAGTGATAAATGAATATAATTTAATATAAAAATCAGTGGCTAGTGCCAAAGAAATGTTTTGAGGGAGTTTGTCATGTAGTAGTTGTAGAAGAAGCAAAGATGGTTTACAAGAATAGAAAGGTATGGAGTAACATAGTAAATAGTAAATGAGATTTACTACCAACACGTCTATCTCTGTGGTCGCTAGGAGTGATAGATGACTAATCAAATCAAATGAGATTTAGATATATTTCTTTTCTTGTTCTTATCACATGCTTTTAATTTCTTTGTATATTTTCTGTGCTTGAATAACACTGCCCTAGAAAGGAATAGCATGATGCCTCTATCTGCATACGTATGAACAGCTGTCTTTTCAAACTTCACAGAAAAGATTTCTCTACTCCTGAACGCAGAAATGGAATCAAATATATCTCGTTCATGTCAAGATGTTTTTTTTAAATCCTTTCTTTTTAGATATGATCTCAAGGAGAATGTTGTTATCAGGTTAAATATTTTATTTCTTTGAACTTGTTGAAAAAAAATAATCTAAATTACATTTCCAGGAATATTCTAGGGAAAAATAATTCAGAATTTTGATGATAAGAAGAATCTATTACAGAGATAGCTTTACAGATTTTTCTGTTTAATCCCACCAGAGACATCAGAGAAGCATTAACTCAGAAATATGTTACAGGGGAGGGGAGCAAAATGACTATCCCTCATTTGTTCCCTACTATTTTTCTTCCTGCCATTTTTCTGCAAGTGTAGGATCTGCCTTTTTGGGTCAACTGAGTGGGACCAACTTGTCACACAAAGTTTGATGTCATAGGTTGAGAGAGAGAAGTGACCCAATGTTACCCAACTGGCTTTCACGCCTAAAGTTGGAGTACAATTTATAATCTCCTGGTTTCTAGTCTGATACCTGAACTATAAGATTAAACTGGCTACCACCCCACTTGCCTATTCATCCTTCTTTTTTTGTGTATGTGTATCCCATGTAGAGATTTTACAGAAAGCCAATCAAATCTAACAGTACCCAGCTTAAAAAAAAAACATCCCAATGTCCACAAGTAGGATTGGAGTGGGTTGTTTTTTCTTTTTCCTTCAAGGTGATGTCAGAATAGGTGTCTGGGGAATGTGGAAAGTAAAGGCTGTTGAGGGAGATTTGAAAGGAGGAGGGTGGTTTAAAGTGTATTTCAAGCTGTCATGAGGATTAGGATGTCTGATGTGTGTAATTAATGGACTGGTAAGGATTTTGAGTGGAAGACTGAGGTTGGGAGGTGCCATAGGACCTCTGGAACCAGTTTAACCCCTTAGAAAGCTGATATCTGACCATCTGGAACAGTGGTGAGACTGAAGGTACCAGGGTTATTAGAAGAAGTATTGGCCATTGTACATGCATAGGGAGCCAGAGAGAGGGCCTTGCAGCAAATATTTAGAAACTGTTATTTAAACAAAGAGAACAAAAGCATTCCTTCAATCCTGGGAAGGGAGATAGTATTAAGAAAATACTAGTCAAGGCTCCTCCTTGACTCACTCATGTACAAAATGGAGGGAAAGAGAAACAAAATCAGATTTACAAGACTATGTTGCTATTGTTTATCCCAATAAAGCATTGTCCTGGTCTTCTTGTGGAATCTGTTTCCTGATCTGGTCTACCTCAAAGGACTGGCAGGACAGTATCATCAATGGTTGTAACCCATTCAACATCCATTCAACAGTACCAAGATTGATCTGGCAGTAAGCAGTGGAATATGTTGATCAGGGCTACTAGGAGTTGCTGACTGGAGAGTTGAGTGGAGTGTTGCAGAATGGTAGCTATTGCTGCTGGTATTTCTTGCAATCACAGCTGAGTGAACTAATGGCGTGTGAGCAATTCTACTCAGCTGATTCCTTTGGGGTTGGAGTTTAGTCATTTGGCTGGCTCAAAATGGCAGACTCTCTTACATCCTAAACTCTATACTGAGAGAAACTGGATTCGCAATTGGATTCAAGGATAAGGATTTGATGTAATATAAATATAAATAGATGGGAGTTAGTGTGACTGGATTTGCCAGAGTATAATTCACTGATCACAAAACAGTGTGAGGTATGACTATATTATGTGATTAATTTATAACCATCTTGGGAGAACATGGAGCCTGGAAGATAGGGAGTGAAGCATATAACTACAATATCCTGGTTATGTCAGGCAAGATGGGGAAGGAAGGGTAATCTTAGTGACAATCTCCCCTCCCAACTGAACAAATCCAACCTAGTGAACTGTTAGTACACCTAAAGTGTACTAGACTATGTCTATTTCTAATTTGGTGGCAAATGAGCAAGACAGACCTGGCATGGTTACCAAAACCTGGCTAAGCAAGCATAATGGTTGGTAAGTCTATTGGTCGGTCGGTCTGTCTGTCTGTCTGTCTGTCTGGGTGATTGAAAAAGTCACCTTCTCTGAAAACTGTTTTTATCCTGCATCAGGATCAAGGTCATGGGTTGTGGAATTGATCTATTAGGAAATCTTAACTATGATCAGGTTTTCTATTCTTGCAATCAACAGCCTCCATTGAGATACATATTCACAATGTCCAATAGTCAATATCTAGCTGGGGAAAGTTGGAGAAAGACAGCTGGGTGACCTTAGGCCAGTCATTGTCTCTTAGCCCAACACTGAGCATTTTTGTTGCTGTAGAGAAAATATGAAGAGGAAAGTGTGTTGAATATGTTTACTTCCTTGAGTTATTTGTAAAAATAATAATACAGGTGAGATAGAAATAAAATAAATAACTGGAAAAACAAAGAATCCAGCATTGTTATTCACATGTTAATTTTTTAAAAGGTGAAGGAGAGATGGAAGACCACTTTAAATACTATGGAAAATGCTGTGTGTGTGTGGGTGTTTATAGGAAAATATTAACATTAGTCAAGTATAATTCATGCTAATATTTGCCCCAACATGGATCCACTAGAGGAGAAATTACCGAATTCACTCTCAGTAGAATCTGTGGGAGAACTTCTTTTAAGATCTTGCCAGCAGAGTATATGCCATACGAAACACATCTGTACATGTTTCAAGGCATTAATTAACTGAATATCAGTTACTACCTACAACATATCTACCACCATTCCTGCTCTCATTTTAGGTAATCTTTTGTTTAGTACTTAAAGGCTAAATGAAAATCAAGTAATGTCCAAAAAATTTGAAAAGTAATTTCATGATTTCCTTCAGAATTAATATGTTCAGAGTATTAAATAATAGGGAATAATTTTTAGATAGAAAACATTCCGTTTACTTTATATTTATCCTTTTCTTATTATATTGTCTGGACACCCAACTTACTGATCTTATAAGAATTCTGAAAACTTCATATATCCCATTAGTATATTACACTCAGTGACACCAAAAAATAGAGACCTATTCTAGTTAGAAAGTTCTACTTTTTGAAATGTTATCAATTAGACATTGCAGAAGTTTTCCTATCTTGTAGGGGGGAAAATAGACTGCAAAATTCTACCAGTTACATGAATGTCAGAGGAGCTAAGTCATCTGAGCTATCTATCACAATTATTTATAGGGTTGCCAGGTGTCCACTATTTGAGCAGACAGTCCACTTTTTTCACATTATGTTCACTATTTTTTTTTACAAAATAGTGGACATTTTTTTTATTCAAAAGCTTTATGATGAAATGGTACGTAATCTAAAGCTGTACAGTCTAAGAGAATAAGGAGAGGAGAATCGCATTTTGTCTTTTTTTTCATAAGTTAGAATGAGACAAAGATTGAATGCTCATTGCAATAATAACATTTTACACAACAGTGCAAAAAATGCATTAAAGCAGTTATCTTTTGATATTGAAAATGTAGTGCTGAAGGTTTTTGCCGAATTTTCGAATTCTGCGAAGAAACGAGAAGAGTTGAAATCATTTTTTGAGTTTTGCGAGTCAGAATTCCATGAAGTTTTGTGCCATGTTCCAACATGTTGGTTAAGTTTGTTTAAAGCGGTCGAAAGACTTCTTTTAAACTGGATACCTCTAAAATCGTATTTTATTTCTCTTGGATCTGATGAGTGCCATAAGGTTATCTGGAACCTTATTTCGGATCAGGAAAATGAACTCGCAAAGGACGATGAACCAACAATTTCAGAATTGTATTTATATTTCACGCACTTTTTTTTAAAAAAATTGATTTATAAGCCGCCCTTCTCCGGAGACTCAGGACGGCTTACAATGCGCTAAGCAATAGCCTTCATCCTTTTGTATATTTATACAAAGTCAGCTCATTGCCCCCACAAACCGGGTCCTCATTTTACCTACCTTAGAAAGAATGGAAGGCTGAGTCAACCTTGAGCCTGGCGAGATTCGAACCTGCAGTAATTGCAGGCAGCTGGTCTTAATAACAGGGTGCTTTAGACCACTGTACTACCAAGACTTCTTCATGACAATAATGCAAGACACCCTACTGAAACTGGAAAGCAAGAAAATTCTTGCATGTGATCTTCACATTATCATGTGTAAGCTGCATGATTCTTTGCAAAAAAAAAAATACAATGAACAGTTTTTTGGAATGAAAGTTTTATTTGCCTTACGTAAAAAACATTTGCCTGAGAATGCCGTGCAAAAGTTCAAGAAAGAAGCCATCAACGTGTATCAAAGAGCCATTGCGTACCTAGAAAAATGGTATAATTTCACCGATTCAGTATATGAGACGCTAAGTTCTTTCAATTTAATTGAAATAATCCTCCAACTTTAGAAGAAATGACAAACATCTGGTTATTATCACCATGGCGAGAAGAACTTCCACCCAACACTCTCTTCGATGAAATTTCTGCCTTAGAAGAAGTTTATGTTCATCTGCAGGGCGATTCATCCCTTGATAAGTGGACGTACTTTTTCAAGAAAGAGCCAGCTCCGAGTTTACTGAAACTGTTCCAGTATTGTGCATCAATTCCGGTATCAAATGCAAACGTTGAACGAATTTTCAGCATCATGGGAAATTTGTGGACTGACGAACGTAACCAACTGCTTGTACCATCAGTTCGAAGTGAACTTTGTATATTTTTTTAATATTTCTCAACGTTATACTGAAATTAAAGAATTATTCAAAGAACTGGCTTGATCCCACAGTTTTGGGTTAAGTTTTAATTGATTTTAAATTGGGTTTGTTTTAAATTGCGGCCAAAAATATTTAATTATTTTAAACTGTTTTTAAATTTTGTATGTCTTGTTTTTTTATTTTGGCTGTTCACCGCCCTGAGTCCTATTGGAGAAGGGCGGTATACAAATTGAAATAAATAAATAAATAAAAATAAAATAAATAAATATTCCTTAAACACAAAGAATTGATCAAAGCTGCATCAAATAAAAAATACACACGACAGCAAAGTAAAATGTAATTTAATATTTTACATATTATTATAATATATTTGATGTTTTGAATTTTAAGTAAAGTTTTGAAGTGATTATTTTAATACGTGTTAAAATGTTTGTAAGAAAATATATAATTTAATTGTAATTTTTTTTATTTTTTTACTACTTAACATCCCCCCCCCCCACTTGTCCGCTATTTTTTGGAAGCAGACCTGGCAACCCTAATTATTTTTAAAAAAAGCAGTTAAGTTAATTATAGTCAAAACTCTATGGATAGCGGAATCAAGTTCATTATCTTCCTTTCATGCAGCCTTTCCAGCAGTGTTTATAAGATTTCAGGAATTCTATGAACCTACCTTACAGGCTTTCGCTGCAGCATTCAAAATTGGAAAGATGAGAGAGAAATTGAACTAGCAGGGAGGGAGGACCAATGCTGAAGAATTGTGTCAAAGAAATTCTAGAGGGCAAGCAATTTCTTCTCAATTCATGAAGCAGTTCAGGATATGCAGAGGTACAATCACAGCACTTGTGTGCAGCTTCTTAAACAAAACATGACTTTTCCTCAGAAAAGGTACAGTGGCTTTAATGAGTGGCAGACAGGTACTAAATTCATGCCCCTATGAATTTCAAAACATCTTCCTGCTTTTGAATCCCAAACACTACTCATCCCTACTCCCACACATACCAAGTACAAGATCTTGTCAGAAGAATAATATGGTGAGGACTGTGGAAAGTTAAGTGAAACATGTTTTAATCAGTTTCACCTATCTGCCAGCAATTTCTCTCTCCTGATCTGGTAGAGAAATAGAACAAGAAGCAGGTTACAGTTAAGTCGGTGATGGAAAGGTTCCTCAACAATTACCCTGCAACCTTGTCACTAGAGCACAATACACACAAAAAAAAAATGCACTGATCAATTAACAAGGCAGAAATTGGTCCTTCCTATATTAAAAGTGGGTATGGCCATTCAATTGGTCATTAGCATCAAAGGCTCTGTTGAATACTCTTGTTCTCAGTTTAAATGTGTTTAAGATCATTGGGGTAAAATGTTGTTATTACTATTATTTCCATTATTCTTTCTCTAAAATCAATTGATTAAGGGAATATTTTGCTAAATGGAAATACACTGTTAGGCCTAAATTTTGGCCAAGAATATTACTGCCACAATTCTTGGGGCATCAGAATCATGAAAGGCTAAGAGTTTTTACTAAAGAGCTGAGGAGTCTCCACTTCAAAAATATGGCTTCAAATATGGCTTCAAAGATCCAAATGTATTGGATCTCCACAGCCACCTTCTGAGTTGCATTATCTCATGGTTCTACCATACCTCCATTGTTTACTTTATCAGATCTTAGGTTGAAACATCAGACAGTTCTTTAAAATGGCATTCTTATATATGTCTTATCAGCAGAAAATGATTAGGGTAACTCTGCCTTACACTACAATCAAAATCTAGTATATACGTTGCATGCTGGATATTGTTTGCTTGGTTATTCTGAAGCAAAGTGTCAGATGTAAATGCCTTATTCTCTAATGTGTAAATAATGTATATATGGAACATCAGGGGTTAACTTATTCTTTGGACTTTAATGTATTCATAATTTACCACTCCCATTCCTGGCTCCACCCCTTGTATATATAAGGAGCCATCCTCCCCATTTTCCTTGCTTCTATCTTGAATATTCAGCGAATATAGAATGCCTATTATGATTAAAGAGAGATATATTTAAATCTTTAACTTCTATTATCTTTATTGAGTCTGATCCTGAAAATATTGCAACAAGCTGGTAGCAGAGGATGGTTAATTGACTCAATAAGTAATTAAAAATGTCCAAGAAAGATAGGCCCAACACCAGGGCCTACAGCAAAGAAATAGAAACTGATCAAGAGATGATCAACGAATCCACTAATGCGATTTCGAGAGAATCCGAAGAATACACCACTGAAGAAGAAGAACTGATGAGTGAAAACAACAACCAAGAAAAAATTGAGATAGAAAATAACGAACTCAGGTCAGAGATATTAAAGATACTAAAAAGCCAAAAGAATGATGAAAGCCTCATCGCGGACCTCCAGGAGATGCTGAGGAACAGCGGAGCAGCGAGAGAGAAAAACGTCATTAAAGAAAAACCCAAAGATCAAAAAACTGTGAGTGAAATGACTACTGAGAAAATAGTTGTAAAAAAGAAAAGATGTGACCTCGCGCGAAATTTTGAACGGCAGCCATCTTGGTTTCAACGAACTTCAAAAGAGAGTGAAGCAGAGCCAATCAAAACGCTCAGTTCAAAATTTCTGGCGCGAAAAACGCTATCAGACGAAGAAAGTGAAAAAGAAGTCTCAAATTCTTCAGATGAACCAAAATCAGAAAGTGAAGACGATTTAACAAAGTCTCAAGTAAAGTCAGCAATGAAAACGCTTTTTGCTGCTTTTGGGCCAAGATTGAAAATCTCCAAGACATCAACGAAGAAGCAAGAAATCAAACCGACAACTCAAGATCTGCACGCTCCCATCCTGACTTCGAAAACGACGACACCCGAGCCCAGAGAGCCATGCCGATTCCGTCCTACACCGCAGACAGAATCGAGTGCCAGCGCACACAAGAGAAAGAGAAGAACCGTCGCCATCACCAAAGCCCCAAAAACCGAGCCAGAGACCGACTCATCTGAAGAGGAGCGGATCGAGAGAGCTGAAATGGAGAGAACCTTCCACAACGGCGCCAAAGAAGAAATGAGCAACGCGCATGTGCAAAACTACGTAGACGGCCCCGAAAGACTTGAACTGGCCAGAGAACCGCGCAGACTCGTTACAAGCATCCCAATGCCGTTCTGTAATTTCCTGCACTTGAGAGACCACGGACTGCCTCAGGTTGTAAGTAATGGACAAAATAATGTGGGGAACTTACCCAATGACTTCCCAAAACTTAGAATTGATGGCATTAATTTACAAGAGTGGTACCAACAGCTTCAGGTTATTTTCATGAAAGAAAATTTACTATTCTTTATAACTAGTCCTCCAAGAAGACCTTGGACTTTAAAAATAGATTGTTTACATCATAGAGCATTTTTCATAATAATTTCTAGCGTGTCTCCTGCAATGTATCATAGCATCAAACCAAACCTAACTGTATCAGAAATAATTCAATGCATGTTTAATCTATTTCACAGCGATAGCGTAGCCACAACCACAAGAATGTCTAAGGATTTCTTTTCTTCTAGAGTGAAACCAGGGGTTTCTATAAGTGAGCATTTGATAAATCTAAACAAAATAAGAGCTGAGCTGCAATTGAGGGGGGAAGTGATTTCAGATCAAACAATGAAAAGTGTTATTATCAATTCACTTGATCCATCATGGGATAGCTTTATGTCACACTTAGATACCATTAATTTGGGATATTTATCAATAGAAAGTCTATCTAACAAATTGATAGCAGAAGACAATTCAAGAAAAAATCGTTCCAGTAACCAAACAGAACACAAATCTTTTAGGAAAGTAGTCTTTCAAGATAAATATAATGAGGCCTTTAGATGCCACAATTGTGGATCCAGGGAACACAGTAGAAGAGACTGTCCCAAAGTCCCAAGGGAGAGACATAGGCCAGAATATAGGAGCAAATACAATTACAGACAATCTTCCACAGATAGACACAAATATAGAAGTCCACCAAATTACAGAGAAAGTAGAGGGGGTAGAGAAAATTCAAAAGAGAGAAAATCTGGGTCACTAAATGGGCTAAATAAACAAGACAGCACCAGAACACAACAAGATGAGAACAATAATTGGCTTATTGATTCTGGTGCAACAAATCACACCACTAACAACAAAAGTATATTAACTTCATTTACAGAAGATAAGTTTGTGATAAAGGTAGCTAATCAAGAAAAGGTTCAAGTATTAGGCAGAGGAAATGTGACCTTGCCTGGTTTAGGGAAAATAGAGGGGGTATTATTAATCCCAGAAATACCTCACAACATACTGAGTGCTATAAAACTAAGCAGAGAATCTGACATCAATATAGTTTTCTCAAAGGGGAAAGCAACTATAGAAAAGAACAAAACAAATGTAGGTACTGTGATGATAAAAGGGGGTCTACCCTATCTGATAACCAAAGAAAGATGGTTACATAACATTGATTCAAATATGGAAGATTGTATTGAAGCAGATGATGAAAATGTCAGTAACAGTGACAATGATGAATGTAAAATAACTCATGATAACAAAAATACACACAATGAGAAGAAACCAAAAATAGGTAAACCAATTCATGATGAGTGTGCTCACATCTTACATAGGAAGTTAGGACATGCAAGCTTTCCCGTAGTACAAAAAATGACTGAACACGCAGAAGGTGTCAAAATAAAAAATTGTGAAAATTATTTGGAATGCTCAGTATGTAAATCCACCAAACTAAAAACCAGTCCCAGACCAAAAAAATCTAACAGATCAACTAACAATATTTTTGATTTGGTACATATGGACTTAGTTGGTCCATTAACTCCATCAATTACCTATAGAAAACGTTACTTCCTAACAATAGTGGATGATTACAGTCGCTATGGTTTTGTTTACACATTAAAGCACAAGGATGAAACCTTTCAGAAATTTAAGGAATTCTACAAACGCATAGAAACACAGCATAATATCAGAATAAAACAAATTATGACAGATAGGGGATGTGAATTCATGTCTAAAGAATTCTCCCAATGGTTAAAGGATAGAGGGATGCTACATTTCACGTCCAATCCATTTTCTGCATTTCAAAATGGGATTGCAGAGAGAAAGAATTCCACACTACAAACCATGATTAGATGCACATTAGAGGATGCTGGTTTAGGCAAACAATTTTGGTCAGAAGCCTTACATTATTCAAATTACACTCAAAATAGAACATGGTCCAGTATTGTGAATAAGACACCATATGAGGTGATGTACAATAGAAAACCCAAATTAGCACACATGCACATATTTGGAGTTACTGCAGACGTACACATACCTAAACAATTGAGAAGAAAGGGAGAAAACGTATCCAGGAGATTAAGATTCATGGGATACGAAACTGGAACCAAAGGGTACAGATTCATTGATAATAATAACAAATTTATAGTATCCAGAACAGCTGTGTTCCATGAGCAGGCCAATTGGTCTAAATTGCACCTTAATGAAATATTTCCTAATAAAAGCAAAGATAATATATCTTGCGAGGAAGGAACAACAGAAAATCAAAATATTAACAAAAGTAAGAACAAAACCAAAACTTGGACAAATAGTCAGCATAAAATAAAGACAGACACATTAACAAAAAAGGAAGCCAGATATTTGCATGACAACCATAGCAAACCTGAAAGAAATATTAGAAACAATAGAAACCAAATACCAAATAAATACAAAGATTACATAATGCATATGGATGGAGAACAAATAACACCTAATACATATGAGGAAGTATTGAAACTTCCCCGTGAAGAAAGAGAAAAATGGGAACTAGCTATGGAAAAAGAGATGGAAAGTTTACAAGAATTAAATGTATTTACACCTGCGATCGCACCTAAGGATAAAACAATTATAGGTACCAGGTGGATTTATAAAATTAAGAATTTAGAAGGAGGTAATACCTTATACAAGGCCAGACTAGTTGCACAAGGTTATGCACAAAAATATCCAGAAGACTATACTGACACTTATTCACCAACAGTGAGAACAGAGAGTGTCAAAACAGCTCTTGTAGTAGCATCTGCACTCAATCTGGACGTGTTTCAATATGACATACAGACTGCATACTTACACGCAAAATTAGATAAGGAAATATATGTAAGAGCACCACACAGTCAATACACTAATAAGAACGAAATTTGGTTATTAAATAAGAGTTTGTACGGATTGAAGCAATCTGGCAAAAGATGGTACGATTGTTTGGTAAAAGTACTTAAGACCATGGATTTCAACGCCACCACTGCTGATAACTGTTTCTTTGTAAAAAAGAGTAATGATCATATTGAATTTGTATTAATTTATGTGGATGATATTTTATATATTGGAAAGCATAAAGAGAGCAGGGAAATCTTTGTAAATAAGTTAAACGAACATTTCTCATTGAAATCACTAGGTAGAGTGAATAAATACCTTGGTGTACAAATTAACAAAACTAAAAGGGGATTCAAACTTACTCAGAAAGATAAAATTATTGAACTCCTAAACAAATGTAACTTAAATAATGCCAAAACATGTGACACACCTATGCAAACTGATTTTCTTAGAAACACTGATGAATCTTCCCCTGAGTTTAAAGACAACACATTTTACAGATCAGTTATAGGTTCACTCCTTTATATATCTAATTGGACTAGGCCAGATATTGCATTACCTCTCAATTTATTGTCAAGATATGTTAGCAAACCAACCTTGTATCATTGGGAAGCTGTCAAAAGAATTTTAAGATATCTGAAAAGTACATTAGATTTTTGTTTAATATTGGAACCAAATAATGACAAAGAACCAAAAATTACTTGTTATGCTGATGCAGATTGGGCTGGTGATACATCATGCAGAAAGAGTACCTCTGGTTATGTTTTTCTATTGAACGATTGTCCAGTTTACTGGTATACTGGTAAACAAGAACTGGTAGCCACTTCTACCACAGAAGCGGAATATGTTTGCTTGTCTAAAGCTGCAAATAACCTTGTATGGTTCAATGATTTGATCACAGATGTTTGGAAGAAACCTACTTTACCATTTATTATGCATGAAGACAATAAAGCGGCCATTGAAATATCTAGATCCGATGCAATTGGACAAAGGTCCAGGCATATTGATATAAAATTTAAGCACGTGAGACAACTATCTCAAGACGGATTCATCAAAGCAATACATTGTGATACTTCTGAACAATTAGCTGATATATTAACAAAACCCTTACCTTCTAAACAACACAAATATTTAACTTCTAAATTATATGTATTATATTGTCCTGAATCTGAATGTAACTGGTGTTGTATAACGAACCGGCATTTAGAGGGGGATTTGTCAGATGTAAATGCCTTATTCTCTAATGTGTAAATAATGTATATATGGAACATCAGGGGTTAACTTATTCTTTGGACTTTAATGTATTCATAATTTACCACTCCCATTCCTGGCTCCACCCCTTGTATATATAAGGAGCCATCCTCCCCATTTTCCTTGCTTCTATCTTGAATATTCAGCGAATATAGAATGCCTATTATGATTAAAGAGAGATATATTTAAATCTTTAACTTCTATTATCTTTATTGAGTCTGATCCTGAAAATATTGCAACACAAAGCATATCAGCGTTGTAAGAAACATCTTGTTTGTCTTGTTGAGCTGTTAGTATAAGAAGAGAGATATGATTGAGTAATGAATACAGTGACATTATTTCCATGAGTGAAATATAGCAACTGAAGGTTAGAATTTATATAAAGGAAAGAAGCAAGAGAAAGGAGAGGGATCAGTTAAACTGTTTATTTAAAATATTTATTCCTGTTCAGAAATGTAAATGAACATTGGTATAGAGAGCACCTGGGTTAAAATAAGTAAAGAAACAAATAAAAAGCAATGCTTCTTCTGGAGCCTGTTAGCCAAGATCACCAAGAAGTTATAGATGATGGCTTCCAAACACAATGTCAGATCTTTAAAAGAAGCATGAAGTTGCAGTGGTGTTTTATTATGCTAATACCAGTTGGAAGACAAACTCTCTCCTCCATGGTGTTTCCAGGAAATTCTTGACAACTGTTGTTTTGCTGACAACTCAGTCCTTTTGAGAGCAGAGAAGACGTCAAACGAACCTTAATTTAAGAATAACAGCTGAGAAGATTCAGCTGAGGAAGCAGAAATTATTGGAACTGGGGGGGGAGCAGTCATGTAATGATAGAGTTCTCTATTGTGATGGAAAGAAAAACTCAACATTGCAAAATGTACATACAGTTATTCAAAAAGAAAAAAAATCAGCCACATAAAGGCTTCCTTTCATACCTTCCTTCTCTTCAGCTGGTTTTCTCAGTCTAGTCTGCAAAAACTGATCGAGTGACTGGATTTAGCTATTCCCACAACTCAGCTAATTACATGGGGTTATTTAACCTTATGCATGATTGGCCTGTTTACATTTAACTCTTTGGGGTTAAATGACCACATTAATGAAACCCTTTTTTGTATCCCCTTAGTACACTAACCTAAATAACCTAGTTACATATGTTGTGGAATATGAACTACAGATATTCTGTTATTTATACTGTACAGTTATATGGTTGTGTAGTATGGTTAAACTCCAACCATCCTTTTCCATATGAACTGGTGATCTTTGATAAACATAATCAAAAGAAGCATATATTATAATTTTCTATTATAATAAACTATTAAAGCACCCCAATATAGAAAATATACTTCTAATATTTTGCAAATAAAATCTTAGTGCGCCTGATGGGTCAAATACATGTCAAGGAAAACTATTTTTACATTGTTCAAGAAATAAATATCACTCAGGGTGTTCAATATTTAGCTATTCTTTTATTTAGACAAACAACCTCCATATAATTATAACTTTTACACATGAATAAACTCTGGGTTTGAAGAGTTAGTCACTTCCATTATGATATCTGTCAATAAAAATGTGTAAAAAAAAACCAAGATATACTTCTCTGGTTTCTTTCTTAAATCAGTTATCCTGGATATTCAAAACAGTTGAAAATTGATAACCTTTGAATAATAACCCAGGGTGTATATCAGGAATTTCTCCCTGCAGATCTTTTTCTTTTTTTTTTTATCCAATACTTTTATTAAAGATTATATTTTATACATCCTGCAGATCTTTTTCTCATTTCATTATACCAGCTCAAGTAAACCTTCAGGCAACAACTTTAAATATTAAAGATTTTTAAGCAAGCAACTGTTACGTTTTTAAAATGAGAACAAAACCGAATGTATTAATGTTGTTTTCACATATAAAAAAAGTACCTGTTCAAAGGTATTAAGAGAAAAAAGTCTTCAGTTAACATTACTTAGTTCTATGTGCCATAATCTTTCTCCACTTCTCCACCAACCTCATTTTATTATTTACAAATAAATATTAGAATGTCAAGTGTATGGCTTGCTTTTTAATCTAAGAAAAAAAAAATAGAGCTACCGTATTCAGATTTGGCTTTTTGCAAAGTATAAAAAAGAATTAAGGTGTGTCTTCATTCTTTTCTATTCTATTCTTTTCTTTTCTTTCAGAATGTCTTATTTGAAAAAGAAGTTAAAGAATATTTTTAGGCACTTATTACATGAAAAGAAATTAGACGCTACAATTACACCTTCAGATATTAGATGCGTGCTGAGAGAAGCCTTCTTCAGAAAAAAAATAGACTATACAATGCATTGCACTTCAACTGATATCTAGAGAATGACGCAATACATTAATACCTTTCCACCACTCCAAAATCAGCAACTGGAGGCTTGCTATTTAATTATCGTGCCATTTTCTCTTTTCACTCAAATATTCAATTGACATTTTGGAGCATATAAAATTCCATTTCAAATTTCATCCAGCAGTACTGTTGAGGGAGCAGACATTTCTCATGTGAGATGGCAGGAAGAGGAGGGGAAAACTCATGAAGAATATCTTACCTATTGCAGTCCACGTGAAGCAGAAGGTGGGATGCGCTGAGTGACAATGCAATTTTATGCCATTGTCCATCTGCTAGCCGATATGGAAATACTTCTGTTCTTGTCTTCCCATTAAATCTGTAGTGATACCTTATTTCATCTCTCAGGCCGCTGCTTTCCA
This sequence comes from Pituophis catenifer annectens, assembly GCF_029215685.1. NCBI lineage: Eukaryota > Metazoa > Chordata > Lepidosauria > Squamata > Colubridae > Pituophis > Pituophis catenifer. The sequence goes on from NW_027256881.1 coordinate 264,155,233, forward strand.
GTTCAAAGTAACTGCATTTAAAACAAGGAGAATCAATTCCATTCTGAGGACATTGTATTATATACGGTATGCTATAAGATTGTACATGATGTGTTATTAGATTCAATGCAAACTATCATAATTGAAAAATTACTTGAAATAATAATTGAAAAACTATACCGATGTTGTCAGTTTCAATCAAACTCCACAGTAAAAGCCAATGAAGGTGATCTGTTGTGTATTATCATCTCAGATAATGCGTGTCAAATTCAGTCTAGCAATTCCTTAAAACTTTCCATCTCATATGAAAAGATCGTGTTTTTCTGCTTTGTTCCTTGAGTTTTTGACCATTTAGTTTTAATATCTGCTTTCTTATTGTAGGAGGTAGAGGAAAGCAATATTGCTCTCTTGTTTCTGTTCCAGTGCTTTCCATCACACTGAAACCTCCTTAGCTGCTCACACTTCCCAATATGAGGAACCTCAATAGGTGAAGTCACATCTTCCCCTGAGATTTATTGAAGTCAATTTTGAAGTCAATATTCAGTCAAGGAGGTTGCAGATTGCCAGACAGATGGCTGTGCTATGAAATATAAGACATTCACACAGATTAGAAAATGCTTCTCTTTAATAGGACAGCATTTGCTAATTCCAAACCCTTCCTTTTTCCAATTGTGTTTTTCTGTAGTTGCAAACCACATCAGTGAATAATTTACAGGCAATGCAAGATTATAGTATCTGGACTTTGGTGATACAAAACTAATTCTGTGACAATAAAGTGTCATAGCTGTTCGATAACTCTGGGCTTAAAAACAGGGAAAGGTGAAATGGTTCCTCACCTCTGGTGAAACAGAAAACATGGGAAAGAAACTCAGAACAACTCTGCCTTGACCTTATTGTCCTTAAAAAAGTACAACTAAAGTTTTTGAAGTAGTGTTAATACAACAAAAAAGACACATTCCAGGAGTCCCTATAGGATTTATTTCTTGACCCGGCCTGTCTTAGATGGCTGACACTTGGATTACAATCGATAGAATTTTAGTAGCCAGCCAAAATTTAGATTTCCCTCAGAATGGTGCTGTACTGAATTTAGTACTGGAGAAATCAAACCCCTCGCTGCAATCTACTGTGTATACTGTATTCAAGGGATTTATTCAAAGTAGATCAAAGGCACATATCATAGAGCCAGTTTGATGTATTGGTTAAGGCATCAGGCTACATCAGGCTAGAAACTGAAAGAAACCAGGAGACTGTGAGTTCTAGTCCTGCCTTAGACACAAAGCGAGCTGGGTAGCTTTGAACCACTCATTTTCTTTCAGTACTAGAAAGAAGTCAATGGCAAACCACTTTCCACAAATCTTGCCAAGAAAACTGCAGGGACTTATCCAGGCATTTGTCAGGTATCAAAAACTGACTTGAAGGCACAAAACAAAGCAAAGCAAAGCAAAACCCAACACATATCAGCAGTGACTGTGCTAGAAAACCTCTGCCTTGCCAGCAAACCAAGACAGTGAATGGTTAAAAAAAAATCTTTCAAACATAGTTAGTGAATAAAATGGGAGAGAGCATTTAAATTTCTTAAATTCATGCTTCCTTGAAAAGTGTGTTCTTCTTAATTATTTGTATATCCATTAAATTCTTATCCTGTCTAGCAGTCCAAGCAACACTCACAGCAGGATTTGTATCTAATAAAATAAATAAAAACTGTTTAACTCTAATCTGCTTGCTTCTGACTGTGATAACATCAAATTGGCCCCTGGCTATTGGCCATGGACTATCACCTCCCTTTGATGTTCGATGTACTCGGTGAATGACCTTCGTGCCCTGCGAGATTCCCCCCTCTCGCAGGTCTGGCCTTCTTCGTTATCGAGGGCCTATCTTGATGACGGGCGTTGGAGCCCCGAGAGATGGCATGCAGCAAAGAAGAGTTTGAGGGGTTTTTTAAGTGGGTTTTTTAGTGGGTTTTTAACAAAAATTTTAAGGGGTTCGGGGGGGATTAGGGTGGGTTCTGGGGGAAATCCACCGGGTTCAAGACCAGCCTTAGCGAAGGGCTGCGACATTAGGGACGTAGAACCGGAGGTCGGGGAGGGGGTTGGAGTTCGATTTGAAGAGGGCTGTTCCATCAACACAGTGAGTGGGAGGGGCAGATATGGTGGAAGCTGGGGACCATATCATGTTCGGGGAATGCGCACTCGCTATCTTAGAGCGATTGCACACTCCGGTCCCCAATGCTTTTCTTGTTCCCCAGGTTGTCCAGATTCTCAGGGCCAGAGCCTCCGGCTGATGTTATGCAATGCCAGGTCCGTTGTTAATAAAGCCCCCCTCATTCACGATCTTATTCAGGAGGGGGAGGCGGACCTGGCGGGCATTACGGAGACCTGGTTGGGCCAGGAGGGGGGAGTCCCCCTCGTGGATATATGCCCACCAGGCTTCCGTGCATTTCATCAGCCGAGGGCTCAGGGCAGGGGCGGGGGGGTGGTGGTTATTATAAAGGAAGGTCTGGATCCAAGGGAGACCACTGTTCCACAGATAGCCGGATGTGAGTCCCTCTTTGTGAAGTGGGGTCGTGGAGTACAGATGGGCTTGTTGGTCATGTACCTGGCTCCCTGCCATGTGGCAATGGCCCTGCCCGAGCTGCTTAACGTTATAGCCGAGGTGGCGGTGGACACCCCCAGACTTGTCATCATGGGGGATTTCAACCTGCCATCTATCGGTGAAACGTCTGAGGTGGCTCGAGAGTTCATGGCTTCCATGATGGCCATGGACCTTACTCAGTTAATTCATGACCCCACTCACACAGGGGGACACACTCTGGACTTAGTTTTTGTCTCTGGTCAGTGGTTGAGTGGCCTTGATATAGGGGATATAGCCATCGAACCCTTGTCATGGACTGACCACTCGCTCCTTCGACTGGACTTTCTAACCACTGCACCCATCGCAGGGAGGTGGGACTGACCAGGTGGTTCCGCCCCAGGCGCCTGATGGACCCTGATAGGTTCCAGATGGAGCTTGGGCCATTTCCTGAGATTCTGGCTCATGACTCGGCTGAGGACCTGGTGGCCGCCTGGGATAGTGCGGCTGCTGGGGCCTTGGACTGAGTCGTGCCTTTGCGGCCTCTGACCCGGCACCGAACTCACCTAGCTCCTTGGTTCTCCGAGGAGCTTAGGGAGATGAAGCGCCGGAAAAGACGCCTGGAGAGTAGTTGGAGGACCAGCCGCTCCGAATCTGACCGAACAATGGTGAGGTCTCATATTAAGACCTACCTAGTGGCGATAAAAGCGGCGAAAACTAGCTATTTTGCCGCTCTTATCGCGTCATTAGATAATCGCCCAGCCGCCCTGTTTAGGGTGACCCGCTCCCTCCTCCATCTGGAAGTGCGGGATGACCCCTTGCAGGGTCGAGCTGAGGATTTTGTGCAATATCTGTATGACAAAATCGCTCAGATTCGGGAAGGGCTGGCCTCTGACTGGGTATGTCCGGACGGGATGACTGAGGCAGGTCTTGAGAGTGTTATCTGGGGGGAGTTCAATCCTGTGGCTCCCGAGGACATGGACAGGGTCCTGGGACGGCTGAACGCGACCACATGTTTATTGGACCCGTGTCCCTCCTGGTTGGTACTGGCTTCCCGGGAGGTGACACGAGGCTGGCTCCAGAAGATTGTTAATGCTTCTTTGAGTGAGGGGGTCCTGCCGGCCACTTTGAAAGAAGCGGTTGTGAGGCCCCTCCTCAAGAAGCCCTCTCTGGATCCAGCTGTTTTGGCTAACTATCGTCCAGTCTCCAACCTTCGCTTCGTTGCGAAGGTTGTTGAGAGTGTGGTGGCGCAACAGCTTCCCCGGTACCTGGATGAAGCTGTCTATCTAGACCCGCTCCAGTCCGGCTTCCGGCCTGGGCACAGCACGGAAACGGCATTGGTCGCATTGGTGGATGATCTCTGGAGGGCCCGGGATAGGGGTTGCTCCTCTATCCTGGTCCTGTTAGACCTCTCAGCGGCTTTTGATACCATCGACCATGGTATCATGTTGCACCGGTTGGCGGGGTTGGGGGTGGGAGGCACCGTTCTGCGGTGGTTCTCCTCCTACCTCTCTGACCGATCGCAATCTGTGTTGACAGGGGGGCAGTGGTTGACCCCGAGGCGCCTTGTTTGTGGGGTTCCGCAAGGGTCGGTCCTCTCGCCCCTTCTGTTCAACATTTATGTAAAGCCGCTGGGTGAGATCATCCGTGGCTTCGGGGTGGAGTTCCATCAGTACGCTGATGACACCCAGCTGTACATCTCCACCCCAGGCCACCCCAATGATGCCCTTGAAGTGATATCCCAGTGCCTGGAGGCCATGCGGGCCTGGATGGGGAGAAACAGGCTCCGACTCAACCCCTCCAAGACCGAGTGGCTGTGGCTTCCGGTGTCCCGATATATTCAGCTGATGCCATCGCTGGCTATTGGGGGTGAATCACTAGCCCCCACGGAGAGGGCTCGTAACTTGGGCGTCCTCCTGGATGCACGGCTGTCTTTAGAAGATCATTTGGCGGCCATGGCCAGGGGGGCTTTCTGTCAGGTTCGCCTGATACGCCAGTTGCGCCCCTTTCTAGATCGGGACTCCCTACGCACAGTCACTCAGGCACTCGTCACTTCCCGCCTGGACTACTGCAACGCTCTCTACATGGGGCTTCCCCTGGGGTGCACCCAGAGGCTCCAGCTGGTCCAGAACGCGGCCGCGCGGGGGATTATGGGTGCGACGAGGCGCTCCCACGTGACACCTCTCCTGCGCAAGCTGCACTGGCTCCCGGTGGTCTTCCAGGTGCGCTTCAAGGTGTTGGTGACCACCTTTAAAGCGCTCCATGGCTTAGGGCCGGGGTACTTACGAGACCACCTTCTGCCACCAATAGCCTCCCACCGGCCAGTACGCTCACACAGAGTGGGCCTCCTCAGGGTGCCGTCCGCCAGACAAGGTCGGCTGGCGACCCCCAGGGAGAGAGCCTTCTCTGTGGTGGCGCCCACCCTCTGGAACAACCTCCCCCCAGAGTTACGTACAATAACAGACCTCCGGATTTTTCGTCGGGCCCTAAAAACCCATTTATTTCAACTAGCTGGGCTGGCTTGAGTCAAATTTTAAACTGATTTTAAATTGGAATTGTTTTAATTACGGCCAAAATATTTAATTATTTTAATCAGTTTTTAGATTTTGTATGTTTTGTATGTATGTCTTGTTTTTACTTTGGCTGTTCACCGCCCTGAGTCCTATATTGGAGAAGGGCGGTATAGAAATTTAAACAAATAAATAAATAAATAAATTGGTCAACAAAAGTTGGCCCAAAATGGAAAAAAACAACTCACATAACACTAATCAATGGCCCTATTGAATGGAAAACTGTAATCAGCTTACTAAAGGAATACTTTCTTGACTAGAAATTGGTACATGAGTATTTGTCTGATAAAAAAAACAGAATAAGCAATTTGAACTTACATCAGTTTTTCTACTATCCACTCATGTAATATGAATATCTACTAAATGTCTTCAAGCCTTAAAAATAAATTTTGTTATATAAGTTTTCCCACCTACAGTAAAGTAGAATTTGAGGGAGTGAAGTGAAAATTATATGGAAACACAGTAAACTTCTCTAGAAAGCATAAATATACATCCTGAACAAAATGGCTATTCTTGCTCAAACAAAAATCAAAGATAGTCAAAGAAAATAAGAAACTTTGAATAAGAGCACCTAAAAATGGAATGTTATACTGGCAATTACTTTACTAGTGCTGTCACCAATCAAAAAGACTTGTCAGTCTTTAAAAGCGACAAGCTGCTTCTAGCACTATAATATCAAAGCAAGCAGGGAGACAAATACTTTTAATGAAGTTCTATTTAGGATTTTAAATGTTTTGTAACTGCATTTTCTTCTGAAGCTACAAAAGAAATTAGTTCCTATATGTTTAATCTACCCACATGCACACTGGAGAGAACAAAAATGGTAGTGGAATGATTGCAACCGATGCCAAACACATTTAAGGGCCATACCTCTTGGTCAACCTATTATCCAAAGCAATAGAAGGCAAGACAAGAAACAATGAATGGAAACTATTCAACCCACCTAGAATTAAGGAGAAATTTCCTGACAGAACACGTAATCAATGGAACAACTTGCCTCCACAGATTGTGGATGTTCCAACACTGGAGATTTTTAAGAAGTCTTTGGACAATGATTTGTTTGAAATGCTACAGGGTTTTCTGATTAAACAGGGGGTTAGCTAGAAGACCTCCAAGGTACCTTCCAACTCTTGTTATTCTGTTATTCTCAAATGGCCTTGGGAGAGACTGAAAACTACAACAGTCCCACATAGACCCATTAGGATTAATTGCTTTGGTTAATTGATTAGGTTTTCCTATTCATACAACATAGGAATTCCCACTGTGACCCATTTTGCTAACTACTTTCATTAACAATTAAAATGCACCAGATTGTAATCATATCAGTCTTATTCATAAAATACTGTACACATAAGTTCTCCAAACAGAAAATATCATCAATGTAAAGTAGATTGATGATTTGCATGAATATTCAGTGAACCCTAACGTTTAAATACAAGAAAGATAAAATAAAAGAACTGATTAAATCTAAAAGATCCTCATATATCTGACAGGAGCTATCTTCTATTCACAATATATTTTGCATATTGTGCAGAGCACTGATTCAGAAAAAACAAAATGAAATATAAATATGCTCCTTGGTTTAGGAAAGAGAGGGCGAAACTTCTTATACTAGCAGAAAGGTCCGGACTACTATGAAAACCTCCTTTTATAATATTGTGTGAATTACCATGGAACCTCATGAATTAGCAATTGTTTCATTCTATGTGTGCTTCTTCGAATTCAACCGCATAAATACATTATATTATTTATTGCAGTTAATGTTTAATGTTCAGCATGAAGTACTCAGATGGTTTCCCTCATGATTCTTTTAGGCAGAAAAGCAGCTTTTAAGTCCCTCAGTCAGATGGGCATGCCACACTCTAAAGAGATCTAAGTCCAACTACTGTACTTAGCTGTATTCAATTTTAAATGTTGCATTTGCATCATCAGTTGGGTAACTTGAAGAGCCATGAACTAAAAAAAATAGGATATACACTCCTTATCAGGAAATAATTTGGGGGAAATTGGGACAAATAATAAAGAAGAAATGAAGCAGAGTATCAGGGAAAGAGTTTTGATCATGGATGGAAGACATCTGGGACATCTACATAATTGTCTACATTTTCAAGTCAATGCCATTATTGTAGCCACATATTCTTATGTTCCATAAAAAGAAACAACATTTTTTGAGCTTTTAATGGATGGAACTGGAAAGAAGGCTATTTTTATCTTCCTTTTTAGGCAAAAGTATCCTTAAATCAATCTTGATTCTTGGTGGCTGCCTGGACAAGTCCCTTAAGTGTTCTTGGCAAAGTTTTTTTTTCCCTCCCAGAATTGGCCTTCTTCTCCTTCCAAGAGCTGAGACCGGCCCAAGGTGACTCACCTCATGGTCTCCCAGTTTCTAGCCTGATGCCTTAACTACATCATCTTTTATTTATCTTTTTTTTTTAATCTTACCTGAACTAAATAAAAAGGACCACATTTTTTAATATTTTATGGCTTTTGCTGTGAATTGCTTTGATGTACAGTGTATTGTGATCTAAATCAAGTTTGGATTTCTATTCATTCTGCACACCCAAACAACTAGACACAAGGACAGTTTTTTCCCGAATGCCATCATTCTGCTTAACAATTAATTCCCACAACACTGTCAAATAATTTACTAAAACTAATTAAGAACTATTATTCTTCTCTTCCTTACTAGTATCTATCTCTTCCCACTTATTACTATAACCATATTGCTTGTATCTTTCAATTATATTATATTATATTGATTTTATTTGTTTCCTAGTACAATTTGATAGCTTATTAGTAACCTTGGCTATCACTAAGTGTTGTATCTTTTTATTCTTGATGAATGTATTTTATTCTCCTTATGTACACTGAGAGCATATACACCTAAGACAAATTTCTTGTGTGTCCAATCACACTTGGCCAATAAAGAATTCTATTCTATTCTATTCTATTCTATTCTATTCTATTCTATTCTATTCTATTCTATTCTATTCTATTCTATATAAAATATATAGTTGGGAATACACAGAAATTGTAGAAGTAAACCTTAGGTGAGAATTTTAAATAATCATGACTTATGCAATGTATTTATATATTATAAATGTATATAATTACACAAGGCTTAGATTGTCAGGCTGTCACTGAAAGAAAGTATTTGGGCATAACAAGTATTTGTTATATTATAGACTAATTCATGATCCGCCATCATCATTTGGATTCACTTTAGATACTTCATTTGCTATTCTTGATTTTGTTATTGTGTTTTGACCTCATGTTTTTTCTCTGCACATGTTGGTGGAAAGGTCAAACCTGTATGATCAGATCCTGACATGCACTTGCTAGTTGCTGATATAGTGAAAGGGTTGAAGTCAAAAGCGATTGTCAACCTGGCTGGCTTTTATAAATGAAATACAGAAAATGGAAGGATCTTATCTGCTTGAGGCAGCAAAATATCTTGCATCAGCTCTATTTTGGTGGTTGTGCTTCTGAACAGAAGGAGGTAACAAGCTGTCTTTTGTGACTGTCTTTGTTTTATTGTAGTACTTAAAGATGAATATCTTTAAATGAAAGTATTAGGGCTTAGACAGTGGAAAGTGATCTGGATTCTAATGTTTTGTGTGTGGGGGGGGTTTCTTTGTATCTGAATTGACAAGTTGGCACAAAGCAGCTAAACAGGGTTCATTTAACTAGGAATATTCAAAGGGGAAGAAAAAAACTCTTTACTTTTAACTTTCATTTCTTGTTAAAAGTATTTGCAGATATTTTTGGCAAAAGAACCACAAGCATTTCCAAGTTCTCTAGAGGGTGGCACGGAGCAAGGGAAGATCCTGCTGAAAGCATTAGTGGGTACCAAAAAAGTTAGGTTGGCTAAAACAACCATGTGATTGATGACCTACCCTTTGTTTTAGTGGATCACATGATATCCATAGGGCATGGCTACAACAGCATGGTTCCTGCCACCATTTTGTGCTTTGTTTTGTTTTTCACACATAATAGCAATAGCACTTACACTTATACAACATCCACAGTGCTTTACAGCGCTCTCTGGGTAGTTTACAATGTCAGCATATTTCCCCCAGCAATCTGGGGGGGGGAAACAATTGTTTTATCAACCTCGGAAGGATAGAAGGCTGAATCAATTGTCAAGATTGTACTCCAGACTGTGGCCAGAGTTAGCCTGCAGTACTGTGCTACCTTGGCTCCTTAACACAGATAAAGCAAACAACATTTAGAAAAGCTCAGCTTCTTACCACTACAGTAGTATGGAAATGTAACTGGGGATTTATAACACTGAGAAAAAGCATGTTTATAGCAACAATTGTTGGGTGTCTGCTGTGCAAGAAAGAAGGAACAATGGAAAAGCAAAGGGGTTTTTTTGTAGAAGTTAAGGGCTACAAGGTGGGAAATCCTAGATATCTGATTTGCTAACCAATTTGAGGAAGCTAGGCAGATGCTTGTCCAGGTACCTGGGATTATTACTAGAAAAATCCATTGTGAAGGTGATCGAATGTTAAGATGATCAGGGTGATTGAGGAGTTGCTTAGAACATAGAATAACTTTATTACACTTTGTAGTGTAACACTTTGAATGTACACTAATCGGCATACATTAAAATGAAATTTCAGTGATACAGGGACAGAACATTGGGCCTTTTCCCCTGATTACTATGTTGCAATTCATATTTGGGCTTCTTTTGGGCTGGATTTTGAATGGATGAACAAGGTTTCTAATCTTTGCCTTAAACAAGATTCTTGGCCTTTGTCTGGGGTAGGGGGGATCAATTGGGATCTGATAAAATTAGGCAAAGAAAGACAGACTTTTATCCATGTCAGGTCTACAAGATGGGAATGGGGAAGATACAGCAACAATTTTATTTGTTACACTTATTTTTTTTTTTTCCTACTGCAGGGTTAGGGTTAGAATTCAAAGCTTTGACAAATATTATTTTATTTGATTTTAACACCTTCCTTTTGAAAAGAAGCCCATATTTGACAGCTTATCAAACCACTTAAAATTTTGTGTAATTTAAGGTAGGAGGGATACTAAATTATGAAACATTCTAACAGCTCACGGTAATCAGTGGAAAATTTTAAAAGTAGTGATATAATAATGCTCCAACTAAAAAACATTGTAGGTTTTTAGCATATAATGTACATCTAGCAATAAATGGTAAAGAAAAGCAGATAATTTTTCAGATGGGGAAATTTTTATTTCTATACAATTTTATTTCTATACAATTATCCTCTTGTGGGAAAGAACCAAACCCTCCTGCCATTCACTCTACCTCTGCCCATTTCCATAAAATCTTCCCGCTGTTCATCGGGGCAAAAGGATAAAAATTATAATCAGGACAAAGAGTGAGATATTATAATGGGCTTAACACAAAGATTAAAATGCAGCCTATTCAGATAAAACATTCCTTCCAGGATGCTAGAGATCTTAATTAAGTAACAAAAAAATATTTTCCCCAAAGAGATTGCCACTTCAATCTGCAATGCTAAGGGGAAACTGCAACACAGCAAGGTGCCTGACACTATAGCGCTCCCTCCAGGAAACCCAGCTAAGTGTACTTTCTTGCAATGCATAAAAGGCAGACACACCTCTCTGAAATTTAGAAGAAATCAATATAACAAAAAACAGCACTGTCAGAGGTATAGAATATGGAATACTTTATTGTATGTTTATATATATGTACATATAATATATATATTTATATAGAATAATGGAAATTAGTTAATAGGTGACTTTATGTACTGTATATGTAAATTTGTCTCTCAATTGTGAGAAACTTGTACGTGTTTTTTTAAATGTTCTTTCTTTTAAACAATAAAGTTTATATTAAAAAAAAAAAAAGGCAGACACACTTTTGCATGATTTCAAAAAACAAAGGGAAACATTTTCCTATTTAAAGGGCTTGTGGAAGAGTGCTCGCCATGGCTACCTCTAACAGCATGTTGTGCTCTTTTAAAAAGACTTCACCTCTAGTCATAGGCCTATGTTCTTTATTCCTGGCTTGGAAATGAACCCAGTGTTGTGGTCCACCAGCAGCCTGGGGAGCTGGCAGCAGAGTCGGACAGTGAGGAGGCTGGGGAGGACCATGGGCCAATCCTGGAGTTTGGGGAAGGCTCGGATGAGGGCTCTGCATCAAAGGCAGAGAAAGGGCCATCCAGAGTCGGACTCAGTGAGGCAGAGGAACAGGGGGAGCCTGTTCCCAGTGTGCGCATGCGCAGAGCTGCCAGAAGGCAAGAACAACTAAAACAAAAGGGATGACTCAGGAGTAGGGCTGGGAGATGATGGCCCCTCCCATAAGATTTAAAAGAGGAGCAAAGGCATGTGGGTCTTTGCAGGAAGCAACATTTGTTCATTCAGTTCAGCTTAAAGCCTGAAGCTCTGTTTGATTCTGGACTCCGTGTGGCTTTGCCAATTAGGTCTTTGGCAGCGTGTCAAGGGAGATAAAGGTGGGTCACCTCCACCCAATCAGAACACAGCCAAGCTCCCACCCAATCAGTTCACACCCCCACTGGCAGTTAAAAGGAAGAAACAGCTGCGATCGCACATTGCTCCTAGAAGCATGAAGCCGAAAATACCAGCCTGAAGATGACAAATGAGACTTCGTCAAAACATCACCAAGACACCTCTAATTTTACGCGGGAGAAAACCCGAATAATCAAAGACCTATATGTGTGTGTGTGTGTGTGTGTGTGTGTGTGTGTGTGTTTTCTGAGGTTTTCGCGGGTGTTTGTATGTAGGTCTTTGGTTATTTGGGTTTTCTCCCGCGTAAAATTGGAAGTGTCTTGGTGACGTTTTGACGAAGTCTCATTCGTCATCTTCAGGCTGGTGTTTTCAGCTTCGTGCTCCTAGAAGCACCTTGCTCCTAGTACATTGTGTTGAAAGCAGGAATGGTTAAGTTGTGGTTTGGAGGAATATATGGGGAAAATTATTTGGTTTATTATTATTGGTAAAGATAATTAATTGATTTGTAAGAAATTGGATTGCATGGAAATAATTGGAATATTCATGTTCATATTGATTAATATACAAAAAAGATAGTTATATAACTAATTGATTTATATTAAAATGTTGAATTTGTATTAAACAACTGTAATATTACATAATTAAGCAATGTGAGGATGGATATAAAAATAGATGACAATGGGAAGGGATATAATATAGAATAGAAGGGAAAAATTGAATTTGATTAAGATTAGAGATGAGGATGAAAGGTAATATTGGTTTTTTTAAAAAATAGATGAGGAATAAATATGGCAAAAAGGAAATACAGAAATTGTAAATTTAATTGAAAGACTAAATTTGTGAACCGGCCAAATACTCTGTTCAAAGAAAATATATTGTATGTTTGTATGTGTGTTTCTAATTATTGCTGTTTATTCATATTTGTTCTCTTTTATTCTTTTCAATTCATTCTTTATCTTAATATCTTTATATTTGTTTGGGGTTGCCTTTCTTCCCTTTCATCTTTTTTATTGTACAGCAATCTTTCTCCTCAAACCTACCACCTCTCTCTTTTCTTTCCTTCTTACTTTCTCTTCCCCCCCTCTTCTTCTCCTCCCTACTTCCCCTTCCTTTCTCCTTCTCCTCCTCTCTTCCTCCCTCTCTTACCCTCACTCTATTTCACTTCCCTTCCTTCCTCCCTTCTCTTCCTTCCCTCTCTCTCCTTCCTTCTTCCATCTCTCTTCTCCTTCCTTCATCCCTCTCTATTGCTGTATTCATTTTCAATTTTATATTTTCCACTATGGAGTTCAGGCAACCCCGGTCTTTCTTTCATTTACCAAGTGTATTTCTCAAAATTTTCCCTCATCTTTTCAATTATTAGCAGTATATTTCATCTTATTCCATTTTTTCTTTTAAATCTTTACTCAAACAATCTTCCAATCCTTAGACTTTTTACTTTTAACAATATATTTTCACTTTACTTCTTACAAGTATATCATTGGAATCATTTTTTGCATTTCAATTTCATTCAGTTTTACATTTAATTTCCATATTCCATCTTATTCAATTAATTCTTATATTATAATTTATTCTCTCCTTTTAGTGCTTCTTCCAATATCATTCTTTCTTTCACATTACATTGTTCTATTTTTCATTTAACAGCATTTTAACATATAATTTCTACAACTAGCCTTCTTCTCTTTATTAACAAATTAATGTTTTCACTGAATCTTAACCATTTTCTCTTGGTCTCTCCACAGTTCCCTTTCTTGATGTTTTCCTCCCTTTCTCCCATTTCTTTACCTTCTTCTTTTTCCTGTTCTTATATCTCCCCTTCAGCCTTTTTCCTTTAATTTTAACTCTATTACTTTTCATTCTCAATCTTACCCCATTTATTTCTTCATATTTGAGATGCATTTTCCCATATCCATTTTTATTCTATCACCATTGAACCCAGTGTAATCATCTTTATCTTTTTTTTTCAATTATTTCCTTTTCAATATTATCTTCTTGTTTCTCTTGCTTCTCATTCATCTTTTCTCTTTTTTTTTTTGCAAGTTAACCAATTCTCTTCTTCTTTATTTCCCTTAAATGCCTCCCTTACTTTTTGAAACATCTCCCTTAGTGTCTCATATTCATCCTTCCAATTCTCCGTATTTTCAATTTTAAAAGGCTAGGATTTTTAAGCTTATTCTTTTCATTTACATATGTGGGGGGGGATGCTTTTCAAGGAGCCACAAGGAGGGCTGAGAGCAGAGTCATTCTGATAATGTCTTTTAAAATTGCTTGGAAGACCCATTTTTTTCCCTAACGATAATGGTTTATATACTTTGGAATAAAACATATACCTGGAAAAAGTACTTGCAAAACTTGGACAGAAGGAAAAGAAAGGCAGGACTGGACTCATTATCAGTAGCTAGTAGTTCATTGTTATCAGTGACTCCCACTGATTCTAAACTCATTTTAAGACTGGGATTGGTGACTACTGAAATTTAAGTATTCAACATTGGTCTCAGAAATCTTTGATTTGAACTTTGATATGAACTATCAAATCTTTGATTTGAACTTTGATTTGAACTATGGAAAGAAAATTGTAAAATGGGGCAAAACTCACTTAACCATAATAATTTCTAGATATTTTAAATGTAGAGAATTCAAGTGTTGAGAATGACCCATTATTTCATCTCTTTTTCCTCACTAGGTACCACTATTTGATTTCTTTTCATTTTATTCAAATAACAACAGAAAACTCAATACAGTTCAGTATGAATTGGCTTTCCAGTCCTTCCTTGATGCACTTTTTCACATTGGTTATCTAGTTTAAATGCCAAAGAAAAATCAATGATATATTTTTCAGACCTTTGGAGGATCACACTGTCAATTGTTCACACTGCTCAAGCAAAACTAACAGGTATGAATTAAGTTTTAGCTACAAAAATGGAGTTTTAATTCCAGAAGTCCATTCTTTAAACTTAGACTTCTGGAATTAAAATGCTCTGGATTAAATGGTACTCCAGACAAAAGATGGAGAAGAGTATCTTGCTTTTAGACATGATAATAGCTGTCTAAAAAGGTGAGTTATGAGCTATTTTTACATCATCAGAAATTTAATTCATTACCTGTTAAAAATGCAAAGACAAGGAGTACAAGGAGCAAATAAAAGACCTTCATGTTGGGGTTGGTTCTGGACCAAATCTTACTTGTGGGACAGAAACCAGCTCTCAGCACTCCTTGTGACTTCTTGAAAAGCATCCCCCCCCCACATGCTCCACCGCCTGAACAGGCAGGGGAGGGCTGCAGGTTGATCCCAAGGGGATCTGGGAATGGGTGTGAATTCATCCCACAGCCCTCTCCTTCCCCTCCTCTGTGAAATTGCTTTCTCCCACTCGCTGGTGGTCAGCAAATTCAAAAGGAACCCCCAGCTGAGAATCACTGCTCTAGATTGGTTGATTCAGGGGATTTCTTTAGTGTTAACTAATAGTGTTAGCTATTTTTGTTACAGGGATAGATTTGTATTGGAGCAGCCTGCAGGCCTCCCAAAGGATCTGCGCACCCTATTTTTGCAAAAAACGGACCAGTTTTTCACAAAAACGGGACATGTGGGGCAAGGCTTCAGGAGGCCAAAAATGGCTGTATTCTGTGTATTTTACTGTTACTATCTTCCTTAGTGGGTTGTGCAAACCGCTATTCTGATCAATGCTATTTATAGGGGGTGGGGGTGGGGGCAGTGGTAGGTTGCCCCAGTTCTCACTGGTTCTATAGAACTGGTAGTAAAACCGGCAGGAGGCCCCGCCCACCGATCCCAACATCACCAAAACGCTTCTGCGCATGTGCAGAAGAGCATGTGCATGCACGAGAGAAGTGAATGTGCACACGGCCCCGCTGAAAACTGGTAGTAAAGGTAAGTAGAACCCAACCCTGGGTGGGGGGCACTGAGGATGAGTTTGTAGTACCAAGGGGGCGGTGGACTGAAAAAGTTTGGGAACCATTGTTCTAGCCATCAGCTGGGGCTCGGGAGGCAGCGAATAGATTAGGGGCACGGCCAAATAAAAGGTAGGAATAACGTGGGCGGGGTGGGAGGCCCCAGCTCCCGAACAAAGAGAACCGGTTCGGTGACGTCATATCGTCGCTGCTACCGGTTCAGCGGAACTGGGATGAACAGGGAGGAGCCCACCACTGATACATACATACATACATACTTTAACTTAACAAGCAAGATGAAACATAAGCGGGTGAACTAATTCTACTTTATTATGAGGCCACATTAATGGAATCTTGCAAGTCTGAAGGTACAAATTGCCCACCACTACTTTTAACTTTTAATTAGGACAAATCCTTACTTTCTTTCTCTGACCATTAAACCACCAGGGGCTCCTGCCTCTCTTGTCTGATTGTTTTCTAGGCAGTACGTCTTCCCCTTCATTCCCCAAAGTCATGCACACATTGTATTATACAACATTTTTTTAAAAAAATCCAAGTATACTATAATATATGTATGTACTGTAAATGTTTTTTCTAAGTTTAGAAGAGTTCTTTTTCTTCTTTGAAAAATCTAATCTGATTCCTGGTCACTTAATGGACATATCCATATATTATCAATGGAAGTTCAGTCATCCAGGTCATGATTGTCCCAAAGGTGCTTTTTCAGAAGGTAACTGGACTTCCTTTGTCTTTTCTTAAAGACATTTTATTTCTCATCTAAGAAGTTTCTTCAGCCAGAAGAAAGGATGAGAAGTGAAACATCTTGAAGGAAAAACAAAGAAAGTCCAGTTACCTTTTGAAAAAGCACCTATTCATACATTATTTTTGAAAATGGTGGCGTAGTGGTTAGAATGCAGTACTGCAAGCTACTTCTGCTGACTGCCAGCTGACTGCAATTTGGCAGTTCAAATCTCACCAGGCTCAAGGTTGACTCAGCCTTCCATCCTTCCGAGGTGGGTAAAATGAGGACCCAAATTGTTGGGGGCAATATGCTGGCTTTGTAAACCACTTAGAGAGGGCTGTAAAGCACTGTAAATCTATAAGTCTAAGTGCTTTTGCTGCTTTATAAGTCTAAGTGCTTTTGCTGCTATTGCTATTGCTTTCCAACCCAAATTTTAACCAGACCCAATTCTAAGCTTCCAAGGACATACAAGATAGGCAGATACCACCTTCTCTGATTATGGATAAACCCAATTCCACCATGTGGTACAGGGACAGCTATTATTTTTCTTCAAGTCAAAACGTGCTTTCTCCCTCAAGTGCACAGTTCTGAGGCTCTGTTTCCTGTTTGCATCATATATACTAATTAATTGTCATTAAAAACTAATTAGCCTCTCCCTCCAAAAACTTAATGGAGTAGAGGAGATGAATTAAATTTGTTCTCTATTGCTGGGTGGATGTATACAATTTTTATTTGAATTTCTTTATTGCAAAATAAACGTAACCAGGAAGAACAATTTTATTTCAAATATTTTTAATCTACTGGGCGCCAAACATTTTGTCTGCTATTTTCCCACCAGCCACTTTCCTTCAATTTAATGGAATATACATTGCCTTTGAATTTCTGCTTTCAAAGGAGAAGACAATTTCAGTGAAATTTTCATTGTTAGGATCATGATGTTACTTTCTCTTTATTTTGCAGCCTCCTTGGTTTCCATGTTTCATTTAAGTTCTGGGCAATTTTCATATTGAGCTATTTAATTGGCAAAATATGAGACCACCAGGGAAACTGCAATGTGAGGCAGGGATACAAATCAATCAGTTAATCATCTCCCTTGCCTGTTTACTACAATAAAGAAAGCTCAGAAATATTGTGCAATGTTCCAAAGAAAATGAAAAACTTGAAAATTAGATAGAAAGGCCAAGATTTTCTCTACAAAGAAAGGAAACTTTTAAAACATTGGAAGACAGATTTCAGCACAGAAGTTATATGACTAAGAATAATGTGAATAATATTAAATAATACCTCTGAGGTAAAAGTATTCTTGAATTTAAACACACACACACACACACACAAACAGAGGCTTACTTATATTTTAATTGATCTACACCTAGCCTTTGAAGGGTTTGTTTGCCGAGTGTGCTAACTCCATCTTCAAAACACAGAGGAAACTCAGTGTCATTATTTCCAACTTCTTCCTAGCTCATGTGTGTACATGCATAAATCTGCTTTATTAGGCTAGCCTTCTCAGAAGAATACTTCCTATACATGCTCAGAAGACCAAAGCAAGCCCTTAAAAATAGCTATATTTGAGCTTCGGTGCATCAAGGAGGAATGCTTTTTCCACTGCAAAAGCACTCCTTTTGAATATTCTAAATAACCTGATTTTCCAAACTATTACCAAATGTATTTGAAAACTACTTTCTTCACACAGAATGGCTCAAAAATAAAAATACATAAATATAAAATCAAAAGTAGAACAAGTTTAGGTTAAAAATTGCCTCTAAGTGAGCACAAGATTACAAGAATAGGGCATGCATGATTGAATGCTTAGATCAAACTGTTAAGGGATATGTCATAAAGGCCAATATATTGGTATATGATTTACTGGAATGTTTTATTACCATTGCTTCTCTCATACATACGCACATACATAACCTCACCCACAAATCCACAGAATTACAGTAAAGGATCCCTTCTGAGGTTCACTGAGCACAAAGATTTGCCAATTGTGCAATACATGTAAGGTGTCTAGGACAACTCCCCACAGCCAACTCATCACAGTCAACTTGCCATAGCCAACTAGCCACAGGACAACTCACCACAGGACAATTCAATGCTTTCTTAATTCAGTTACTTTTATTATTGGTGACCACGTTTTCACTGAAATTATTATAACTCTCATATTTCTGGATTGACTTTCTTTATTTTACTATTATTGGCCAGGGTTCCATTGAAATTAATTTAACTTTTGTTATTTGTTGAATTGTCCTGAAGCAAATTGTTCCATGGCAAGTTGATCACGACAAGTTGGCCACGGCGAACTGTGGCATTCCAACCTTTAAGATATTAACATAACGTCAGCGTTCCAGAAAACTCCAACTCCAGTTAAAACCTCTGAGGCAAGCATTTTCTCAAAGTTCCATTTATTAGAGTAGGTATACTGGCACATCTGGGAAAACCTGAATCTGAGAGTTCTGGGTTTTCCCTCAGTAAATTAAAATCCCCAAATCCATCCCCTGCACCCATCAGTCCATCACATTGTCCAATCACCATCTGTCCCATCTTGAGATATCACTCCAACCACTCCTTATCCAGATGCAGGACTGTCATGACCTTGACCGAAAAGAAGAATGCTATTTTGTCTAACTACATTCCCTCTACTAAATTCCCCCTCCTACTTTCCCACACACAAGAAGGTGGCAGCGTGCAAGCTTCCATTGCTAATATGGCTTCCAAAGCTGACACGTACATTCTATTACTGAAACAATTTGCACCCATGACTAAATTTGACACTCATGTCCTTTAGACATGCTGTTAGTATGTTGACTCAAAAAGAAAGTTAGGCATTTCTAGGATTTCAAAATATGTTTCCAGCACCAGTTTAAACTTCTATGTTTTATAAGGGAATGATCTTTCAAATGTTATCTCAAAAGCAATTCCTGATAAATGCAGCAAAATGAAAAATGTTAATGGCTGGATTGTTGCATGAGATAGAAATTGTCTCACTCAGCTAATCAATAAAGAGATTTGACTCTCACTACCATTTTCCATCTTTAATCATTTAATCTTTGGTATAAATTCATAGGTCCATCCAAATCCGAATATCAAGTAAGTCAAACGTATAATTGTTTTATATGACCTCAAATCCTAAAATACAAAAGCATATAAAAACTTTGTAACTATTCTAAGACTGAGATTTGTTTCATTTATTTATTTATAACATTTTTATAGCTCCACATCTGGTACTAAACTATGGGCAGCTTACAACCAAAAGATTTTTTTATGGTACCATAAAAAATATTAAAACCACAAGTATTAAGACCAAAACAAAACCTGGCACCATAATTAAACTTTCACGTGTATCCTACAACAAGTTCATGTCATAATTCTCATCCTGTACTTGGGGTGCTTTTAAGTGCTTTTTGAAGGATAAAAGGGTAATGTCCTGTCAAACTTCAGGGGAAGCATGTTTCATTGGGCAGGAGCTGCCATGGAAAAGGCACACTTCCTTGGTCCCATAAGATGGCAACTTTTAAAGGAGGGTATTAAGAACATGTCTACCCTATTCTATATGGCAGGACAAGGAGATATTCTTAGGAGGAGGCAGTCCCACAGATAAGCTGGCCCTACGCCATGCAGGGCTTTAAAAGTAATTACCAGCAGCTTTAATTGCACCCAGAAGGAAATTGGGAACTGATGCGGCTTACATCACAGGCATGTAAATCTAGAGGCAATCATCACTACATGCATTGCCACATTCTACAGGAGTTGTAGCTTCCAGGTGGTTTTCAAGGGTAGCCCTAGGTAGAGACATTGCAGTAATCCAAACAGGAATCAACCAACTGTTGTCTAATAACTGCTGAGTCTAAGAATGACCTTTTAAGAAGGATGTGCAATACCACCCACTCCCATAAGGCATTAGCCACTACTTGGACTCAAGCACATGTCACCTCCCTGCAAGCCTTGAGCAACCAAGAGGGATATGTGTGGCCAGAAAGCAGTGGCCAAACTCACAGCACAAGGACCTCAGGATCAACCATTTCAAATTCCTCACAGATAACAAGGCTCAGATAAGCTTCAATTACTTTCAAAGGGTCTGTCCAGCCAGTGTTGAGCTCCAACTGTGTTTATCCCATCAAGACAAAAAGCAACTCTGTAGAAACATAACAGGGTTTTTTCTATAACCTCACCCTAATTTAGATTAGCTCTGTCCTCGCTTTGGTAAATATTTTTTATTATGCATTCCTGTCATCTGAAAGTTTTCCAAATATACTTTGTCTCTCTTAGCTTTGATTTTTTTTTAAATAATCATGAAATTTTATTTGTGATATACTGGAACTTACACCTGCACTGGATGACCCAACAGAGTCCAAAAAGATAAATGCCAAGAAATTGTTTCCAGCTCTGTGTCATTTTGCGCAACCTGCACTTGAAAGCTATGAGTGGGAAAAGATATCTTACCCATTGCCATCTTGTTACATATGATTTTTAAATTTATTTTTATTTTTTAAAGTTTTTTTTATCCCATCTTTATTATTTTTATAACTCAAGGCAGCAAACATACCTAATACTTCTCCCTCCTCCTATTTTCTCTACAAGAATAACCCTGCGATGTGAGTTGGGCTAAGAGACAGTGACTGGCCCAAGGTCGGCAGCTGATTTCATGGGTAAGCTGTGACTAGAACTCACAGTGTCCTGATTTCTAGCTTGGTACCTTAATTATTAGACCAGACTGGCTCCCTTAGACCATATTGACTTTCCCATGTTGCCACTGATTGTCCCCAACCAATATTCTATTTTCTTTCACTGAGAATAAAAAAAAAATATTACATTTAAAATTACAATCTCAAATAATTCTTCCAAGGCATGGTTTCATTCTTCAATTACTATGATATCTATTATTTTCCCATTCCTTTATATGTCAGCATGTATATAAATATTCCCTATCCTGTCTCTACCTACATTCAGAACTGCTAAAATGTTTTGAAAATATCCCTCAGCCGAATCCCAATCCTTCCTTAAAAAGTATAGAACTTGTAGTCTATAAATTCAGTAGAAGATCCCTGTTTTTGCTATGGCATTATATAAAACAAGGATGCACAGAACAGATGCTCATCAAAATTGGGCACAACTGTACATCAACATACACGTTTCTCAGTATGTCTGTATGCATACTAATTTCATTTCATTTTGGCATATTTGTGAACTAAAATCAAACAAACCCATTTTATGCTTCTGTAGTTTATAAAAGGGGTCGACATTTTATTCTTTTTTAAAGAACCTACATATCCTGATTTTATCTTATTTTACTCAAACTGAACGTCACTTCTGCAAAAGAAAGAAGCCTTTACTATGTAACATATGTAGAAATTGGCAAAGCTGCAATAAAAGATGGAAATCTATTAAAGAAATGCAATTGGTAACATTGGTACAGATAGCACTAACTTTGTTGCTGCAGGCAGATGTAATATGTCAGTAGGCAGATGTGTTGTACACTCCAGCTATTCAGAGTAAAAGACAACCTGTTGAATTTTTCCCAATGGTACTCTTCATAGCTTAAGCAATTCTGTATATAAATATTAATAAAGGTTGTGATTTTTGCCCTGTAACTCAAAGGTTAATCAGTACATTTTCTATTTTCTTGAATATCTAGAAGCTGATTTGCATACATAGAAATCTTAACAAGTTGCCAAGCATACTACTTAGCACCAGTAATCTTTCAGGTGGTTCCTGTTGAGGTCAAAAATAATTTATAAAGATGGTTTTTTTTCCTCCTAATTAGTTTTTCATTTTTATTTACCAAAAAAATGGAAAGAGGAACACATAACTAAGGCAGAGTATCAGCAGCAGATAGCCCAAATCTGCAAAGATGAAATCAGGAAATCAAAGGGTCAGAACGAACAAAGACTTGCAAAAAAAGTCAAAGAAAATTTTAAAAAATCTTTGAACACATAAATAACAAGAAAAAAGTCAAGGAAACTGTAGATAGCAAGGAAGTAACAGGCAACAGAGAGAAAGCAGAACTGCTTAACTCATTCTTTACATCAGAGCCCAACTTACCAAAAAAACCTAACTGTAAAAGACAAACTAGAAATAAAAATTAAAATAAGCAAAAAAAATGGTTGGAGAACACCTATCTGTTCTTGAAAAATATAAATCACCAGGATCTGATGGATTACAATCCAGAGTATTGAAGGAACTGGCAGTTGTTATCTCAAAACCATTGTATCATATCTTTCAAAAATCCTGGAATCATGGGGAATTATCTGAGGATTGGAAAAGAGCTGATGTAGTTCCCATCTTCAAAAAAGAGAAAACAACAGACCCAGGAAACTACAAACCAATCAACCTAACATCAACACCTTAGAAAATACTGGAAAAGATAATCAGATATGTGAATATTTAGAAACAAATAAAGTTATTACTAGTAGCCAGCATGGGTTTGTTAAAAATAGATCATGCCAAACCAATCTTACTTCATTCTTTGACAAAGTGACTAAATTAGTAGACCAGCTAAATACTGTGGACATAGTATATTTAGATTTCAGCAAGGCATTTGACAAAGAAGACCAGAACCTACTTCTTGGTAAACTAGAAAAATGTGGGATAGACAGCATCACCACCAGATGGATTTACAACTGGCTAACAGACCATACTTAATGAGTAGTCTTTAATGGCATTACATTTACATGGAGGGAAGTAAGTAGTGGGGTACCACAAGGTTCCGTCTTAGGCCCAGTACTCTTCAATATCTTCATAAATGATTTAGATGAGGGATTAGAAGGGGAACTCATCAAATTTACAGATAACACTAAGCTGGCAGAAAGAGCCAACACCCTAAAAGACAAGCTCAGGATCCAAAAAGAGTAAATACAGATTAGGCAAATCCTAGCTTAAAAACAATAACTGTGAGAGGGATTTGGAGTCCTAGTGGATGACACTGAGTCAGCAGTGTGCGGCGGCAGCCAAAAAAGCTAATACAATCTTTGCTTGTATCAACAGAGGCATAGAATCAAAATCACATGAAGTATTAGTACCACTTTATAAAGCCTTAGTATGACAACACCTGGAATACTGAATCCAGTTTTGGTCACCACATTACAAAGAAGATGTTGAGACTTTGGGAAAAGTGCAAAGAAGAGCAACTAAGATGATTAAGGGCCTGGAGATTAAAATTTATGAAGAACAGTTGCAGGATTTCGATTTAGCTAGTCTAGAAAAAATAAGGACTAGGGGGGACATGATAACAGTATTCCAGAATTTGAGAGGCTGCCAGAAAGAGGAGCAGGTCGATTTATTTTCCAAAGGACCAGAAGGCAGGACAAGAAACAAGAAACCTAGAATTAAGGGGAAACTTCCTAACAGTGAGGACAATTAACCAGTGAAACAGCTTGCCTTCAGAAGTTGTGGAAGGAACCTTGGAGGTCTTCTAGTCTAGCTTCCTGTTCAAGCAAGAGTCCCTACAAAATTTCAGATAAGTGACTGTCCAGTCTCTTCTTTAAAAACCTCAGTAATTGAAAATATCAACAGTAAACTTAACCCTTTGAGCAGAGATAGCCTAGCCATTGTGTTCCACCAAATTGTCTAAGAGAATGTGCAATGGATTGGTAGATGATCCCAACAAACATTGACCCCTACAGTATACCAGGATTACCTAGGAAATTTAATTTCAGATTAAGTAATTTAGTAAAACTCTCTAAAGCAGTTCAGCATGTAAAAAGAAAAAGTGAGGAATTCCAAAATAGTGAAGCATATAGGACAAAATTAAATTGCACAATTTACATACTTATTTCATGATACCAGATAAGAGTATATAAATCAAAGCATTTGCATGATGCCATTGTCATCTACATAAATAACATTCCCCCCCCCACACACACACACAATTGTCCCTCAATAGATGCTCATGGTTTACTTGAAGAATGAGTCAGCAACTTCAGGATCTGAAATATCACTAAGCAAGCTGAAAGTAGATGCAGAGGAACCCACTAAGTTAATTAGCATTCTTGCAGTGGTGAGTCCTTTTTGGGAAAATTCTCAGCCAAATTGACTCTAATTGACTTTAATCTCCACTTTCCACATCACTGGTAAAACAGATATCCTGGGCTAGAGATCTTCTTTGGAGAGAACCAGGATTTATTCCACATGAAATGTTCTTAAACAGAGCCAAGTCGTGGCTCCCTAGACTGTACTGGTGGAGAGGAAAGCAGGACTTTAACCAGGAGGAACATCTGAAGGAAAAACCGGAAATCCACGGGGCCCCCAAGGCAAGATGGTGGAGTGGCCGTCAGCTTTTGGAAAGGATTAGACAGGGCCAAGGTTCAACGGCTGGAGGGCACCCCCTGTTCGCTTGGATACCTCAATATGTGGCTCCTCGCAAGCTATCGGTGGAGTCTCCAGAGCATTTTTAGATTTGTTTTAACTTACTGGAGGCTGTGACGGTCTGGATGGGAGTCAACAGGCTCAGACTTAACCCAGACAAGACCAAGTGGCTGTGGGTATTGCCTCCTAAAAACTATGTCGACTGTCCATCCTTGGTTCTGGGGCGGGGAGAAATTGTCCCCCTCAGAACGAGCTCACAATTTGGGTGTCCTCCTAGACTCACAGCTAAGATTAGAGCAACATCTGGTAGCTGTAGCTAGGGGGACCTTTGCACAGGTTCGCCTGGTGCACCAATTGCGAACCCTACTTGGATCAGGAGGCTCTCCTCACAGTCACTCATGCCCTTGTTACCTCACGGTTAGATTATTGCAACACGTTCTACATGGGGCTACCCTTGAAGAGTGTTGGGAGACTACAGTTGGTCCAGAATGCAGCTGCGCGAGCTGTCATGGGTGCACCTAGATACACCCACATTATACTAATTCTCCGCAAGCTGCACTGGCTCTATTGGTCTTTGGGCACAATTCAAGGTGTTGGTTATTATCTTTAAAGCCCTACATGGCTCAGGGCCAGGCTATCTTCGAAACTGCCTTCTACCACATAGCTTCCAGCGACCGTTAAGATCCCACAGAGTTGGTCTCCTCCGGGTCCCGTCAGCTAAACAATGCTGGCTTGCAGGCCCACGGGGGAGGACCTTCTCTGTGGCTGCCCCAGATCTCGGGAACCAGTTACCTCCTGAGATCCGGATTACCCCCACCCTTTTGGCCTTCCGGAAAGCGGTGAAGACCTGGCTTTTCCGGCAGGCCTGGGGCCGTTGATCTCGCTGTTGCAATCTTGCGAGATCCAGCCATGAATGGTGTGCATGGGCTTTTAATGTTTTTTAAATGTTTTTATAATGTTTTTTAATAATTTTTCTATGTTCATTGTTCGCATTATTTTTGCTGTAAGCCACCCAGAGTCCCTTTGGAGTTGGGCAGCATAGAAATGCGATAAATTAAATTAAATTAAATTAAATTAAATTAAAACAACAACAGAAGCAGATCCCATCTTTAATTGCATCAAATCTACCAATGCTAGTGAAGAGAATTCAGAATTAAGACAAGGTTGTAAAGGACATGGCAACATATCCAATTTCTAGTACCATTTTTATACAAATAAAATAAGTCAAATGTGAACAACTGAGCATGTGAATTAAAAGATCTCTGCCCTGATGCTTGGGAAATTAAATCACTGAGTTGTAACTTGTCTCTCACTATGAAATATAATTTTTTATGGTTGCGATTCACAAACCACATGGAACAAGGAAAAATTAAAGAACTTTTAATCAGATAAAACTGTGTTACTATATTATGTCTTATAAAGTACATCCATCAAACGACAATACAGGCCTGTAACTATAATAATTAAGCGGGATAAAATGTTTACTGAATACAGCTGAACTGCATTCCTTTTGATGAGCTTCATGTTGAATTCATAATAAGACCTGTTAACAATTTGAGTAGAAGATGCTTCTTCTTCTAAAGTTTTTGTAAATGCTTTAAATTGTCTTGCTACTTTTATCTTTTTATCTAATCGTTTGTAAATTTTAAAAGCACTCTAACACTAAGATGGTGAAGAAGCCGGGTGTGCCTAATGCTTCATTTAGAAAAATGGGTCACAAGCATTAAAATTCTTATTGTAGTTTAGAACTACCCCCTTCTCCACACATTCAAATTAGCAACAGGCACACGTGTCCTGCATCTCTTTCTAACTGTACTCACTGAATCTGATGGAAGAAAATTTTGCTTTCAAATTCTTATGCTTATCTTAGATAAGCTTAGTTAGCTTATCTAATTTGTTGCAAGGCAGCCCAGAGTGGGGGGACACGATTATCCTATCATTCACTACATAATCATCTTTCCAATAATCTGCAAACTTCAATCTGGGTTGTAAGTACCCTCAGGTTCTCATGCTTCTGTGAAATCATTATGAGCCTTGGTGGTGCAGCAGACTAAAGTGCTGTTAAAGTAGCATCAGCTGCCTGCAATTACTGCAAGTTCAAATCTCACCAGGCTCAAGGTTGACTCAG
Organism: Pituophis catenifer annectens; assembly: GCF_029215685.1. Taxonomy (NCBI): domain Eukaryota; kingdom Metazoa; phylum Chordata; class Lepidosauria; order Squamata; family Colubridae; genus Pituophis; species Pituophis catenifer. The sequence continues at coordinate 264,181,895 of NW_027256881.1, forward strand.
CCTTCCATCCTTTCGAGGTAGGTAAAATGAGGTCCCGGATTGTGGGGGCAATAAACTTTGTATAAAAAAGAACACTGCTCGGGGGGGCCGAAACCCCTACTAAGCAGGTATATACAAAAGTATGAAGGCTATTGCTTAATGCATTGTAAGCCGCCCTGAGTGTCCGGAGAAGGGCGGCATATAAATCGAACCAATCAATTAATCAATCAATCAATAAATGAAGGCTTCCTAGAGGAGCTCCTGATAAATCTTCAGATGTAAACCACATGGACATCCAGTAAGGCTTCAAAAGTGTGGAAAGATAACAAACAAACAAAAATAATAGTAGTTCCCTCTATAAAGTGCAATAGTAAGTGAGCTTTCAAAAAATCTAAAGTTCCAAAATAATTTCTCAAACATTCAGAGAATGACACAGTAACACAGAATCCCCTTTCAAAGAGAAGAACCAAGCACAGCACTGATTTACAGAGAATAGATTTGCTCAAAGAACCACAAAAATGGTTATTAATGCAGTGTTCTATATCAATTTTAATGAGTTTATAATCTGTATGGTTATTCAAGGTAGCTGCTGTTATCGCTATATAACAAATGTTGAGTGTGCTGATATAGTTTTTTTTTTCAGAAAGTAGAGCATTCAACATTGAGCAGCAATAGTTTTCTCCTAATTTTATTTTATTATTATTCATATACTAAATATATAATTAGTTTGAACATATAAATATATAATATTTAAATATATAATTCATTTAAGGGATAAAGCAATACATGTATGCAATCATACAGAGAACAGAAATGGAATTAGATAAAATAAAACATTGGTATCTGTATACGTTAAATATTCAATCATTTATATACATTTCAGCACAGGGAGAATGTGGTTTTACAATGTACATTCTGCCTGACATTCATAGTAAAACAACACATATATAAAATAAATAACAAAATATAATATAGAATAAAACAGTTTGGTGTAGTACTAAATAAAAGAGCCCTGGTAGCACAGCAGACTAAAGCACTGTTATTAACATCAGCTGCCTGCAATTACTGCAAGTTCAGATCTCACCAGGCTCAAGGTTCACTCAACCTTCCATCCTTTCTAAGGTAGGTAAAATGAGGACCCAGATTGTGGGGGCAATAAGCTGACTTTGTATAAAAATATACAAAAGTATGAAGGCTATTGCTTAACGCATTGTAAGCCATCCTGAGTCTCCGGAGAAGGGCGGCATATAAATCAAATCCCAAAAAAAAAAAAAAGTACCAGGCTAGAAACCGGGAGACTGTGAATTCTAGTGGTGTCTTAGGCACAAAGCCAGCTGGGTGACCTTGGCCCACTCACACTCTTTCAGTCCTAAGAAAAGACATCACAAACCACTTCTGAAATCCTGGCAAGAAAACTGCAGGCAAAATTCCAAGCAGTTGCTAAGAGTGAATGCTGACTCAAAGGCAGACATGTTTTTTAAGAGAGAGAGAGAGAGATGACACCCACGCCCTCGTCACTTCCCATCTGGACTATTGCAATGCTCTCTACATGGGGCTCCCCTTGAGAAGTACCCGGAGGCTCCAACTGGTCCAGAATACAGCCGCGCGAATGATAATGGGGGCGACTCATTGCTCCCATGTAACACCTCTCTTGCGCGAGCTGCACTGGCTCCCGGTGGTCTTCCAGGTGCGTTTCAAGGTGTTGGTTACTACCTTTAAAGTGCTCCATGGTTTAGGGCCTGGATATTTACAGGACCGCCTGCTGCCACTGACTGCCTCCCACCGACCGATACGCTCCCACAGAGAGGGCCTCCTCAGCGTGCCATCGGCCAAACAATGTTGACTGGCAACTCCCGGGGGAGAGCCTTCTCTGTGGGGGCTCCTGCCCTATGGAACGAATTGCCCCCGGATATAAGAAGGATCCCCGACCTCCGTGCCATGCCATGCACTGAAGACCCTGTTATTCCAGCAAGCCAGTCTGAGGGGACAATAATTTTAATTGGGTTTTAAATATGAGTTTTATAAGGGTTGTAGAATGGGAATTTTAAATTCGGCCAAAAATTGAATTATTTTAATATGGTTTTTAAATTTGTCTTATATATTGTTTTATTATGGCTGTTCACCATCCTGAGTCCTTCGGGAGAAGGGCGATATAAAAATATAATAAAATCAAATCAAAATATTCAAGTTGAAGGAAAGTTATTCCAAACAGGTATTCTCGTCATTCAGATAGTTGTTCTCACCTAGGCTTCCTGATATAGTAAAAAGCACACAATTAGTCACAAACCCCCCTTTTTTTATTTTAACATCTGTGAATTTCTTTCATTCACAGCATGTGCTAAATCACCAAGACTTTATAAACAGTCCAACAGAAGTCTGCCCTAGTCCTTTGGATAAGGCTGGTAAACACCCACCTTTATCTTCTTTAACATGCTGCCAAAGACCTAATTGGTAATTATCTTGGCAAGGCCACACGGAAACACAGTCAAAAATGGAGCTTCAAAGTACAAACCGACACCATCCACAAGGTTGCTTCCTGCAAAGGCCCATGTGCCTTTGCTTTTCCTTTATGTCTTATGGAAGGGGCCAATCATATCCATGCCTTACTCCCAAGTAATTCTTTTTGTTTTAACTGTTCTTGCCTTTTGGCAAATCTGCTCATGCATGCACTAGGAACAGTTCCTTTGCCTCTCTGATCTCCAACTCTGGAGGCTCCGGAGTCCGCACATAACTCCCAGATGGCCCTGGCCCCATCTCTTCCTCTGATGCAGAGCCTTCATCTGAACCTTCCCCAGACTCCAGGACTGGGCCATGTTCCTCCTCAGCCTCTTCACTGTCCAACTCTGCTGCCAGCTCCACAGTTGACATTGATCTGAACTAGCTCTTTTTCTGCTCTGGGGTCAAATTGGATTTTTAAAGCCCTGGACTCATGATAAATTCAAGGGAGTAAAACTCCTAAAGGAAAAAGACTGGATCCAGTCCTGACAGGCATGTCCTCAAACCCAAGGGATCTTTGCAAACTTGCCACCATTGGTCCTCAGAATGGTTGGTGGAAAAAAAACATGAAAACTGAGGCAATCTCTAGGTGTCTTCTGCCACCTAACTAACTCTCATTCTAAAGAGTAGTGCAGTAGCATTTTTTTGAGCTGCTTTAATTAGCTTGTCTGGCCCAGCAAGTGATTTTTTTTCAAAATTAGAAAAGACCGGTGAATTAATCATTAATCTCTTCTCAGTTTCCAATTATCAGCTTCATAATTCAGGGCCCATAAGGAAAGGACCTCACTATTACTTATCAACACATCATCCTTTTATATGAAAAATTTCAGCTTCTGTTGAAATTCAGTGCAGGCATCTTTCACAAAAAGGGACTATTATTGCAAATAACCTTATTCTCCCTCTCAAAACAAATTCAGCCACTATTTTTATTTTTTAAAAGATTTTAAAGAAGCATCAAAAATCCTGTACTGATTTCCATGAAATCTAAAACTTTCTACTTATTTTACTAAATATTTCTCATACTTGATTGTGTGAGAACGAAGCTCTTTTCTTCCAAATGCCAGTTTGGAACAAAACTTTGATTCAAATCAGATTACTTTTGAAGTGACTTAGATTAGAACAAACCAGTTTTAATCTCTGGGTCATAGACTGAAATAAGGTTAGATAAATTTTGTGATACTAATTCTCCATCACCATTCATCCTAATGGAAGGGATATATGTATTCTAACTTTTACATCACTGTCTAATAATGGCAGCATCAATCCTTGATTAATTTTTAAAACAAAGGAAATTCAAAGCCAGGCGTTAGTCTCAAGGGATATATTGCTCTATGAAAAGACTGTCTAAGAATCTCCAAGCAATACTTCATATAGATGATATATCTCTACAAAATCCAAAGTAGACACATATAGTATATCTATTGTTAAGAAAGTTTAAACCAGATGGAGAGGGAGAATCTGAGTTCCTCTAGTGCAGGGATGTCAAACTCAAGGCCTGGGGGCCAGATCTGGCCTGCGGGGTACTTAGATCTGGCCCGCTGGGTCGCCCTGGAAACAGCAAAGGACCGGGCCATGGTGCTTCTGCCATTGAAAATGGAGCTTGGGAGGGCAGCCCTCCCAAGCTCCATTTTTGCTGACAGAGAGTTGCAGGAGGCCATGGCTGTCGAAAATGGAGCTTGGGAGCCCGTTTTTGCTGGCAGAGCACTTGGGCCACTACAAGCGCCCCTGATATGAGTGATGTTGAGCTGGCCATGACCATCCTGGCCACACCCACCCCAGCCCCCTGAGGTCAAACACAACCCTGATGCAGCCCTCAATGAAATCGAGTTTGACACCCCTGCTCTAGTGGTGCTAAACCATCACCCCAACTAGCAATAGGGTAATAGTGACAACTGCTAAGAATTGTAATTCAGCAATATTCAAGGCTTCCTCCTTTTGGTTTATTCTTATTATCACTGTCCATTGGCTTTTTAAATATTAGGAATGCTAAGGCATAAATAAGATGCTTCCAACTTCCTAAATGACTAGAAATTAAATTAAGATAAGCATAGTCTAGTTTGTTTGTTTGTTTTTCCTTCTCTTTGTAAGACAGAGCTCTAGAATATTGTGATAGCTTAAAATGCTTTCATTGCAATACAAATAAGAGTTAAATGACATTTTAAAGCCATCTCTCTCTCTCTCTCTCTCTCTCTCTCTCTCTCTCTCTCTCTCTCTTTTTTTTTTTTTAACCAACCTGTTTTAAACACAATCTGATTCAGATCTTCCTTGGAATTGTTGTTGTTAGTTGCGAAGCCGGGTCCAATCCATCGCGACCCCATGGACAATGTTCTTCCAGGCCTTCCTGTCTTCTACCATCCTCTGGAGCACTTAAGCTCACGCCTACTGCTTCAGTGACTCCATCCAGCCACCTTGTTCTCTGTTGTCCCCTTCTTCTTTTGCCTTCAATCTTTCCCAGCATTAGGCTCTTCTCCAGCCCTTCCTTCTCAATAGGCAGCCGAAATATTTGAGTTTCATCTTCAGGATCTAACCTTCTAAAGAGCAGTCAGGGTTAATCTCTTCTAGGACTGACAGATTTGTTCGCCTTGCAGTCCAGGGGACTTGGAGTATTACTACCATTATCAGCGTTTGGAACTTCTCTTCCAAGGAACTTACTAGACAACCAGTGACATCATTAGGATTGGATTAATAGGCACACATATGCTCTATAGTCTAGGGATCCCAGATCTTTATTCACTCAGACATTGCAATCTGGGCTTTTTTTCCCTTTTAAAAAGCAACCTTTTGAGGGGAAGGATAAATAAGCTCTTTCCTGTGGAGAGAAGCTTCCAACAACCAAGCCTACCCTCTTAATTCCCCACATTATCTTTTTTTTTTAAGATTTAGCACTCAGGAAAAAAGATAACGGCCATGACAATCTGGAATTCCTTCCCAAAACTTTAAAATAACAAGGATAAATTTGCAATGATGATGATTATTCAATCTGCTCTATCTTGTAAGCAAAGATGAGGCAAAGAGAACAAATGGACTTCTTAAAAAGAAAAATTAAAAATATATTTTCCTCTCTCCACCCCCAGTGTGCTAACCAGCTGGTAGGTAGGAAGGGAACAAACAGATCTTCATTTCACAATTTTTCCAAATTTTTCACAAAGCTTGACAGGCATACTAACTAAATGTGCCCAATCCATTTGGAAAACAGTCAGACGCAGAAAAAGGCATCTGTTTGTTCCCTTTCCATGTGTTACACAGTAGGTAAGAGAGCAAATTCAAGTCTTGTTCTCTTTTTTGCTAAGATAAAGGAAAAGAACTCCACTGGTGTGCCCCTGTCCCTGCTAACAATGATGTACAAGAAGAAAACAAATAGCCCTAATTATAGATTTGGGGTGCAAAAGATCCCAGGTGATAGTCTTGCTTCATAGAACACAACTTGTGCAGATTCCATGCAACTTGACCTTTGTTGTTGTTAGTTGCGAAGTCGTGTCTGACCCATTGCAACCCCATGGACAACTTTTCTCCAGGCCTTCCTGTCCTCTACCATCCCCCAGAGACCATTTAAGCTCACACTGACTGCTTCAGTGACTCCATCCAGCCACCTCATTTTCTGCTGTCCCCTTCTTCTTGACCTTAAGTAAGAATATTTGTGGTCTCCCAAAACACGTACATTTTAAAATATTTTAAGGAGAATTTAAAGTTTCATTATATTAACAAATTATTATTTTACATTGGAACTGACCCTCAAATAAAAATTATGAAGGACATTCTAACATATGAGTCTATATATAGGGTTCTGTCTTACATTTCTCCCCAGAGAAACACCGGCTGACTCAAGATGACCTAATTCTTCAGCCAACTCTTTAATCCTTATATCCATCATTTAAACTACACCAGTGTTTCTCAACTTAGGAATTATAAAATGTGTGGACTTCCACTCCCAGAATTCCTCAGCCTGCGTCGAGAACATTGATTCAAATCAGATTACTTCTGAAGTGACTTAGATTAGAATAAACCAGTTCTAGAACCTTAACTAGGGTTAAGAAACATTGAAATACCCGTTCTGATCTATCCTCTCTGTTAGCTCTTATTAGGCAGTGATATATAAAATTCTAGGAGTCTTCTATTTCTAACCCCTCCAAATGGATATTGAATTTATTTTGTGGATATAGTAGGAAAGTACAGCTGTGGTATTCCATTAATCAAACCACCATATCTTTCTTCTAACTAGGATTATTATCTTCTTTCACTAAACATAATCCTTTGGGAGGGATCAGTGGTGGGTTGCCCCTGGTTCGAACCAGTTCTATAGAACCGGTAGTAAAACTGGTGGGAGGCTCCACCCACTGACCCTGACATCATCAGAAGCTTCTGCACATGTGCAGAAGCAAAGCGTGCATGCATTGCTTTGCTCGCGCATGCGTGCGATCCCATTGCGAACCGGTAGTAAGGGTAAGTAGAACCCACCCCTGGGAGGGATGCACAGTGAACATCCTAGTGCAGGTGAAATGAATTATCAGATCATATTAGGAAGCAATAGCAACTTCAATTGCATAGGAAGAAGAGAGATGATTGTTCTCTGGCATCTGAATCTCAATTATCCCTAGAATTATTCTGGATGGTCATGTAGGTGTGTTTCCTCCCTCACCATTATCAGCCTCCCCATCTTAGTTAGGCCTTCCCTTGACTGCTACTGCAGAAAGAATCACACAACACCAAATTGCCCATTTGGTATAACATCTCTCTTCATTCCTTATGCTTCCCACAAATGCTATGTATCCTCTCGCTGAGCTATTTGTTCAAGAATGGCCAAATATTACTATTTCATTTGGTTCAGTTAATCTAATCTCTGGGATAATTTGTTTAACGAAAAAAAAAAAAAGGAAAGATAGTCAGACTATGATGGCAGAGTCATTCACATTAAGACTTGGCCTGCAAATATTTTATACATATGTAACTTTATAGATTTTAAAAAATACTAAGTTAAAAGATAAACAAATACTAAGTTAAAAGATTTGAATAAAGGAAAAGCTCAGGAGAGGAAAAAGTGAAAGTGCAAGAAAGAAAAATAGAAGAAAAATGACTTCTAACTTTCTTTGGTACATATATAAGTAAAAAATAGATCGAACTCTTACTCTTATATTCTTCTTTATTATTCTACAATCCTGTATAATTCTAATTGCTAAATCCCCAGAACAATATTTCTGTGAGGAAATGTAGTGAGGAAATGAATCCCGAGGAAGGAGGGGTGCAAAGGAGTAAGAGGCAGTTCAATCCAGATATCAAGTGTGAGAGAAAGAGGGTGAAGACAGCCTCTTTCTAAGAGTTCACAGAGTATATTGTAGTTGCAATTATCAGTCTGGCAAGATTTTGTTTATAGGCATAAAACAATAAAGAACTCCATTCCAAAGAATTACCACATGCCATTTTTGGTATTGGACTTGATAATTTCATTTCTTTCATTTTCTTCCCAAAAATATAAAAGTATTTTCCAAGTAGAAAAAAAATGATTCAAGGTCTTTTCCTTAATCAAAGTTGTAATTTCAACATCTCCACCAATTCCATCAACTTTACAATCCATTCTTCCATTGTAGGTATTTGTAGATCCTTCCACCTCTGAGCATATAAAAGTCTTGAAGCTGTTGTTATGTATAAAAGCAAAGTTCCATAAAAAGATTCCATTTGTTTGTCTATTAAACCCCAAAGAAAAACCTGTGGTTTTAATTGTCTATTTACTTTTAAAATCTTCTGGATCAAAATACATACTTGATCCCAATATTTTCTAGCTTTCCTGTATGTCCACCAGGGATGAAAAAAATGCACCTTACATTCCCAACAAATATTTGAAATTGTCTTACACAGTTTTGATAGTGTACCTGGTGTCATACATCAGTGATACATCATTTTATAAAAATTTGTTTTAAGATTATAATTCAGAGTAAATTCCAGCCTTTTCTTCCACATACTCTCCTGCTGGTTCAACTATACATTATTTTTGAAACTTTTTAACTTCTTCAACCTCTGTTTCCATTTTCAACTAAAGTTTATACATCCTAGCAATAATATGATCATCATTTGAACAGAGCTCTACATAAAGTTCAGTTTTACCCTTTTCGAATTCATAATTCTTCTTATCCAACTTAAACCTTTCCATTAGCTGAGCACAAGGAAACCAATGGCAAGTAAAACCTTCCAATTTTAAGTTTTCTCTCGTTTTAAGTTTTAACTCTCTTTGAGAAAAATTCAGCAAGTCAGCATAAATTAACCATTTTTGTTTAACATTTGTCTGAAATATTTATAAAGCAGTAAAGAGAGTATGACAGTTAATTAGCAATTACATGAAGCCTTCATATCTTCTTTTCTCAATTTGATATACTCTAGTTTTGTTGGATCAATGTCTGGTCATGGGCTTGGTAGGGGGGATTAAAAAGAGTTAAGATAGTGGACACAGCTGCCATCCATCTTTTTTATCCCTCCCCCTGTGGATGGTCTACTTCCAGGTAACATGAATACTGGATGTCTAGACATGAGTTTGAAATCCACCCTGTTTGAGGAGCACCAGGGTTGGGAAACACTGGTATAAACTATTTAAATAATTGCTTCAAAAATGCCATATTCTACTGCTTTTGAAATACTTATTTAATCTTTGAGAACATTTTCTCCCTACAACTCACACCTTATTCCTATGAAGCAACTGCAATTTATGTCTTGATTTACACTGGTTATTTATGCTTTGTTAATACTGTTGTGACATCGTATCATATGAATTAAGTTTTCTGTTAAAAGAAGGATAGCTGCTACATTAACCCACGCTGTTCCAAGCAGAAATAATTTTTGTAATAGAGCTGTTCTAAGTGAAAGTGAACAGCATACTTGTGTGGTAGATCCCTAGTACCGGGGTGAAATCCAGCAGATTCTGACAGGTTCTGGAGAACCGGTAGTGGAAATTTTGAGCAGTTCAGAGAACCAGTAGTGGAAATTTTGAGTAGTTTGGAGAACCGACAAATATCACCTGGCCCCAGAGTGGGGTGGGAATGGAGATTTTGCAATGTCCTTCCCCTGGAGTGGGGTGGGAATGGAGATTTTGCAGTATCCTTCCCCTGCTATGCCTACCAAGCCATGTCCACCAAGCCACGCCACGCCCACCAAACCACGCACACAGAACTGGTAGTAAAAAAAAAAAAAAAGGATTTCACCACTGCCTAGTACATTGCATCAACAGGAACCACTTCTTTCAAATGCTATGACAATAAATCAACAATAGCAGGTTCTCCCTGAATTGTTAGGACAAAACAAATAAATCTCAAAACTAAGAAATATTGAAATATTATTTCACTAATGTAGAAAACCCCTCTTGTTGAAAGTCAATTAAATTTTTCACGACAGCATCAATACGCAACTACTAAAAAAATTTTTTTTTGCAAAGCAAAAATAAAAAAAGCAGCAAAGAAAAACAAGTAAAATATACTACAAAAATCTATAGCAATCAAAACCATAAACACAATGATGACACAGGTTCAACAAAAAGGAGCCCTTTAAGCCAACAATCATTTGGAATGTCAGTGTTATATCTTGGCTCTAGAACCATGCATCAAGTCACTTTACCTGAAAAGTTGGAGGCTACCAGTGTGATCTGAATTATGATATGGTTGCTTTATTATATCCTGCTGCAAGCTCTACTGATGCAGTCAATGTTGACCTGACCTGTACATTCAAGCTGATCACAAAAACTATTCATTTGCTGCACCTGCCTCTAAAACACTATACAAATCAGAAAACTGTACATTCATCCACCATCAAGGAGGAGAGACACTCCTCAAAATATGTGCTTAAATCTCGCACCAGTGCAAAGTCCTGATTATTAAAGACGGGGATGGGGAAAAGATGCCACTCCTTTCCCAAGGACCCAGGGAAAGTGGAATAAAAATAGGTGTGTGTGTGTGTGTGGGTGGGTGGGTGTGTAAATAACAGCCCAGAATAGCTTCAGCCACAAACAACAGTTGCTGTTATTTTTGCTGAGAGCTTCTAAGCTACACAGCATTCTTTAATAAATAGTAACAATAACGAACCATAATATACAGGATTAAAGGAAGGAAAGTGAACTCAGAGGAGGGGGGAAGGAAGGAAGGAAGGAAGGAAGGAAGGAAGGAAGGAAGGAAGGAAGGAAGGAAGGAAGGAAGGAAGGGTGAAATTAGAAAAGATAGGTAGGTAGAAAGGTAGGTAGGCAGGAAAGAAGGAAGAAAGGAAAAAGAAAGAAAGAAAGAAAGAAAGAAAGAAAGAAAGAAAGAAAGAAAGAAAGAAAGAAAGAAAGAAAGAAAGAAAGAAAGAAGGGAGGGAGGGAGGGAGGGAGGGAGGGAGGGGAGGGAGGGAGGGAGGGAGGGAGGAATGAATAAGGATGTGATGGCCCTCCAAAAGCTAGTGCACTACACTCCCATCATTCCTGAGTTGTGCTGTTAAAGAAATCCACTGCCACCAGGGAGAAGTCAAATTGTGAAAGAGTGATTGAAATTCCTCACAAAACCTCATTATTCAGGTTACGTTGCCATGTTGGCACTTTGTGATAAATAAGTGCGTTTTGGGTTGCAGTTTGGGCACTCAGTCCCTAAAAGTTTCGCTATCACTGACCTAGATTACAACAGAAGACCTGTATTAAAATAAAAAGGCAGGAAAAGGAAAAGCTGAAACAAAAAGAAATACATTCAATGATATATTCAGCCGTCATTAATATTGAAAAAGATACAATAGTTGAAAAGGGGATAATCTTTAGAGCAGCGGTCACCAACTGGTGGTCCGTGGACCACTGGTGGTCCGTGAGGAAATTTTGGTGGTCCTCAGAAAAATTATTTGCCTTTTTTGGATTGCACTAAATCAGAGGTCCTCAAACTATGGTCCCTGGGACAGATACGTGCAATGAACGTCTGTGTTACTGCAGAGAGTCTCCCCCTTTGGGGTCTTTTTGTGCGGGGCAGAGGGGGACCTGGTCTTTGGGTGTTAAGTGAATTTCGTTGTATGGGTATACTGTGTATACATGTACAATGACAATAAAGTTATTATGTCCACGGGATTTAAAATTATGAATTTAGTGGTCCCTGAGGTCCGAAAGGTTGGGGACCCCTGCTTTAGAGCACAATTCAAGACAGCATACTGTATGAGTTGCTTGTACGGTAATGCTAAGCATAACCAAACAATATTAAAAAATCGGACAAAGCTTTATACTCGCAAAAGCATGCAGCTGCAAAATGGTAAAACATATTCAGTTCAGGAATGTAAAAAAAAAACATTTTGAGTTTTTTTTTTCCATTAAAGAGGACGTTTCCCTTTTCACCTATCCACCTCTTTCATAATTATTGCCTGGTTTGCCTAGGACCAGGAACCTGCAACTTATTACATTAAGCCATCCAATTCTTTTTCTGTCTCCAAGGTATGACTTCACAATATAATGGCAGATACATTCTAACTATTTTAGACCTTGCAGCTATAATAATTTGGGGCAGGAATTGTATATATTAATGTTGTATCATCTGACTGAGCATAGCTACATGCCACGGAAAACTGACTGCCTAGTAGAAATCAATATCCAGGTGGAAAGGCAAGCCAGATTCAGAGTGGGAGACTTACCCTTGATCAGTGTTTTATTCATTGTGGCTAGAATACAAGGATGCCCCAGATTAATGGTTTAATTAATTATTAAACCATTAATCGGGGTGGGGGGTATCCTTTATATTGTGACTGGAGATCGATTTTGGGAGAAATGAGTGGCTTTCTCAGTTGTCCAATGTCATTGCTGCGGATTGTAAAACTGCATAAAAAGAATTAAATGCAGCTTCACTGTATTATCCCCATTGAAAAGGGGGTAAAACAAAGATGCATTTGACTCCTCTTCATTTTTTTTTTACCTTTTATATTAATTATTTTATTTTTTTTATTTTACTTCAAATTTATATACCGCCCTTCTCCCTAGGGACTCAGGGCGGTGTACAACCAAGTAAAAACACATAAATACATAATACATAAATTAAGAACAGATTAAAAGGAAATATCTCAATTTGGCCCAGAATTTAAAAAGACAAACAAGTTTAAAATCATTTAAAATCATTTAAAAGGATTTGTTAGGCCAGCCCAGCTTGTTGAAAAAGGAAAGTTTTAAGGGAACGGCGGAAGGCACGGAGGTCTTGGATTCTCCTTATCTCTTGGGGCAATTGATTCCAGAGGGTGGGAGCCCCCACAGAGAAGGCCCTCCCCCTGGGGGTCACCAGCCTGCATTGCTTGGCTGATGGCACCCCGAGGAGGTCCTCTCTGTGGGAGCGCACGGGTCGATGGGAGGTTGGCAGAAGGCGGTCTCGAAGATAACTAGGTCCTATGCCATGGAGTGCTTTAAAGGTGGTAACCAACACCTTAAAGCGCACCCGGAAGACCACTGGGAGCCATGTCCCAGAATAGGGTCAAGCCAATGGACCATTGGACAATGCAGCCACGCTTTCTACAAGACAAATTGGCCTGAGACAGAAAAATGGAGCCCTTTTCCCACTATTGCAAAGGAAAAACTGGTTCTCAAATATAATAATGCCAAAGATGTTTCATTTTCTCCAAAAGGCTTGTCATCTGCTATCTCTCCTGGAAAACCAACAGTTTTAGTATCAACGAAATTAAGGTATTTGAAATCTGGGCTTTTTTTTTTTATCCATTGGTTTTCCAGAAGAGACAACGAAGGGCTGTCATTAGTCAGGCCCAAAAATTATCAAATATTATCCTATAATATGCTAACTGCAGTGGTAATAACTTGCCAGCTGCAAGAGAAAATATTTAAAATTAGGGTAATCAGCCACCTGGTATGCAGAACACAGATTTGCGATTATCATGATTTAAGTTCTGTTCAAGCTGTCTTTCTACAACACAGTTGCAAGTTTCCCAAAGTGTATTTAATTCTCTTTTTGTGACTAATCAGGACCAAGCTTTGTCAAAATTCATATGCAGTTTTGCCACCTGAATTTTTGGTTCAAATTAATTTTCGCTGGAAGCTCCTAAGCCTCCCTGACTTTACAGGAAAACTTACAGGAAATTTTTCAGTTATCCTGGAAGCTAAGCATTGGTCTAGATTTTAAAATTCTTTGGATTAACTTTTCTCACCTGACCTCACTTGTTCTGATAGAGCTTGATTAGAGTTGAAGAAAAGAGTCTTTGCAACAATATTCAGTATGGCCTAAGTAGAACCACTGTAAAAGGGAGATCTGTTTGAAAAGTTCTCCTCCTAATATTCTTTGGCTAACTCACATGAGAGTCTTTGCTCTCAAATCAATTTAAAGTTTTGCAATGCTTACTCCTGAAAGGGAATTTGCCCTGTCTGCTGGGGGAATAGAATCATTTGGTTTTGCACTCTGTTTTTTCTGGAGCTTGGTGAGCTGACCTAATAAAGCTTCTGCTAATTCACAGTTATGGTAGCTTTGAGGCTGAGAGCATTCTCCTTAGACCAGCCATTTGAGGCCTCCAGAAGGGTCACCAAATTAATTAAGCAATTTGATGCTTAATAGTGCAACAGCGGTTAATTTTACTTACAGCTTTAGATTTTAATACATTTCTTTAATGTTTAAGATTTAGTTTACTATGTATTTTGCCCCTTATTTGGGGTCAATACAATTTAAAATTAAAACTGATTTTATAGCTGTAATAATTTAGCCTGGTTCATAATCTGGTAAACCATGGTTAGGTTAATGGTTAAAAAAACAAAAGTGGCTTTATACAAAATGTTAGGTCAGAGATTATATTTTACAAATTACAGAGGCCGGTTTTCACACAACATTCTGAACCAAGTCAAACCATATTAGGTTAGTAAACCAACCAATGTAAGATACACTGTACAAAATCCATCTGAACAATGATTTTTGGAAGGCTGTCTAATGCTATATATTCACATATACATTCACATATGTTTAGGAATGCATATTCACTTATATTTTCATATACATATTAGAATTGCATGGACTTTCTGTACATAACACAAATGCAGAAAAAAAGCTTCCATAAAAACCATATATAGATATAGTATCCTTTGTCTCAATGACAGTGTGCACAACACATTGTTTTAAAATAGAAGCAAAAAGACAGATTCAACATTATTTGCCAATGGGGGTTTAAATATAAAAGATGCACCAGTATGTACTGTAATATATTACTGTGAAGAGTATGATTCCTAAGATCGGCCACAACAACTTCTGTATTTAATGTTTTCTTTTTTTCACAACCATCAACTTGGGAAAGCTTAACTTATCTACCAGCCGTACCTCTGGAAATTTAGGAAAAGGGTTAAATTTGTAGCACGTTTTCATATACATCTTTACATTGAATTGGAGAATGACTAAGTATGCAGGTGTAACGAACCTTAATTTTCAACATTTTTACCACTATCCATGTGAGTAAAATAGATTTGGAATCCACAGCTATCTGAAGAGATAAATATATTTCTTACCCATTGTTTAGTGTTTCTTTTTTGCCAAGCATTCATTTTAATTCAAGGAAACACTTTCCTGTGAATTTTCACACAATCTAAGGGGGGGAGAGTGCAGAAATAATGTTCCTGTCTCAGCAGCTGGGCAATAACAATTTCCCTAATTCTCTTTGTTTCAATGAAATGTATTACTAAAAATGTATTTAGGATCCTTGCTTGATACAACCTTAAATTAATCATCCTGTACAGACCCAGTGAAACAAAACCATATCCTCAGATGATAAAAACTGCTAAATGCAAGGATCAAGGGCTCAAATAAGAAATCTTTATTTCCAGCTCATTTATCTGTCTGATACTTGGCTTTCTTTACAATGGGTTTCTTTTTTCCCCTGATGGTCTCCAAACGTATTGAGATATCCCAGCAGTATCTGTTGATATTCTGCTCTTAATTACATTTCATTTAAAGTCTGTTCCTATTGATAGAACAATGACAGGAGTATCATTTTCTTTTCCAAGAGCATAAAAATACTTCTAAAATATATTATTATATTTAGATTAAGCAAGTTGTCATATAAAAGTCACACAAGGTACATTTAATAATTATCTATTTTTTTAAATTGTAGGAATCCAAGATATAAAATGAACTGAAGCAAAAAATAGAGGACTACTCTATTTTTATAAATTTAATATCCATGAAGTCAACCACGAAGTATGCATGATGATACAAGGGTTGTAACTTCTGCTTCAAGCTGTTAAAATAAATGGGAATACTTTTATTGTGTGTAAGATTGACCCCCTGAATTCTCTCATTAAATAGTGGACAGACAAAAGACCCTCTACTGCAGGGTATCTATACAATCTAATACTATGCAAGTATAGATGGGCCTTTTCCAGAACCCACTTTAATAGCAATAGCAATAGCACTTAGACTTATATATCACTTCACAGTGCTTTATAGCCCTCTGTAAGAGGTTTACACAGTCAACATATTACCCCCAACAATCTAGGTCCTCATTTTACCGGTCTCAGAAAGCTGAGCCAATCTTGAGCTTATGAGATTTGATCTGCCAAATTGCAGGCAGTCAGCAGTCAGCATAACTAGCCTGCAGTACTGCATTCTAACCACTGCGCCACCGCAGCTCTAATGCCCCCCTATCAGCTCTACTGGTGGGAAGAGTTCATGGGATTCCTTGTTTACAGAGACTTTGCCCTTGTGGATCCAGAGAGGCAGAAACGCTCATTCATACGGTGTCCTTTTCATGATGCCCCAAAACGTGTTTCTGATCATAAATTTTCTATTTATTATTTTTTAAGGTGTGCTAACCACATGTTCACAAATCAGATGGTGAAATATTTTTACCAAGCTATACAACTTTTAATTAGACTTGTTGTTTTATTGTCCTATGTTTTAACTTTCCCAACAACAAATTGTTGGGTCAAACGCTCTCTTTAATGTAAAAGCTGGTCAAAGACTGTAATAAAAAGGGTTGATTTGATTTGATATGGGGGAGATGATTATATCATCACAAAGGAAAAGAAACTTTTAGTTGTTTTGGCCCGCCAGCGGCCAACAGAGCTGGCAGCAGATTCGGACAGTGAGGAGGTTTGGGAGGAACATGGGCCAGTCCTAGAGTCTGGGGAAGGCTCGGACGAGGACTCTGAGTAGGAGGCAGAGAGGGGGCCAAGCATCTGGTAGTTCTTTGCTGCAGAGCCTCTGGAGTCTGACATCAGCGAGGCAGAAGAACAGCAGGAACCTGTTCCCAGTGTGTGCATGCACAAAGCTGCCAGAAGACAAGAACAATTAAGAAAACAGGGTCGATTTGGGAATAAGGCATGGCGATGATTGGCCCCTTCCATAAGACATAAAAGAGGAGCGAACGGGACATGAGCTTTTGCAGGAAGCAATTAGTTCATCTGGTGGGTTAAAGCTTTGGAAAGTTCTGTTTGATTCTGTGCTAAGTTTGGCCTTGCCCTGCATGTGGCAATTAGTTCTCTGACAGCATTCAAAGGGAGATAAGGTGGGTGTTTATAAACATTCCCTTGAAAGACTGTTTGAGAAGTCTTTTGGACTGTGAATGACAATAATTCACAGCCATATGAATAAAAGAGGTTTGCTGGGACTAAGATTGTGCTGTATACTTTCTAAGGAAACCTAGGTCAGAACATTAGTATTGCTTTTATGATTTTTGGTATTGCCAGCATAAATGAGTTTAAAGGCAAGAAACCTATCTGATACAGGTCTCTAGAAGGTACCAGGTCCCTGGTCATTCTCTGGCAATCCAATAAACTTGTTCAGCTCCTATTTTGTCCATTGTACAAGGACTAGAGGGCTATCATCTACTTCTGAAAGAACACTTCTTTGAATACTAGCCCATCCCTTAATTTAAAAGAGAAATTTAACTTCTTTTTTTCCTTGGCTGTGGCACTGATTATGTAAGCGAATCTGATCTGTTTCTCTTCTGATTGTTAATATGGTGCATTAAATGTTGAAGTTTTGTTTTTATGGTTACGATTTAGTATTTATGGGTTATCCACATGATGGTTTTTCTTGAGCTAAACTGTCTTGCATTAAATTTTTCTGAAAAGCAGCTAATAAATTATAGAATGAACATAATAAATAAAACGGCAGATCAGTAAAACAAAAAGCAGGATTATAGTCCTAGTGTATTTCTCTGTTTGGCAGAGTGTCATGCAGACATAACAAACACATTTTGAAGACATTACATTCCTGCAACTCTGTTTAACAAGAGAAAACAATGATTCAGGAATCTGTTAAACAGAAACTTCATGTTTTGTGATTAGGTAATGTAAAGTCACCATAAAGCACATTGATGCCATCAGGTATTTAGACAGGTTTCCTGCTTACCTGTGTTCCAACTCTCGTATCGACAGAATAACTCCAGAAGTTGATGCCTGCTGCTGTATGTTGGTCAAAAATGTGAATTCACTTTTGTTCCGGAAGAGCTGAATTAATTTCTCATTTGTGTGGGATGCTGCATGGATTTCTCTATCTACAGCTAAAAAGAATGATAAGAATAGTGAGGTAAGAGAAAAAAAGAGACATAGCACTAAACTTTTCACATTAGAAACCATTAAGGAATGGGCTGGCTCCTATTTCCATTCCCCGTGGTAATAATTTTTGTTCTGAGAAACCTGCCTCTTCTTTGCTAGTGCTGTACTTGGGTGCAATGTGCAATGTGAAAATAGAAAACATCCTCTTTATCAGTTTGTCGCTCTGACAAGTTCACAATCAGGCATCTTACTGATTTTCTGACAGAGTTTCTGACAGGAAATGATGAGCCATCCATGAGCAAGATTACATTGCTGATTCATGGGGTGTGCGGAAACAAGATAATAGGCTCCCAAATTTAGAGGGCCTGGCTGAAACCTGAGTCCCTGGCAAACTGAAATTTCAGTACTGTCTTGGTTTTTCTACTTTCCTAACAAAGTCAAACAATTTGCTCTGATGCAGATGCGTTGGCAGAGATCTATTATTGTTAGCAATGCTCTCTCAGCATCCTTACCCACCCCCACCATCCCGTCCACAGATTTAATACATTGTTATGGATGATATAGCTACAGGAGTGACAATTGATTTGGGGACTTCTCTGTTTACACAAGCCAAGTATTGCTTTCATGCAGTATTTATTAGACTTCAGTGTGAAGTTTAGAGATGCACAGCATTCAGATCGCTTTTAACTTTTGGTCACATTCCCTTTAGCCCTTTTGGGATGAGAAATAAAACAACAAAAATGAAAGCAGCAGATAATGATAGCCTCACTCGCTCACCTTTTTACTCATAGAATTTCATAGAATTGTAAAATCATACAATCACAGGGCTGGAAGAGACCTTGGAGGTTTTCTAAGTCCAACCACCTGCCTAAGGCAGGAGATCTGATATCAGGGGTGTCAAACTTGTGTCGTCATGGCGGCGTCACGTGACGTATCAGGACTTTTTTCTCCCCTTCGCTAAATCAGGCAGGGGCGGGGCCAGCACGTGACGCATCTGGCTCACAGGCCGTGAGTTTGACAGCCCTGCCTTATATCATCTCAGACAAATGGCTGATCTTTTCTTGAAAACCTCAAGTGATGGAGTATCCACAACTCCGGAAAACAATCGGTTCCATTGATTAATTGGTTTTAGTGCTTTTCATATCCTAGCTTTTTTTCTGGAAGCTATGTTAATTACATAGTAATTAGTAATTGTTAGTAATTACATAGTAACTACTAACAACAGTTAATTTAATGACTGTTCAAAGTTACAATGTTCCCTATGCCTTCCGTCTGGTAAACTCTCAAGATTCGTTTTTCTTGCCATGTACATGTATATATCTGAACCAAACTGTGTTGTTTCTCTGTGTCATGTAATATATATGAGTATATGCATAATTTTGTATTTATTTATTTATTTTGTCATATTTATGTAGTATATATTGACCCTTCGAGAGCTCCATGAGATGAAATTTCATTTTAATGTATGTCTATTACTATACATTCAAAGTGACAATAAAGTTATTCTACGAAGTCTAAGTCACTGAAAAAAGTGACTTACGACCATTTTTCACACTTACGACTATTGCAGCAGCCCCATGGTAACATGATTAACATTCAGATGCTTGACTTTCTGGCAAGCAAAGTTAACAGGGAAACCAGATTCACTTAACAACGGTGGCAATAAAAGTCATAAAATGGGGCAAACTGACTTAACCAATGTTTCACTTAGCAACTTAAATGTTGGGCTAAATTGTGGTCATAACTGGAGGACTACCTGTACCACTCCTGAATTCCATTAATAGCTTCTTTCTTTTGTTTGTTTTTTTTCCCTTCAAGGCCAAAGAGTTCACTCTAATTCCATATGTTAGAAGAGTAACATTCCAGACCTACCATTTTGGTAAATCTTTCTGCTGGGGAAAATCTCATGCCAGCAAAACAGAAAAGGGGGCAATTCTCTTTTTCTCCTGCAGCCCCATGTATGCTTTAAAAAAAAAAACAAAAAAAAACCAACCTGCTCTTTGTAGTTGGGAAACTCAACAGCAGGTTGGAAGAAGAACAAAACAGAACAGATGAACAAGTCCCCGAGCAACAGTGAAAATCTGTTCACGTAGTGTTGGATTTTGTCTCAGGGCAAGATCCCAAACTGAACAAAAGCCTACTTAACAACATTAACTGCAGCTGGAACTTCCAAAGGGCAGGTGTGTTGCATATGTGTGTTTAAACAGCCTTCTTATAACACCAGAATATTCTAAAACAGCCAGATCATGGTAAGTACTCTAAGATATACAACGGTTTTTACTTAGTATATGTCTACACCATTTATACAATTTCATCTCAAGGCAGCTTGTGAGATAAATAAAAATATTCAAAGACAGGTATTAAAGATATTTAAATTGATATAAAAAGTACATTAAAACGAAGAAAGAAAACAAGGGAAAAGAAACAATATTCATATATAGGGAGTCTGAATGGTGAGATTATTCCTCCAGAGGCACCATAAAGATGTAATAATAAGCACTTTGTAGATTTTAGTGGGAGCAGATTAGAAGGCAATCTGTTCTATTTATTCTGGCCATAAATTGTTTAAAGCTTTATACATCAAATGCAAAGCCAGGAAGGTATAGGAGTTAAGCTACTGAGCCAGGACTGGGGAGTTCCAAATTGATATCTACTTTCAACCATAAAAGCTCACTGGGTGATTTTCAGACAGTCAGTCTCTCTTAGCCCTGCTTGCCTCACTTAATTGTGATAGTTGTAGGAAAAAACTGAAGGAGAAAATCCTGTATACTTGAGTTCCCCAGCAAATACACACACCTGGTGCTTCCAGACCAAGCATGTAAGTAGAATGCATTGTGGTAAATCAGCTGTGTACAAGCCAGGAATTAGCTTTCAATCTTTATCTCATCAATTGCAACTCATATATGCCGTCCAACACTGTGGGTCAATCTGTAGGTCTTCCAAGGGTTTTAAATTTCTCAAGACACCCATAGGTGCTTTTTGAAGAGGCAACTGGACTTTCTGATTTTTATTTGAAGAGGTTTCACTTCTCATCCAAAAAGCTTCTTCAGCTTCTTCAGAGAAGAAGCTTCTTTGATGAGAAGTGAAATGTCTTCAAAGAAAAACCAGAAAGTCCAGTTGCCTCTTCAAAAAGCACCTTTGGGACAACCATGATCTGGATGACTGAGAATCTCCATAGCGAAGACACCCATAGTTTTCCACAATATATGATTGTTATATATTGCAGAAACCATGAGTATCTTGAGAAATTCAGGAAACAGATTATAAGTATTCTCCATCTACCTGGACCCTTTTGTATGCAGGACATGTTTTTGCTTGAGGCCACTAACTGAATAGAAAGCAAAAAGATCAGAGCTCCAAGCCTCCTATTTGACCCCATACTGATTGCTGCAATAACTATTTTACGGAAGACATGCCTATACTTTTCCGAATGTGACATTAAACCATCAAGTCAAGGCAGTCTCACCTTAGCCTCTCATCTTTATCTATACAGTGTTTGCTTGATGGCTCTACCCATGTAGCTCTTCATTGGGAATACAGGTTAAACTGGCATGTAGCAAAATGCAAATGTTTGAGCACAGGCCAAAGAAAGTTGGTAAAAAGAATATTAGATTCTTCACAGCATACAATTAACTTCTGCTTAACGATTTACATTCTTGTTTTCTTACAGAAATGTAAAGAAAATATTAATAGCCAACATTCACTGATACAAATATTCAGTTATCCTTTTCCCCAAACGATAATCAGGTCTTGGTAAATTATCATTTCATGTCCCAAAGATTTGACTTCTCAAGTTACTAAGATCAGTTTGGAGAGCATCAGCGTTATAAACTGACATTAAACAACTGAGCTCACTGCAAAGCATTGCATTATGGAATGTTGATATGCATATCACAAAAATGCTTTAGTGTCCTTGAAATCCAGAGAATTTAGAATTTTTCTTTCATAAGAAACCACAGTTTCCATTGAGAGTAAGAGTCACTACCTCAGTTTTTCATATTCAAGGGAAAGGAGAAAAAATTACCCACCTTTCAGAGACATTCTCTGCATTCTCATCAGAGAAAAAAGTGTTACAGATAATCCTCGATTTACAACCACAATTGACCCCAAAATTTCCCAGAGCTGCGGTAGCGCAGTGGTTCGAGTCCAATACTGCAGGCTGCTTCTGCTGCCTGCCGGCTGCGGGCTGCCTGCAATTTGGCACTTTGAATATCACCAGGTTCAAGGCTGACTCAGCCTTCCAGCCTTCCGAGGTTGGTAAAATGAGGATCCAGATTGTTGGGGGCAATATGCTGACTCTGTAAACTGCTTAGAGAGGGCTTCAAAGCACTGCTATTGTTATTGCTAAACAAAAAAGTTGTTGAGTGAGTTTTGCTGCATTTTTCAACCTGTTTTGCCATGGTTGTTAAGTGACTCACTTTAGTTGTTAAATATCTATGGAGATTCTCAATTATTCAGATCATGGTTGTCCCAAAGATGCCTTTCCAAAATCCAACTGGACTTTTTTCTTTGGAAAAATCCTTCCGTTCCCCACAATTCAGAACTTCTTGGATGAGAAGCAAAATGTTTTCAAGGGGGAAAAAAAACCCCAAGAAAGGCCAGTTGCCTTTTGGGAAAGCACTTTTGGAACTGCAGTTGTTAAGTTAGTAATATGGTTGTTAAGTGAATCTGGCTTCCCCATTGATTTTTCTAGTTAGAAGATTGCAAAAGGCGATCACCTGAGCCCAGGAACTGCAACTATCATAAATAAATGCCAGGTGCCAATCATCTGAATTTTGATCATGAGACCATGGGGAAGCTGCAATGGTCACTAAGTGAAAAATAGTCGTAAGTTGCTTTTTTTAGTGCCCTTGTAACTTCAAATGGCCACTAAATGAATGGTTGTAAGCTGAGGTCTACCTGTATGACTCCAAAAACTGTTATTGGCTTACTTAATGGCATATAATATAAAATGTGTCTTCTCTATCATTCTGTGCATGTTTAAACTAAACTGGGACCAGGCATTCATTCTGCAATTAGTTGAGGTAATTCATAAAGAATGTTTGCTGGAGATATTTTTGTTTATTTGCTTGGTTCCTTGCTTTAAAAAGTAAACTTTAAATAAGTGTAACTCAAAATGTTAATATTTTATAGAAATATAATTTGGTTCATCCTTTCATAATTGTATAATTTTTCCCTATGAATTTCATCCTTTGCTGTGACATGCAATAAACTTGTGATCTCTTTACACAAAGGAACAAAACTCAAAAACCTTGGCACTGATTTATATAAAATATAAATCATCATTTGCACCTCTATAACTGTCTGGTTTGGTTCTGCAACCCAACAAGACAGACACAGACTTCAGAGGATAATTAGAACTGCAGAAAAAAACAGTTACTACCAACCTGCCTTCCACTGAGGACCTGTATACTGCATGAGTCAAAAAGAGGGCTGTGAAAATATTTACACACCCCTCGCATCCTGGACATAAACTGTTTCAACTCCTACCCTCAAAATGACACTATAGAGCACTGCACACCAGAACAACTAGACACAAGAACAGTTTTTTTCCCGAACGCCATCACTCTGCTAAACAAATAATTCCCTCAACACTGTCAAACTATTTACTAAGTCTGCACTACTATTAATCTTCTCATCGTTCCTATCACCCATCTCCTCCCACTTATGACTGTATGACTGTAACCTTGTTGCTTGTATCCTTATGATGTATATTGACTGTTTCCTAATATGATTTGATTGCTTATTTGTACCCTGTGACTATCATTAAGTGTTGTACCTTATGATTCTTGACAAATGTATCTTTTCTTTTATGTACACTGAGAGCATATGCACCAAGACAAATTCCTTGTGTGTCCAATCACACTTGGCCAATAAAGAATTATATTCTATTCTACATAATTCATCATTTCTATATAATTTCTCCTGTTCTAGAAAGAAACAAAATGAGTCCAATTCCCCTATGTTAGATAATGGGAGAACACAATTTTTTGTTTTCTTTTCAAATATCATTTTCATCCAGGGGCTAAATTGGATCGAATTACCTTTTTCTAGATTTCCAAATCTAGTTGAATCTGATGGCCCTAGGTTTTGGCCTCTGTCCACTTTTTCACTTGGGTGAAAGAAGTTTCAACAAGCAATCAAATAATCACACAAAGTTCAACAAAGCAGCCCAAGTAAAGCACATTAGTAAGTTTTATATATGCTGCTTTTATATCACTGGCTACATAATTAATTACCTTTCCATATGCTGATCTTGCTTCTATCTAGTTAGAGCAATCTCTTTCTAGGTATTTCAGTTCCATTGCTTGCAGGGTTTTGCAACTATCAAGGGGACAATCCAGCAGCATGGCGTTCCATGCAAGTTTTGTTCTCCAACTGCTAGGTAGATCCTATTAAGGCTAAATAACATTTGTGCAAAAAGAGCTTTCCTATAAACTGTATTCCAAAAGAATATTTTGATAATGCATAGTTGTGTCAATTTAGTGCTGTTATTTGCAGGGGTGGGATCCTACCAGTTTAACATTCGGTTCGCTAAGTGCGCACGTATGCATTTTGGAGAAAACTCACCTTCCGCATTGCTGCCAGCAAGGAAAACAGCTGAGGCGGAGCAATCCACTCTGCCGCACCTATCAGCTGGGCTTTGGAAACGGAAATATATATGAGTATAAAGCAGGGGTGGGCGGGCGGGCCCACTTCAAAATCGGAACGAACCGGTTTGGTCATGGCTGATAGTCGGAGATAACAGTTCACCCAAACCAGTCTGAACCGGTAGAATCCCATCACTGGTTATTTGTGTTATATAGATAAAACACATTCATGTAATTTTAGAATGTACTGGAGTTCCAGCTAGCTAGCAGGTAAAAAGAGGCCTATTTCACTGTGAGTTAATTCTACTTTGAGAAAGCAATTTCTACATATTTTAGTATCTGTACCAGCAACACAACAACTCAGTATTTTCAATGTTTTCCTATCCAAGACTTTTAAAAAAAAAAAAAATATTTCTGCTGGTACAAAAAAGGAACATGAGAGCTCTTTTTTTAATTGAAAAGCAAAATGTACTGTACAGCAGAACAGTGAAATTTAAGATTGAAGCCGGCTTTTCATTTAGGATAGCCCAATCAAGGTTAATTTGTAGAATTTAATTACTTCCATAACCAGCAATGCACCTGCCTAATATTCTTCAATTGCAAAAAATGAAAATTAATTTTTTAGAAGTTTGAATTATGGCCTTCTTTATTTGATTTAATTACAAACACCAAAACTAGATCCCTTTATAGTAAAGATCCGCTGTTATTTCACTACTGTACCATTTTCATTTATTTATAGTTGTATTCATACAATAATCTACTCAGGCTCCTGGTGGTTTCTATGCATGTTAATCAGGGGTGAGTTATACTTACCTTTACTACCGGTTTGCAATGGGGCCGTGCGTGCACTCGCTTCACTCAAGCACGTACACGCTCTTCTGCGCATGCGCAGAAGCATTTTCATGATGTCAGGGTCAGTGGGCGGGGCTTCCCGCCGGTTTTACTACCGGTTCTATAGAACCAGTGCGAACAGGGGGCAACCCACCACTGATGTTAATGTTTCCAAAAGAATCCATTTAACTCATAGCTCACTTTCCAGAATTTCTTAAAATCCAAAAACAGATTTTTGTTTATAGCTACTATAAGTAGCCTGGAGGGTACTTCTATTTATGAACAGTAGAAATGCAAATGAAGATCTTTCCATTCAAAACAGATGTCGATGGAATGGATAATGAGATGGTTCGATATAGCAAAAAATGGTGAAGCAAAGTAAACATACATTGTAGACTTCAAATCAGATATAATCATCTTTCTGTCTATAGATCTGACCCATCCTTACAATTATTGGGGAATTTCTTGCTATTTGCTGTCGCAACTACTTGGTTTATGGTTAAACCCAAGTATTTTCCTAGCTTGGGGTAGGTTGTTTATGCAGCTCTGGTTGATTGTTTGATTTGTGTTTTATCTAGCTTACATTCTTTTTTATTGTTTTCCATTTTATGTAGTTCATGTTCATCCAAACAGCTTCTAAGTCAAATAAATAAGTAGTTGCTAACAAATAATTAGCAATACTAATACTCTGTCACAGCACTTACTCTGGAATATTTCCCAAAATGGAAAAATGAAATATTTTTCATTTCTCCCGAGTTTCCTTATTATATGTAAATATTATCTTTCCACAGCCCTTTTATATATCAACTCTGTTTCCACTCTTTTTACATTTCTTTGGGTGTTTTAATCAAAATTAAAGAGCCTTGGTACTACAGTGGTTTAAAGCACCCTGTTATTAACACAGCTGCCTGCAATTTACTGCTGGTTCGAATCTCTCCAAGGCTCAAGGTTGACTCAGCCTTCCATCCTTTCTAAGGTAGGTTAAATGAGGACCCAGTTTGTGGGGGCAATAAGCTGACTTTGTATAAAATATACAAAAGTATGAAGGCTATTGCTGAGCACATTGTAAGCCGCCCTGAGTCTCCGGAGAAGGGCGGCATATAAATCAAATTAAAAAAAAAAAAATAAAAAAAAAAATAAAAAAAAAAAATTGTTCCAACACGATCTCCTTTTTACAGATGAAATTGTGTATACATTCAAAATATTAGAGTTGTATGTGACATTTAATTTTATAAAGTAATGTTCCTCTTTCCTGACTGGAAAAGGGAAATCAAAAAATAAAAAGATCAGTCTGATTCAATCATAGGCATCAAGGGCTATGGTTTATGTAAAGTGTCTCACCCTGATAACTTTGATTACTTAAGAAATTGTAAACTGATATTTCCGGGGAAAGAAAGAATGAACTTGAGACTTAATTGAATCTGTGTATGCTGCTGGATATCTGGGTATGACCAGCATATCTCGAAAGAAACACCTGGTCTCAAATTTTATTAATACTTTTAATCACATGCTAATCCAGCCAGGAGCAAGTTTTACAGCTATTGGGTCAACCAAGATAAAGTTAAGCAAAGCAAGTAAAGTATTTTCTACTCAAGCTCAATTTCTGGACACTTCATAATAATATCTAAGTACTGTGCTATTGCCTTCTTCCAGGATACTTTAGTTTCCAAGTCTACCTAGTATTTCACTGGGGTTTTTCATCCAGATCAGTGGTGGGTTGCCCCCGGTTCGCACCGGTTCTATAGAACCAGTAGTAAAACCGGCGGGAGGTTCTGCCCACCGACCCCAACATCATCAAAACGCTTCTGCACATGTGCAGAAGAGCGTGCATGTGTGCGAGTGAAGAGCGCGTGCGCGGCCCCGCTGCAAACCAGTAGTAAAGGTAAGTACTACCCACCCCTGATCCAGATCCTAACCAAGTCCTGTTTAACTCGATGAGATCAGACAAACATGACTCAAGATTTTTATAAGATGACAATATCTAAGTAATCTTGCCTGATCCTAGAAACTAAATCAGGTTGACATTGGTTAGTATTTAGATAGAGGATTACCAAGGAATTTCCTGGCTGTTGCTTAAACTAGAACATTCATACACATATCATAAACAAAATAGTAACACTGGTAAGAAAACTGTATGGATTCAGTCACCAATCAAGTGCATCTTTAAATTCAGAGAAAAAACCTTTTAAATAATAATAAGCGTAAAAACCTTCCCTAGAATGATGTAATCCTTCCAGGGTACTTTTTTTGCTTAGATAGGCTAAACTGTAAATAAAAACATGCTTGATCTTTTTATTCTTTCAGTTCAATTAAATCCTGGAGATAAAATATGTAGTAACCTCAGAACTTTTCCAGTTGATGCCTGTCCATCAACAAAATAAGTGTCTGAAAATAAAATGGATCCAAAGTTGGTATGGTGGAAGAAACCAGCAAAACAAATTTTGAGAATGAAAACAAGCCAGATCCAGCATGAAACTGTGAAGAAAAACATCTCAGGGAGGAAAAATCCTAAGTGCATTTCTTCTACAGGACTATAATTGAGAATGCTAGCAAATGTTCCATTCTAAACCTCCCTTCTGCCTCCTGATTATTTTCACAAAGCAGAATTTGTGTAGCCTGGCTCCTACTTCTCCAAACAATCACACAGAGAAACAAGAGAAAAAGCAGAAACACTATTCATTATTTCATTATCAAAAGAAAATGCAACTGCCTCCTATCGCTTCTTTTAGGGTTGGCAAGCTATTCCCTCTCCGTTACTGCTTCCAATACAAAAATAAAATGTTATGAAGTAGCTCCAGACCATCTCTGTGTCTGTCTATCAACAGGGCTGATTATGTGCCTTTAACAGACCTCCAGAATGATTTGACCCAGCCCTGGCTTTCAGATCTTTTAACAGCGCATTTGTCACTACTGTAATTAAGTTCATCCACTTTGCTTCTGGTTCTCTCTTTTTGATTTTCACCTTTCCCAGCACTAGACTTCTCAAGAGAGCAAAGTCTTCGCATAACATGTCCAAAATATGATAATTTGGCCCTAGTAATTTTTTCCCCTTCTGATGAGAATTCTAGATTGATTAGCTCTATTTTATTGTACTCATATTTCATATTAGTCTCATTTTTTCACTATACTCCTTGACTTATTAGTGCTTCCAGATCATTTGCATGTTGAGCTATTAATGTAGTGTCATCAGCATAGCATAGGTTACTGATGTTTCTTCCTTCAGTTTTAACTTCTCTCTCATGATCTTCCAATCCAGCTCTCTTTGATATGTATTCCACATATTGGTTGAATAAATGAAGAAAAAGTATTCAGCCTTGCCAACCTGGACTCAGTCTGTTTCTCTATATATCTGCCAGACCGTTGCTCCTTGTCCTATATATCAGTGATCACCAACTTGTGGTCTGCAGACCACTGGCGGTCCATGAGAAAATTTTGGTGGTCCACGGCACACCCGGGTGGAGGAGCTGCTCCGGGATGAGCAATGGCCAGTCCTGTGACCAGAGCTCTGGAATATGGGACTGGCCAGGCAGCTCATGGTGTGGCTGTAAATCTCCATTGTAGAGGGAGGTTCATGCAACTTGCAACTTTGCAGTGCAGCCCTTGCCAAGTGGAATGAGATAATGGTGCAAGAGGGGTGATGGTGCAGGCGGGCCAAAGCAATGGGTGGCAGCAACCCTGGGCTGTTTCTTCCGCCTGCTGTAGCTTCCTGACGGCTGAACCCACCAGTGGCTGTCCCCACCCCTCGCCCTCCCTTCCCAGTCACTCCTCGCCTGGCCTGAGAAGGGAAGGGCGGGGAATGGAGATTCGTTCCATATTCCAGAGTGGGAGGGAAGCTTCATCTCTTGCTGGATCTCACGGGTGTTTCTTCTGGCCCTTGCTGGTGCTCTGTGCGCTTGGTCTCTCGGGGAGGTGCTTGACTTCCTGTCAGCCCCAAGACACTGGCTGGCCCGTGAGATGAGGGAGAGAAAGAGAATCAGAGAGAGAATCAGAGAGAGAGAGAAAGAGACAGAGAAGGAAGGAGAAGGAAAAAGAGAGAGAATGAGAAAGAATGGGGGAGAGAGAAAGAAAGAAAGAGGGGGAGAGAGATGAGAGATGAGAGAGAGAAAGAGAGGGGGGGAGAGAGAGAGAGAAAGAGAGATGAGAAATATTCCCAAAGTCTGCTTTGTTTCTGGTATTGTTCTATTGAAGAACATTGGTGGAACAGTGATTAGAATGCAGTATGGCATTGCTTGATCTTTTTTGAATCTGTCCATTGGCATTCCTTAGAATATTAATTTGAAGTTGGACACTCCTTTTGTGTTCAAAGACCTTTTTGAAAAAACTTTTCTTCTTTTTCAATGTCTATTTCCATTTTTAATATTTTTTGTAAAGATATTACAATATTACAAGACTATCTTCTGTGTCTTTTATCAGAGCTTTGAAATTCTTTGTTAATTTTTTTCCTGAGATCTTTTCTTTCTTAGCTTCAGTTTCTCTTCTTGATGATTTCTACTCTCCACTTTGTCTTCTTCTAGTTCTTAGTCTCTTTTCACATTCATCTTTAACTATTTCACTGCACAGTTCCTGTGGTTCCTCATCCATGATGTTCAGGACTTCAAAGGAATTCCTGATGTTCTTCTTGGAAATGGTGATCATACTGGGAAAAACAGCTTTGTTTTTTCATTGTTGCTTAACTATGAACGTGGACATGACTAGTTTGTAATCTGTTCCATAGACAGTCATTGGCCTCATTACTGTTATAACTGAGTTCTTCCACCTTCTTGTACCAATTATATAAACTATTGATTTCTGTGTACTCTATCTGATGATGTCCATGAACCAGAGGTGAAATCCAACAGGTTCTGGAGAACTGGTAGCGGAAATTTTGAGCAGTTCAGAGAACCGGTAGCGGAAATTTTAAGTAGTTTGGAGAACTGGCGAATACCACCTGTGGCTGCCCCCAGAGTGAGGTGGGAATGGAGATTTTGCAATATCCTTCCCCCAGGAGTGGGGTGAGAATGGAGATTTTGCAGTATCCTTCCCCACTACACCATGCCCACCAAGCCACACCATGCCCACCAAGCCATGCCCACAGAACCGGTAGTAAAAAAATTTGGATTTCACCATTGCCATGAACATACCGTAAGCAGCATTTGTTTGTTTGGGTTAGCAGTTAAAAAAATGGATTGGCAGAAATTGATAAATTGTTCTTTTGCTTCAGTTCAATTTCTTCAACCATACAATCCAATTATTGTTTCCTCTTTACTGCTTCCAGATGTAGTATTCCATTCTCCACCTACAGCAGTACATCTTGCTTGTATGTTTTGTTGATTTCAGGTTGAACTTCACTACATCAGTTTCCTCTTCTTTTGCATCAGTGGTTGGACAATAAACTTATATAACCAGAATGTTAAAAAGTTACTCACAAAGTTTAATTGATAGTATTTGGTCATTGATATCAAGTATTGTCTTTGCTATACTATATCATTACAATGAAAGCCATGCCATTATCTTTTTGATTTTCATTTCCCAAGTGATAAATAATATGGAGAGTCAGTTTGGTCCAGTGGTTAAGGCACCAGGCTAGAAAACAAGAGACTGTAGGTTCACGTCCTGCCTTAGCCTTGACCTGAGCTGGGTTACCTTAGACCAGCCATTCTCTTTCACCCCAACTCACCTCACAGGTGTGGTTGTTGTAGAGAAAATAGAAGGTGGAACGTGTGTTGGATATGTTCACCACCTTGAATTGTTCATTTTAATTTGGCTATGCCTAAAAACTATTAGCACTCCAAAAATCCTCAATTCTTCCTCAGTAGGATCTTTTTTATTTAAAAAAAAATGTGTTTATGTATCAAATTTATACAGACACTCATCTCCTGAATGGGACTCGAGGTGGCATACAATAAAAATAGAATAAACATACCACGTAAAATAACCACAAAACCCAGAACATACATTTAATCCAAGAGAGTGTTTAAAAATTCAGACTTAGTAGACCCATCTGAGGATTTCCTTGAACCCAGTAGATCCACAGCCTGTTGGAAAAACCACATCTTGAGGCCTCTCCAAAAGGCCAATAAAATCAAATGCTATCTGAGCGGAGGCTCATCGTCTGCTACTATATTGTCCATCACTTTATCTTGTCTATCCATTTGGTTTTCTTAATAAAAATAAGATAGATAAAATAAAACAATTGTTTGCCATTTCCTTCTCCTGCACAATTTGAAATGATGTCTTTGCTGCTGTCACTAACGTGGTCACCTGCCTCTAGCATCTTCCCAGGTTATTGCTGTTCAATGTAGGTGGCTGCTTGCTTTAGCTTTCTAAAACCAGAATGGAATGGAACAAATGTAGTGGGACAGAGAAACCAGAGAAAGAGAATTCAAATCCAAAAACTGCAATCTTCACAAACCCGTTAGGTGCCATTCGTGTGTCTATTCTGGTATGACAACCTCACAATGCTAAGTGGATGTTCTAGAATTCCAAAACTCTATCCATTTCTATTTATAGCCCTTTCCAGAGACTTTGTAATCTAAATCAAAAACTCTTTACTGCTTCCCAGTTACTCTGGAGGCTACTCCTTAGAAAAATGGTGTTTTAGCCCTCTTTTTTGGTTCCAAATTGGAAGCATAATAGATTAACAGAGTTGGAAGGGACCGTATTGGTTATCTAGTCCAGGGGTGAAATCCAGCAGGTTTTGACTTGTTCTGGATAACCGGTAGCGGAAATTTTGAGCAGTTCAGAGAACTGGTAGCAGAAATTTTGAGCAATTCAGAGAACCTGCAAATGCCACCTCTGGCTGGCCCCAGAGTGGAGTGGGAATGGAGATCCCAGGATTGGGCATTTTGCAGTATCTTTCCCCTGGAGTGGATAGGAATGGAGATTTTGCAGTATCCTTTCCCCTGCCATGCCCACCAAGCCACACTCACCAAGCCACACCACGTCCACCCAGCCACGCCCACAGAACTGGTAGTAAAAAAATTTGGATTTCACCACTGATCTAGTCCAACCCTCTGCTCAAGCAGGAGACCCTACACCATTTCTGACAAATGGCAGTTCAATCGCTTCTTGAAAGTCTCAAGTGATGAAGCTCCCACAACTTCCGAAGGCAAGCTGTTCCATTGGTTGATTATTCTCACTGTTAGAAAATTTCTCCTTATTTCTAGCTTGAATCACTCCTTAATCAGTTTCCATCCATTATTCCTTATCTGGCTTTCAGGTGCCTTGGAAAGTAGCTTGACCCCTTCCTCTCTGTGGCTGCCCCTCAAATATTAGAACACTGCTATCATGTCTCCCCTGGTCCTTCTCTTCACTAGACTAGCCATGTCCAGTTCCTGTAACCGTTCTTCATATGTTTTAGTCTCCAGTCCCCTAATCATCCTGGTTGGTCTCCTCTGCACTTTTTCTAGCGTCTCAACATCTTTTTTTATATTTATATTTTTTATATTTATTTTCCAAATAAAATTTTCAACCCAAGTTCTTTTAAGAGTTATGTGTTTATCTTCTCCATTTCCCTATTTTACCCTTTATTTTTCTCCCAAACACTATGAACAGCAGGACCAAGCTACAACAGTAATTAGAAGTATAAAATATGTTAAATACTTTAACATTTTTTTCCTCTAGTGTATATCTTAATATTTGGTACTCTAGCCTTCCAGCTTTTTCAAAACTTATTTGTTTAAATGACTGATTGACTGTTTGTCATTGGAAATAACATTGAGAACAAATTAACATTATTTTAATATCTATTTTTCTTACTCATAGTTCAGAAGGTGGCTTTGGACCCATCACACTATTTCTGCCCAGCCTACCTGACAGAAATACGATATTTTGGAAGAAAATTGAAGGCGGGAGTACTCTCCTTAAACTCTTGGATCAAAGGCAAGATATTATTCTAACAAATAAATTAAATATATGTTTAATAATGTTAAAGCCTTATGTTCTACCCAAACTATGAAAAAAAAATAATTCAAATACATCACCATGATAAGTATGTTATTGCATAGCAGTTGGGGGGCAAGTTTATTTGCACTGAGGGAATGCAACAGTTAAAGTAGCAGTTGAGTAATGCTGTAGGCTCAAAGAATATGTAAGGTTCACTGTTTTTTATTAATAAAAAATAGTAAAATACAGGGAGAAATAGTGTTTCTATTATCACTTGAACATGATTGTCTCCTTATAATAAAATGCCACTTTCATGGGTAATATAAAGTATTATTTTATCTAGTCATATCCAATAAAATACTACTTTTTCACTTGAGTGATAATGCAAACTCAGCAAAATAGGCACAAAGAAATAGGTATGCTTTTCAAGTAAGTTCTACTAAGGTAGCTGGGTTTTTTTTCTTTTTCTTTGAATTTATAGATTATTTCTTTAAGCAGTTCCTTTAGTCAGTCAAATTATTTTCTTTATGACATTTAAATCAAGTGAATATTCAAAAGTATAGGATAGTTGTTTGAAGGAGTGATTTGATTCTTCACATTCCATGCTCTAGTTAGGATCATGCAGTTTAAAAGAGGTTGATATTTAGATCAGCAGAAAAAAATTAAAAATTCATGAGGTAAGCAGTACTATAAAATATCATCTTGCCATCAATTTTGTCTTCCCCGGCTCTATAGATCACTGATAGCTGCCATGGAATTTTATACTTATCTGTCTTCACATATATCTTGCAATAAAATTTTCTGCTATTCTTTTAGGATGGCTGTTTCAACAAAGGATGGCTGTTTCTGTAAACTTAAGTTTACAGAATAATATTTCTGAATAGTTAACATTTGTCCTCCACATTGATTAGCCAATCAAGAGCATTGACATGGGTTTCTCAGTGTATGAAATAATAAGGACAATGTCTTAAGGACCCTCATCTGTGATTGTTAAATTCAGGCTTTTGTATAGTTCTTAATCATCTGTAGGAAACACCTACTAACTTTTGTACAATCGGAGAGTCTATTAAAAACAAAATGGAACATTGGAAACAACAGCACCTTATGAAAGATTCATTGCTTAGAAGCTTCCAATCAAACTTTGTGACATCTTATTCACAATGTATTGTTGACAAGATTAACTAGGATAAGGAATAACTTAATTTCCCCATTTTTTTTCTGTTGAAATTTTATCTGCAACATTATACAATGTCCTTATGTATTTATCAACACTAGCTCTTTACCTTACCTTTTGCTCCCCATTTAGAAAAAGAACACACAACTGGATTGAACAAGTAGCAGAGTGTATTCCAGAATGGCACAGTCACCAAAGGGTGAGTAATTTGATTCTGCCCTTAGCCACTCAACAATGATTGCATCTATCCTTTCTCCTATAACTAACCGTGCATTACTCAGTCTTTCCACAGGCTAATTTTCCCATCAAAATAAGAAATCTGGTATCACCTTTTGCAATTTAGACATTTTATTAAAAGGCATAAGTTTTTGTCCGCTGCAGTTCACTTCATTAGATGCTTAGAGCAGCCTCTCTACCTGCATCAAGCAGTTAATGAAAGCATGTCTTTTAATAAAATGTGTTAGACAAAAAAAGATGCTACCAGAATTCTCCTAATTTTTTTGCTACCATGGACTAGCACCAGTCTTCTCCTACAATGCCACCGAAATAAGCTGTCGGATCTTTCTCACATGATTTCTGTGTCAATAGGAACAGCTGAAAATCAAACCAAAATGCTTCCATCTGAGCCGACTTTTTTTGCCTAATTCCTATTTTAACAAAAGCAAAATACTCAAATCATTATAATTACTATTTATTGGTACTGAAATGGTTGGGTACAATGCCAAATCCAGATTGGAGGCTCCTGATTTGTAGCTGCTCTGGTTGGCAAGTGATTAACAAATTAGTCCTCTCTCTCTCTCTCCCTCTCCCCATCTCTCTCTGTCTCCGTCTCTCTCTGTCTCCCCCGTCTCTCTCTCTCCACCCCCCCGTCTCTTTCTCTCTCTCCCCCCCCCCTCTCTCCCTCCCTCCCTCTTTCTCTCTCTCTGTGTGTCTCTCTGTCTCTCATAAAGCATCACAATTTTAGACAATTTGTTAGGACATTTTGTAACCATGCCACGATTCTAGATTAAATAAGCATCAGCTCTATTTTTCAGATTGCTGCTACCCTAATCTGGGTAACACTGAATGCACCTGTCTTTGGATTTGAATCAAAAAAAAAAAGGGAGGGGAGCAGCCATCTGGAAGGCTCTGTGGGATTCTTCATATAAATATTCGTGAAACAAAGTTGTTTCCTGACATTTCCTGAAA
This sequence comes from Pituophis catenifer annectens, assembly GCF_029215685.1. NCBI lineage: Eukaryota > Metazoa > Chordata > Lepidosauria > Squamata > Colubridae > Pituophis > Pituophis catenifer. The sequence goes on from NW_027256881.1 coordinate 264,217,458, forward strand.
TCACACAAACATGTAAGATACAAGACAAGTCACAGTACAAATGAACAGCTCTGTGTTAACTTCCTTCTAGCATCTAAACTAAGAAAAAATGATAAATGATCTCATTGAAATTATTCATAGCTGAATTCAGTAATTCCTCCTAAATACACTGCTGCCAAACAGCACTAGATCAAGGACAGCCACCTCATGTTCTAGATCAAGGTTCCCATTTATAGCCTGGAATGACTCACAGCAGCTGCCTTGATTCTTAGGCATCTGTGTGCATTATACCTACAGGATTTACTGCAGAATGCTTTTGGCATATTCAAGAGCTTGATTCTTATGGGCTCTGTGTTTCGACCTTATTCCTCTTTGCATGCTTAGATCAACCTTGATACTGATATCCCCAGATAGCTATGTACTAGGTGCCATCTGGAGGGAAAGAAAGACAGGGGAAACCATACCCTGCATAAAACATACAGAGATGCCCTGCACAGCATGGGAATTGCATGGGAAGAAGCTGAAACTGTCGTAATGGATCAAAATCATTGGCCAATGTGCTGTACAACACAGGCAGACCTAAGAATAAAATGTCATCACCTGGGAGACATTCGTTTCCAGCAAATTGTGCACCAAAATTTCACAAAGCTGATTAGAAATGGAAAGTATATTGATTTCATCAGTTTCTCAGTACTCTGTTTCACTATCCCACTGACAAACCCATTACGGCCATACTTACATGCAGGTAATTGTTTTTGTTCCTGATCACTAATGGTTTCCTTTTACTCCTCCCCATACAAGGTTCATTACTATTCATTTGCTAGGTATAATAGAGACTACGATCAAACTCTAGTACCCCAGCAATACAGGTATTACCTACTTGTTTCTTTCATTCCAACAACTTTTATCTCCGTTACAGCAATCTATGTTTAAATTAGTATATCTTTTGACACAGCTACTATATTCTCATTGCCTTTAATATCATGGCTATACAACTATATCTATTGTTAATCCAGCATGTAGCACATTCTTAATAGAACAATTTAAACAGTTGGCTGAGTTTATAAACCCTCGTATTACAGACCATCTAATTTTGGAAAAGGATTATTATGAAACTGAATCAATAATAGGCCTCTTACTTACTGTGTCTATTTCATCATTAAACCCTTTATAGTTGTCTCCAAGTCAACCGAATCTCCATCAAAGATACCAGACATGAAATTTGAGACACTTCAGTAAAATCCATTATTTCCTATAGTGACAAATATACTGCCCACTTTTCAACATTCAGCAAAAATCTTTTAAATCTCCAGTTCTAACTAGTTTGCAGCTAATCTATATAGAGTGCCTAGTGGTGATTTAATTTTCCTTACCCTTTACTCTTAAGCTAACACACACCATAATTCTTGAGGTATCACAAGGAAGGTTCTCTCAGAAAATGCGTTTGGCGCCAGTATATTTGAGAGAGTAAGAAGCTCAATACTCAAAGTTTTACTCCATATGTTGTCCTCCTGCTCCTGCCAGGGGTAAAATGCTCCCAGTTCGGACCGGCTTGGGTGAGTAGGTAGCGATGGCGGCAGGCAGTTCGGAGAACCAGTAGCAAAAATCCCTGCCCCCACTCCCCATGCCCAGCTGAGCCACGCAATCATCAGAGGCTTTTTTTTTTTTAAATGGCTCTGACGAGCCAAGCTCTGACGATCCCAGCTGAGTTGCCTGCAGATCAGGCAACTCAGCTGGGATCGTCAGAGCCATTTCTTTTAAATGGCGCTGACGATCCAAGCTCTGACGATACCAGCTGAGTTGTCTGCCAATCAGGCAACTCAGCTTGGATCGTCAGAGCCATTTAAAAGAAAAAAAGTTTTTTCTTTTAAATGGCTCTGACGATCCAAGTTCTGACGACCCCAGCTGAGTTGCCTGATCGGCAGAGGGTTTTTTAAAAACCCTCTGATGATCAGGCAACTCAGCTGGGATCGTCAGAACCTTTTGAAAGCATTTTTTTAACATGGTTTTACACGTAAAAAATGGTTTTAAAAGTAAAAAAAAATTGGCCATGCCCACCAGTCATATTACCCACTACCACGAAGCCACGCCCACAGAACCGGTAGTAACAAATTTTAGATTTCACCACTGGTTCCTGCCAAAATTATCAACAATAGTTCTTGTGTGAGGTGTTAGCAACTTTTCTTGTGGGTTTAATGTTTTTCAGTGCTCAGTCATTCTCCTGAGGATTAAAGAATTTAGGCAAAAGTATTCCATAAAAAGGTCTCCCATCTCTTTCATTAGCAGGCAAACATATGGATAAATATTATAAAGACTGTGGCTCAAAGATAATGACAGTTCAGAAGACCTACATCATCATGCCTGATTCTGAGTCTCAGATCTCCTTCAACAGGCACAAAATTGAATACAGGACATTCCCTATGACAGTGAAGATGTATTTAATATTAAAACAACAATAAATGAGGGGAAATATAGTCACACACGTTCTATCAGGATTTCAGTGTATGTTTTTTTAATCTCAAATTTCATCCTATAAGAAAGGTGGAATTTTTTATCCATATCTCAACCTAGACAGAGACCACAGAAGAAATGAGCAGAATTGCATTTTGAAAAATTTTTAAACACAGGTGGTCAATAGCAGCGCCAGCAATGGCATCAATGAAAGTGCTCTGAGAGGACAACGCTATATTTTTTTAATCTAGACATGCTTTCTCCAATCAGATTAGGTAGATTTTAATCGTTTTCTTTTTCCTTTTTCAATACGTGGGAGAAAACGGATCATTTGATCCTCCGAATTGTACATAAAGAATCTGCAGGTAAGTTTTGAGGATCAATACCACCTTATTGTTTTTAGAACACATTTGTTGAAATAGGCTGGTCATTCTCTTAATAAGAATGACTTCAGATAGAGAGGGACCATGTCTTATCCTTAATCTAAGGGAATTCTGCAACTTTGTATAGTCTTGTTGATTTTAAATAGTATTCTTAACCCTCAACTTCTTCTTAGGCCAGGACAATTGGTTGGCTTAGTCTACAATATATCCTATTATATAGGTAAAGGTAAAGGTTCCCCTCACACATACGTGCTAGTCATTCCCAACTCTAGGGGGCAGTGTTCATCTCCGTTTCAAAGCCGAAGAGCCAGCACTGTCCAAAGACGCTAATTGTAGTATTATATAATACATGTTCAATTACAATTATAATGTAATTTTAATACTATTTTTCCATCTTAATATAGGTCTGTTATTCCTGTTCAAAGAACGTCACTACTATATTGAGAACATTTATGAAATATATGGTAATAGCTATTGCATAGCTTTAGCTTCAGTGGGATTGATCTCTCTTAGCATCAATAATACAGTGCTATCGATAATACTCTCAATTAGTCAGAGATAATTCAGGTTATTCTTTTCTTTTATTTCAGCTTGCATAAACATAAACAAGTCTTATTTGACAATGAGTCAGACTCTTCAATTCATAAGACTCAAAAATGAAGCAGGACATTTCTTTCACCAAACTATCTCTGTGATAAACATAGAGTCTTTAATCCAAGTATAAGAAATCCTGGAGATCTGAAGGTTCAAGTCACCAACACACCCATCTTCATAGATTGATGTTGTCTCCATTTCCACTTTGCTGATAAGTAAACCATGTATGTATTGTCAGACCTGGAAGCCATCTTTTATATTTGGGTCTTCAAGCCTGCCACATATTCTTCTATGGAAAAATGGGAAGGGGGATTGCATAGAATATGGGTGATATGTAGTATGTAGTCAAAATAATATTCCTTTCTCAGAGAGTCAAGGGTGCATTGCCCTGGCACCTGGAGTCAGATGACTGAGAGGTGTGTTCCAGTTTGGATGGTGGATGATTGGACCATGGGATGGACATGAGGGTGCTGGGCAGTGACTTGAACTTTTACTTAGGTGGGGAAAACCTGGAAACTTTCAGATTCAGGTTTTCTCAGATGTGCCAATATGACATCTCTAATAAAAGTAACTTTGAGGAAATTCAAGCCTCAGAGTTTTCTTTTGTTGTGGGTGTTACCTGGAACCCTGACATGTATACTGTGACATCAAAATACTCTCAGATGGTACCATTGTGATGATATCAAGTTTCAGGGACTATTTAGACTTGATTTCCTAGCATGGACCTCTTGAGAATGTTCACATTTTTCAAAATCTTCTTAGCAGATATCACTGTACAGAAAACAAAAGCCCACAGCCTTCTTTTTTTAAAAAAAAAAATCACAAATAAAATCATCAAAGACTGACGTAACAACAGAAACAAATAAAAGCATTAGAGAGTCCCTCAGCAAGATGAGGTTTGGAAGCAAAGGTTATCATGGGCAACTACAGGAATCTATTGGTTTTGTCAGACTGATGAAAGCAGCCCTGCAAACTCACACCTATCTTTCCATTTTTGTGCATGTGTGCAATGTTGCAATACAAGTATAAATAGGATGGAGCTTATATCACAGTGATGGCTAACCTTTTCTGGACCGAGTGCCCAAAGTGTGCACATGCATGCATTCCCCGGCACATATGCGTGGGAATGTGTGCATGTGTGCCCGAACCCCCAAAATGCAACGCATGTATGCCCCCAGCATGCAGCCCACCCCCGCATGCACATGCAGCCCCCCCCCACATATGCCCTGCCTTCTGCGCCTGCATGCACGGGCCCCCCACATGCACTCCGTCTCATGCATGCAAGTGTGGGGCCTCCGCATGCACTCCACTCCCCCGCCCCTACGCATGTGTGGCAGAGACCCGAAGACCAGCTGGCTGGAGGGAGGAGCGTGCGCATGCACAGCAGAGATGAATTGAGGCAACAGCTTGCGTGTCATCAGAGAGGGCGCTGAGTGCCACCTCTGGCACATGTGCCATAGGTTCGCCACCATGGTTATATCACAAAGTTCCAACACTACTTTCATTTAGCTGCTTGATGTTCTCGCAGTATTCCCTTTTCTAACAAAAATCATGGCTAAAATGTATAAATATTAATCTGACATCATCAATATTGCTTTTCTGAATCAAAGTAACCAAAGGTTCCAGTGCTGCTGTATCTATACAAGATTTACAGAATGTTCCCAATTTCTCCAAATTAAATATCTATGAAAGAGGAAGCAATTTGATACCTGAACTTTCAGGTTTTATAGTTCGTGGCCTTGGGAATCCATTACACAAATTGCTCACATCTGACCTTGCAATAATTTTACAAATAGCTTCTAAGCCATTGACTCTAAAGATCTTAGAGAGCAAAGTGGCATGTTTTCTTTGCCTTTGTTCTGGCTTCATTCTCTGTAAATATCATTTTGCAATTTCAGCTCTTTTTGCTTTCTAAAGTGTCATTTTCTTCTTCTATAGAGAATTTAGCAAATCCTTCCTCAACTGAAGCCCGTTTTCTGATGACTACCCTGTTTCCCCTTAAATAAACAACCCCTGATAATAAGCCCAATCGGGCTTTTGAGCGCATGCACTAAAATAACCTCCCCCCCGAAAATAAGCCCTCCTCGAAAATATTTAAACGCATGCGCAGTTTATTGCCATTTCCTCTGGTTTCCTCCATACACCCCAAAATAAAAAGACCTCCCTGAAAATAAGGCCAAGTGCTTATTTCGGGATTAAAAAATATATAAGACAGGGTCTTATTTTCAGGGAAACACGGTACATGGACATGTCCACTGTGCCTTCTTCCAGTCTGATTCAGAATTCTGATCTAGATTTCTTGATATTGTCTCCTCCAAATACCAACCCAGATTTGATCCTGCTTAGCATTTTCAAGATCAGTCAAGGGCAGGTTTTAATTTCCACCTGCTAATGACCTTAGTAATGTATTAAGCAGTTATGAAACCTTTTCATGTTCAGTGAAGTTATTGTATTGTTTTTCTTATAATCCCTTATTCAACATTTTCTCAAAGGGTTAAAAAATCTGATCCACTTTGGGTCTTTTACTTTAATTTAGTTTCTCTGCATTTATAAAGAAGTCCTTCACATTTCGGCTTCAAGAAATCATTATTTGTTGGACTTCAGGGTACCATCTGCCTGAAAGGCCAATGGGTTAACAGCTATTGTAGAATGGGAGAAATTTCATCCCAAGGGTTAAGCATAAGTTAAAGCAAGATTTACATCTGATCCATCAATCAAACCCAAATCTACCAATCAACATCAGATGTCATCAAAGCAACAACAAAAAAAAAACACCAAATCCTGAGAAGGCAATCTGAACTATGAACATTTTCTCTCAGGTGACCTTTAAAAAGAGCAAATTCTTTTGAGATACCATTTGGGAATTGTGATTTAGGAAATATTTAACCGTTTAGGAATTATTAAAAGCTAGATGAAAATCAGAGTCTTGTGCTTATTGGAAATTGAACTGAATTGAGGTGTCTTCACTAGCCTGTGCTATGCTAGCATATGATTTTAATTACCACTATTTTGGTATTGTATTCTTGGCAAGAAAGGGGTGTGTGTGTGTGTGTTTGTTTGCTTGTTTCTGGCAAGAAAAGTCAAGGAGATGTTTTATTTCCATAGGCAAGCACACCTTGTTACAACAATTTTACTATTTTTATGAAGAAAAAGTGGTTCATCGTCAGAATATTAATTTCTTACCTAGGTTTGTGTCTTCTTTATGTAAAACAGGACACAAAACCCCATATTTTTTTTCCATCTTTACAATTGCTAATTGTTGGTTATTCAAAAGTGCTTACTTGTTCCTTTGCCAGATATCCCAAATTTGTAACAATCAAAAATGATTGATTTGTCAGACCATTTCCAGCAAGAGAAATATCTATCACATCAGTGGTGGGTTGCTCCTGGTTCGGACCGATTCGCAAGAACCAGTAGTAAAACCGGTGGGAGGCTCTGCCCACTGCCCCGGATGTTGTCATAAGCTATCTGCGCACGTGGATGTCATCATAGGCAAACGAAGCGAGCACGATCCCATTGCAAACTGGTAGCAAAGGTAAGTAGAACGCACCCCTGTACCACATCACTGGGGACTGCTAATTGAATTACTCTTACTTCTGGAGGACCACACTCCCAAGACAGTGACACAACTTAAAATCCTTTGCAGAAGCACTTTCTTCCTGACCTTTTTTAAGCTGGGAAACTGGATTTGAATTACAATGCTCATTAGACACTAGCAGGGGTGGGATTCAGCCAGTTCGGACCAGTTCGGGCAAACTGGATGTTAATTTTAATCTGGTTTGCCGAACCAGTTGTTCCAAGGACTGGCTGACCCTGCCCACCCTACCCCGCCTCTCCCAGGAGTCTCCATGTGGCCCATTTTGGATGCCAGGAAAGTGCAGGGCACATGCAGAGGCTCTGGGGGGGGGGGGGGGAAATGGACCTACTGGATGTCTGGGGGAGGCTGTTTTCGCCCTCCTGGAGGCTCCAGGAAAGCATCTGGAGCCTGGGGAAGGTGAAAACATCCCTCCATGGAGTGCAGGAGGCTGTGTCGGCCATACCCCCATGGCCACACCCACCCAGCAACCAGGCAGCGAACCGATTGCTGAAATTTTTGAATCCAATCCCTGGACACTAGTGGTTAGATACTAAGGAATATTTGGATGCGACTTTGGGGCAATCTGTGACTTCTTTCATCCTGAGTTCCCTCATAAGTAAATAAGGTTTGTTACTCAGCCATATGTGCACCTCAAGGAATAACTCAGTCTGTTTATTTTTAAAAAATGTTTTCAGTTATTTATCCTGTATTTCTTCTGCCATTGTATCATTTTCCAATCAGCTAACTCATTTAAAATCCCATGCCTGCTTCATACATTTCCAACATTGATCATCTTGGAATTACACTGAAATACATTTATATTCAGTTTACTTCCAGCACAATATTCTTCACAAATGTCTAAGATATACAGAGACCACTGTAAACCTCTGTGCTGAATATCATGCAAACTACAGCATTAAAACAGATAAAATTGGTGTCATTCAGGAAAAAGTCTGATCTAACTCTATGCCCAGATCAAAGTGTGATTTAAAAACAAAATGCCATTTGCTGTAATTTAGCATGGGAAAAACACACAGCTGTAAATGTTTGTTTTTCTGCAGAATAGAATGAAATCCTCAGGCAAGCTAACCCTTTATGAGGGAGTGAAGTCTGCCAAATTTCATACAAATCACAACAGGGTTTTTCTAAGCAACACTCTTATAAACCAAAGCTTTAATATGACAGGGTTTTTGTTTTTTTAAAAAAAAAAGAAAGAAAGAAAGAAAGAAACTGTTGCTTTCAGATAGAATATGATGAAATATATTTGATAGTAGCCCCTTCTTTGGAAAATACTTTCTGCCAAATGTCAAGCAGATGTTTTGTGGGTATTTTGTAAGTTATGGTGATGCCTATTTCTGCACGTGATGCAGTGGAGAGCAGGAACCTGAGGCAGAATTATATAGGATTAATTTGATAAACTTTCCTTTGAAATCAATCAACTGCTATGCTAGTCGTTCCCGACTCTAGGGGGCAGTGCTCATCTCCGTTTCAAAGCCGAAGAGCCAGCGCTGTCCGAAGATGTCTCCATGGTCATGTGGCCGGCATGACTAAACGCCAAAGGTGCACGGAATACTGTTACCTTCCCACCAAAGATGGTCCCTATTTTTCTATTTGCAATTTTACGTGCTTTCGAACTGCTAGGTTGGCAGAAGCTGGGACAAGGTTACCCAGTTATGTGGCACTAGGGATTTGAACCACTGAACTGCCGACCTTTCGATCAACAAGCTCAGGATCATAGCCACTGAGCCACCTGCAAGCAGTATTATACAAAGCACCAAAAGGAGCAAGAACTATAAAGCCAAAGAAATTAAATATATAAGAAAAATAAAAGTAGCCAAGCCTATGTAATAGTAACTCCATTAACCATCTTTCCATATCTTTCTATCTATCATGTCCACGTAATTATTACTATAATGAATGTCTTTTGTTCTTTAAATTTCTCATCTCCTTCTGAGATCTCAGTAATTTCATTCAACCACAACTTTCCCAGTCTTCCCTTTCTTCTCAGTCCATTCATTCTGTGTTAGTATTTTTGTTTTGTGATGCAATTCTCACTCATTCCTTCTATATCAGGAGTCCCCAACCCCACCCCACCCGGGCCAAGGCTCACTACTGGGCCCTGAGCTATTCAGAAATGTCCCACAGAAGCAATGGGCGAGTGTGTCTGTGTGTGCGCATCCTTACTTGTATGAGCAGCAGGTGAGCACATATGCTCATACTCCATTTGTGTTAGCAGCGGGTACAAATGGAGCTATGCGCATGTGCACACCCTTGTTGGCTCCTCATATGGAACCATCCCCTCTCCCCCTTCTACCGGTCTGCAAAACCAGAGAGGATGAGGAATTCTGTTCTATATGACCAAAGCACCACATTATATTTCATAGAATCCTAGGGCTGGAAGCAGAGGTGATATTCAGCGGGTTCTGACCAGTTCTGGAGAAACGGTAGTGGAAATTTTGAGTAGTTTGGAGAATCGATAAATACCACCTCTGACTGGTCCTGCCCCCATCTATTCTCTGCCTCCCAAGTCCCAGTTGATCGGGAAGAAATGGGGATTTTGTAGTAACCTTCCCCTAGAGTGGGGTGGGAATGGAGATTTTACAGGATCCTTCCCCTGGAGTGGAGTGGGAATGGAGATTTTACAGTATCCTTCCCCTGCCATGCCCACCAAGCCATGCAACACCCACCAAGCCACGCCCACAGAACCGATAGTAAAAAAAATGAATCCCACCACTGGCTGGAAAGGACTCTGGAGGTCTTCTTATCTAACCCCAAGGCAGGAATCCTTATACCATCCTGGACAACTCACTGTCCAATGTTTTCTTGAAAACCTCAAGCAATGGAGCACCCATGATTCCAGAAGGCAAACTGTTTCATTGATTAATCATGCTCACTCTCATCATTTCAGGGATCTCCCTCTGATGAGTTTCCATCCATTGCTTCTTGTCCTGCCCTCAAGGATTTTTCTTTCTTTTCTTTCTTTCCGTCTTTCTTTTTTATTTTCTTGTTTATTTATTGATTTCATGTTTCTAAACTTCCCATTTCCTTTATAGATATATTTTTTTGATACTGATCACAACTTTTATCCATGTTCATTCATACTATTCACACTTTTCTTTTTTATGAACATAACAATCTGCTTCTACTGTATTCAACTTACATCTGACATATTTAATCAGTACATAAAGCATGCTCTTATACATAGCTACCTTAGCTTCTTCGATAAACATTTGTTCCTTTTTAATACTAGATTAGAGAAATTCTGCTATTCTTTTTTAAAAAATGCATTGCCTGTGTATAACCTGCAAGAATTCAGTCCAATTTTCTTGTAAAACACAACTACTTTGCCTTTGATACATTAATTCTCAGACTGTATCTCTCATTGTATCATCCAATCTATCTAACATTTGTTGCAAATCATTCATATTCTTAGCCCATGACATGAAATCTATATAAAAATACAACTGCATTCAATCCACAGCCAATGTATTTCTAACATCACCAAAGCAATTTTATATATTTAGCCAGAAATACAGTAAACAACAAAGATGCTTCTTTTTCTTACTCTCTGCTTAGAATTCGTCCATTTCCTAACCCTTCTATTTGTGCTCAGGCATGTTATACTTTCATCATATTTTTTTAGCACATCGTGTCTGTTATCACATTCAACAACCAACCTTCAACTCCATATTCATGCAAAACCTAACTTGGACTGATTCATATTATCCTACACGTTTGCTAAATCAAAAACACAATTCACTCTCACATATATATGTAAATAACAAATGTATTATCTGCTTTCCTAAGACCTATTTTTTTGCAGTGTTTTTGAGCTCTAGAGAAGCACATTATGACTGGAGAATTCACTGAAGCCCAGAAGAGGGAGAGAGAGAGCTAGAGAAAGAGAGATCTGTTTCTTCCATCACAAGAAGATGGAAATCTAACCTGTCCCACTTGTTTATTTTGACTTGGGGGGGTTGCTTACGAACTTTCATAATATAGGAACAAAAATACTTTGTTTTTCACTTATCTGAATTTAGCAAAGCCAAAATGTATCTTTAATTTCAGTGTTCCTTAGTGTTTCTCAGAAGCCAAGCAGTCTAGTTTGAAGAGTTCTACAGCCATTTTTTTAAAGTTTCCCTAAATACAATGTATTCATTGGAAAACATCCTGATGTTGGGAAATACTGAAGGCAAAAAGAGAAGGGAATGGCAGAGGATGATATGGTTAGATAGTGTCATAGATGCAGTAGGAATGAGTTTGAACAGATCCTAGGAGACAGTGGAAGACAGGGGGACCTGGCATGCTGCGATCCATGGGGTCACAAATATTGATTTAGCGACTAAGCAACAAAATACATGTAGTAAATTGTTACAATGTCCTAAGGTGTTAGCTATTCACATACTTGGCTTCCTATGGCATTGTGCTGCCCTTAGCTGCAGGACTGGGTTGTCCTCCGGCCCTGGAAAATGTTCTAAGGAAGTGTCATCAACTATTGGAAAGCAAACCTAGGACCATGACTGTTGTGCTTTATAACCAAAATTGTCTTATCTACAGTTCCAAACCATCAACTCTAGACAAATCAATGATGTGTCTCAGAGAATGTGTATCAAAGAATGAACATATACAGTAAGTAGTCTTTACAGGAGCATCTTCCAGTTTATAAACGGAAGAAAACCTGCAGCCTCAAAAATCATACCTACAGAAAATTAATACCCAGTAAAACTCAATGGGTCTTCTCTGCATTCTAAACTTCAAAATCCAGAAATACTGAATGCAAGTTTCCAGTTAGAGTGCAAGAATACTTTCCATGCATGCATTGGTATGATTCTTGATCCCAAAATATTTGAATCACCATTACTTTCAGATGTGAACTGTAAAATTACGTAGATTTCATATATTACCCTTCTTTTGTTTTGTTTTGTTTTGTTTTGTTTTGCTTTGTTTTTTGCAAAAAATATCCCCACAAAATGTAGAATTAAAAACCAAAATACATTTATAAAGAAAGAAAAATAGTATGTGTGTGTTGTGCATGCATACATGCACATCTACATATAAGATTGCAAGAAGAAATGCAAACGTTTAACTATGCACACTGGATATATCTGAATAGAAAGTCATTTGTGCAAACAGAACATAATCCTCCTTGAAATACACAGGGACAAGTTGCTTTTGACTATTCATATTTCAAAGACCTCAGCATCTCAAACTAAATATATTTGCTGCTCAAATGACAAAACCGGTGCAAATGTTTCATATGCAGCCAGAAGCTATCATTGCAGCAGCTTTGGATGAGGCTGTTCCATTTTTCAAGATTTTTCAGATACTTTATGGGCTCTGGGTTGCTATCTCTGCAAAGATAGATTCAATAATAAACGCAAGGCATCATGTTGAACAGCCCTGCTTTACAATTTATTATTTGTAATAAATCAGTGTTTTTAGATGTTGCTTCAAACACTGATTTTCAAATACAAGATATACCAGTCCTGAAATGCTCTGTGATTTTAATATGCAAACCTCCTACCGAGATGATGTCTCATTTTAATTATTGTTTCGGTTTAATGGGTTTTCATTAAATTAGAGGATACAGCAATTACTAGGGTGAACAGCTAATGTTTCAAAGGTAAGCTCTCGTGGCTCTGCAACAACAGAGAAACATAGAAGAGGAAAGCATATTACAAAATAATGCTTCTCCTTTGCAAAAGTATACAAAATTAGCCAGATGTTTTTGGGATTTAAGGATCCCATCCTAATGTGCAAACTTATAAAACCAGTTCAGCCCTCTGCATTTTTATCTCAACGGATAATTGAAAATAATGAGGCAGCATAAAAATATATTCTGCATTTTTTCAAGACTTTACTAAAATGTAAAGATTGTCAGTCAAACCCATTAGTTCCAAGTAAACTTCTGAAATTATTCAGAGTTCACCCTTTATGTTCTTTCCTTCTTTTTGTTAGTAAAAAAGCAACTACATTTGCTCTTTGCTTATTCAGGAAATCAGGGTCTTATAGTATATTGGCCATCTGCTCCAAATCAATTCTTTTCTGGCTCAGGGGAAGTATATACCACAGTTCCTGCCCATATAAGTGCCTTGTGACTCATAGTTTAATGTTAATTTCTGCCTAGCAAGCTGCCCTAGTATGTTGGGTCCTCAGAATTCCAAGTCCTAAATATCAATAGGAATGGGCAAATAATGTAATAGAAGAAATACTTTTTACATGAGTTTTAATCAATGGATTTTCTTCTCTTTTGGGGATTTTAATTTTTAGCTCCCTTGAGAATCCAAGAGTTGAAAGGCAAAGATATTCTGAAAACGATAATCAAATGTGATAATTCTTTCACATCTGAAAGAAGATAATTCACTTTATAGCAAGATTTCATCATTGGCATCAGTTTTTGCTCAAGATAGTAGCTCAGTTCTTCAAGCAGAGATTCAGGAAATTCTGTTTAGAAAGCCTGTGCTTCGGGATTATTTATACCTTTGGGATCCTTGACATGAAATATCCCGACTTTAAGTTAAATTTGTTTGACTTTCTCCTGTTACTATAGGATTTGGACTTTTTTTCAGTATGTTCAGAAAATTTCTATAGGCCATATCTGTCCCAGACTAGCAAATAGAACCATAACTCCTACATGCCTAAGATTCTGTTATGGGACATTAGGAAATCAGATTTTCAAGGTGTTTAACCTTAATAGCTCTAAAGTGAATGAGCTACAGTTTCCTAGGTGGGCTGACAGGGAAATAAAGTGGAGATTTGTACAGCAAGCACATGACTAAGAAAAGGGAAGAGTCAGAAGAAAGAGAATTGAGGAAAAGAAAATGTTGACTGATTGCAAATTGTTGATTGCTCACTGGGTATGCTTGGAGTAGAACTTTCCGCTGAGCTAGTTGAGGCTGTTTTAAGGGATATATAAAGATTCCAGTTTCCAAAAAAACCCCAACCTAAATGAACAAATAAAAGTTCTGCAAGAGACATGAAGAAAGAAAAGAGCTCTTCCCTTCCCACTAGAACACAGAAACTCATGGATTTATGATGTTACTTGTGCATACCTATTATAAGGACATTCCTGTGTCACAGCATTATATATTAGTTGCAGTTTCTAGAAGGTCTTTAAACCCAGCTCATGTACATTGCATTACAGAAATTAAACTGGCTGGGTGACTTAGGGCCAGTCCCCCTCTCTCAGCCCAACTCACTTCACAGGACTGTTGTTATGGGGGGAAAATAGGAGGAGGAAGGAGTGTTAGGTATGTTCACCATCTTGAGTTATTTATAAAAATAATAAAGACACGATTTTTAAAAAATCTAAATCTAAAATCTAACTAAGGCATGAGTGGTCATGAGCAGGACCTTCCAATACAGAAAATAATGCAAGTGGGTCACAAAATAGAGTTATTCAAAGGTCCTCCTGGTCGCAGATCCTCAAGTAAGGGCACTGACTCCTAGAGAAGCTCCAAATCTTTATCATAATCACAATCCAGAATCAAAAGATCCTGGCAGAACTGAATTTAAGCTTAAAGCTAAACAAACTACATTTTAGAGCTCACAACATTCCAGAATATCCATTTTCTGATTTTGCAAATCTTATTAATGTAAGATTAATTACTTACATTAATAAAAGTGATCCTGGTTACATATTTTGTTAGCATTTTGTTGTATATGTAAATATTCCAAACCCAGAACATCAACTGCCATTCACACACACACCTCACTTCTCTGCAGCATTACTCCTCCTGTTACCAAATCAATCAAGATAAAAAGAATCACAATTTTCAGTATGTTAGCTAGAATATGCCCTTCTCCCTCATTTCAGTTTAGTGCCAGTAGAAAAGTCAGCAGCAGCAATCCAGGTGTCCCCAAATCCATAACAATTTCCTTTATTGTCCAATCTGAAATAAGTTCATAACTTCATGCCTATTCTCAACCTCCTCAGAAGCCACAAATGAAAGATCTGAAACCACTATCAGATGGTATGAATAAACAATCCAGATTCTGGCCTCCCTGAGTCCTCCAAGTCCTGGTGAAATATGAAAGAGACAAGATCAGGGGTGAGATGCTCCTGTTTGGACTGGTTCGGCCGAACCGGTAGCAATGGCAGCCGGTGGTTCGGAGAACCTTTAGCGATGGCGGCATGAGGCTCTGCCCACCCGCCCGGTCGTTATTAAAACCAGGAAGTAACCTGTTTTTTATCCTCTGCACATGCGCAGAAGAGTGCGTAGAGGGTCCAAGTATGCATTTGACACATACACGCAAGCGTGTGGTGCATGCACTTCCAAACCGGTTGGGAAGGTAAGTAGATTTCACCACTGGACAAGATGGCTCACAATGAAGCAAGTCCACATACAATGCTGGCTGATTCATTCACAATACCTGTAAACAACAACTCTTCCACTTATGCCCCATACCAGCAACTAAGCCCTCTGCATCACCAAGGGCAGATATACAGTATGTCCTCAGGATCACATATGTTACATTCCTTTTTCTCCTTGAAGCCAAGAATTACATAACCTGCAAGGGCAGGCTGATTGTCCTTCTAGAAGAACTAAAGATGAATCTGTCAACCCACCATCTTATCATAGAGGATTATGAATTTGTGCATAGGACACATTTGAGGAGCAATAAGAGAACCAAGGCATGCTCCAGAATTTAAAAGAAAGCCAAGCAAAGGGGATGGAGAGATGAAGCCAAGTGACACAAAAGACCAAGCTTGTCAAAAAGAGCTCATTTTCTTTGGAGCTTCAGAGTAGATTCTAGAACCTCCCTACTAACGATGTTTCTAGCCCCTGAAAAAAGAACTGCCTCAAATCGCATAGACTAAAGAAGAGACGTTTGCAGGCTGTGAAAGGGGAAGGATTTCTGCTTTATCCTGAAAAGATAGAATGGTAATAATTTGGACACACCCATGAGTTGGGACTGAAGATGCATTCTGCTGGCAATGTATCCTGAGAAAAAAGACTCTCAAACTCTTTAAACATTATTGACAATTTTCCTTTTCTGCCAGTTCACTTGGGAACAAATGACGCAGCCTGAAAGAACTGACAGGAATTATGAAACACTGAAGAGGACCTTGAAGGAATGGAGCCTCAGGGTGTATTTAATTTTTTTTTAATTTGATTTTATATGCCGCCCTTCTCCGGAGACTCAGGGTGGCTTACAATGCGTTAAGCAATAGCCTTCATACTTTTTTTGTATATTTATACAAAGTCAGCTTATTGCCCCCACAAACTGGGTCCTCATTTAACCTACCTTAGAAAGGATGGAAGGCTGAGTCAACCTTGAGCCTGGTAAGATTCGAACCTGCAGTAATTGCAGGCAGCTGTGTTAATAACAGGGTGCTTTAAACCACTGTACTACCAAGGCTCTTTTTTACTTGATTAACTTTTTTACTTTTTTACTCTTTTACTTGATTAAGCACAGGAAAATAAAGAATAACATTGGGAAAATAAAGAATAACATTGGGAGCAAACAATTGGCCACATAGATGTTGCCAATGAGAAAGATTTGAATTATTTAATGGGACCCATTTCATATAATGCTTGTTTTAATTCGAGGAGTCACATGAAGTCCATTTGGAACTGAGATGCTTACAAATTCAATACAATAAATAAAATAGTCTATGAGAAACTCCTGCAAATGAATGGGCTGCCTCTCATGAGAGATAAGAAGAATGTATTTGGAAGATACCCCTAGAACTTGATCCAGAGGGCTTTATAATTAATCCTATGAGGGAGACCAGAAGCCAAGTAATGAGAATGGGAACAATATACAAGAAGTGGAGGCAGCCAATAACCACATAAATATAGAAAAAAATGATTAAGTTATATGACAAAGGTTTCAACAGCTACTAAGAAATGCACAGAGCATGATAAGAGTGAGAATTCTTCCAGGCATATATGATATAGAGGGCATTAGTGACTTGTGGTAGAATGAAATTCATGTGTAGGATGCAAGAACTGAAGAGTGCAACTTACTCAAAAGGCTGGACAAAATTTACGCATGAAGGAATGCACAGATGAGCAGAAATTTTGCAGCTCCATTTAGGATCTCTGCGGAGTCCTGGAGGCAGAGTGCCAGAAGGACTGGAGAAGCACAAGAGTTGCCTTTATCTTCACAAAGAGTAAAAAAAAAAGATGTTCTTTGGAAAACTAGAAAGACGTCAAATGATGTGATGCACATCTCTCTATTATGCTTGTTCAACATATTTCTAAATTACTTGAATGAGAGGCGGAAAATACAAGTATCAAATTTACAAATGACACAAAGATAGGGAATATTAAAAACATCTTAGAAGGGCAGTATTGAGGTTTAGCGGGGGGTCCTTACAAGCTGGAATAATGCAAAGAAATCAACAAAATGAATTTCAATGCACTTGAAATTTGAATTCTTTTGAATAGAAAAAAGCAACAGCATTATGGGCAGCAATAAATATTGAAAACAACTGTGTGTTTTCAGGGATATAAACTGAACATGAGCTAATAATGAGATTCAACTGCAAAAAAAAAATAGCTAATATATTCCTTCTTGCATCAACCGAAGTGTAATGTCAAGTTCAAGAGAAGTCTCTCTTGAAGTTTCTGTCTAGTCTGCAATGGCTGCATAATTTTAGAATATTGCTTCCCATCACAGGCATATTTTAGGAGACTGACGAACTGGGGTGCGTCCATGGGATAGTAAGAAAATTATGATGACTGGAAGGAAGTACTTATGAATTCTAGATACTGGATATGATTAGCCTGAAGAAGGGATGATTGTGGAGACATATGATTGTTCTCTTGAGGTATAAGAAAGGCTCTAATATAGAAGATGGGCAGAGCAGAAAAGAGAACATGAAACCAGGGAGTCAAATTATAAGGGACCCCATTTGTGTTATATTTCAGGAAGAATTTCTCAATGGTAACAGCGGTTCAATAGTGGAACAAACTGTTAAACAGAGGCTGAATGATCATATTTGGTTACTGCTTTTTTTAATAGAATAGAATAGAATTTTTTTTATTGGCCAAGTGTGATTGGACACACAAGGAATTTGTCTTGGTGCATATGCTCTCAGTGTACATAAAAGATACATTCATCAAGAATCATAAGGTACAACACTTAATGATAGTCATAGGGTACAAATAAGCTATCAGGAAACAATATCAATATAAATCGTAAGGATACAAGCAACAAAGTTACAGTCATACAATCATAAGTGGAAGGAGATGGGTGATGGGATGGTGATGCTGTAGTGGTTGATTCTTGAAATGGGCAGGAGATGGATGGATAATCTTCAGATCTTTTCAATTCTTTAAAAACTATATATGATTTTTTAGTATCCTACCATGCTTTTATAGCTGCAAAAAAGCATAGTAAATTGTAAATGCTATTACTAGAAATATTCATATTACTTATACAGTATAACTGCTGTATTAACTGATATGAGCACCTTTATTCACGCAAATGCTTTCCAAAATAGTAGCATTCTCACTTGTATCTAGGGGCTGTACCATATATTTCCATAGTCTCAGTGACAGTTTTTCAAATTAAGATGCTCTTGAAGTGAAACAACCTGTTGATCTCTTAAATTAGATGTTTACTCCTTTGCCAGCAGAAGCGCTCGAGAAGTCACGGTATTACTAAAAGTGCATCATCTGCTCTTAAATCATGAGTTAATCAAATTACATGCCTTGTTAACTAATTAATTAGTTAACACTTTACTGTTATTGCTCACAAGGTGTAGTAATTTTATCACTCCCTAAGTAATGCTGTAGTTCTTCAACTTCTTGAAAGAATGGTTTAAAAACATTTAATAAGTCGCAGAAATAAAAGAAAGACAATATAGCCAATGGCAATATGCAAAGAAAAGTGGAGGAAGAAATTATTTGCAAGACTCATTGAATATTCACTATCTTTTCTATAGAGCTTATGTCCATTTGGGAGATCTAATTTTGATCACGTTGAACATTAATGTCACACTAAATAATGAAACACTGCATTTTTTGCCAGGACCAACCCAAATGATATTTTTTTCTCTAAACAGCAGATAAATTTGAAGTTACAGCTCCATAAAACTAAAGATTTTTAGATTATCCTCCCTAAAGATTGTGACCCAACATATTGCATTTCGAAATATATTTATGAGAAAGCCTGAGATAAGCATTTGAGCATTTTTAAATTAAAAAGTACTTGTGGAGCAGAGCAAATGCATTACCAAACTTTAGACAGATGTGTGCAAATATATTTTTTGCCAGTTCTAGCTGTTCTACTAGATTCCT
This sequence comes from Pituophis catenifer annectens, assembly GCF_029215685.1. NCBI lineage: Eukaryota > Metazoa > Chordata > Lepidosauria > Squamata > Colubridae > Pituophis > Pituophis catenifer. The sequence goes on from NW_027256881.1 coordinate 264,236,696, forward strand.
GAACACAGATTGCCTGGCTAGAGAGATCCATTTTTAATTAACTTCAGGGTTAAGTGATTGCAATCTGCCGTAGGAATTTGGTTTGGAAGTTCAAATATTGCATAATGCAGTGACTAAGGAAAAGAGATAGTCTACCTCAAAGACCTATTCTGGTATCCGGTGTACCACAGCCCAGGTTGAGAGTACTTGTGCTGAGATGTAAGAGAGACAGTTTGGTGTAATTGTTAAGACATCAGGTTAGAAACTGGGAGAGCATTATTTTTAGTGCCACATTAATAAGCCAGCTAGATCAGGGGTCACCAACCTTTCGGACCTAGGGACCACTAAATTCATAATTTTCAATTCCGCGGGCCACTAATATGATCTGCCTAATGACCGGCTGGGTGGGTGTGGCTAGGTAGTCATGTGACTGGGTGGGTGTGGCCAACTCGATGGCCAACTCAATGTCACTCACATCGAGAGGTGCCTCACTGGCCTCTTCTTGCCCCTCCCCTCCTAGCCCAGGCTCCTTAGGGCCCCAACAGGAAGCAGTTGTTGGAACAGCCACCATGAGAAAGAGTTGGCAAAACAGTTCAGTTCAAATTGGATCTGATCGACAAGGAGGCTCAGCAGAAGCACCTCACTGAGGACTACGAGCATAGACTTTCCAAGCAGAGGGAAGACCTGCAGGAGTGCAAGGCCAGGTACTGGTGCCTGGAAGCTCAGTGGGCTGAAATGGTCTGTCAGTACCAGGCCATGAGGCAGTCCCACTGGAACAAGGTCCTCCAGCTCTTTGCCACCAGCGGCACTTCCCTCCAGCCTTTGCCCAAAGCCCTGCACCAGGAAGCTGAGGCAGACCCCAAGTTGGAATTTCTGCCCCCCTCCAACCCACACAAGAAGACCCCGAAGGGGGAGACTCTCTGCAACACAAATGTTCATTGCATGTATCTGGCCAGGAGCCATAGTTTGAGGACCCCTGATTTAGTGCAATATGAAAAATGCAAATAATTTTTCTGTGGACCACCAAAATTTTCTTGCAGACCACCAGTGGTCCGTGGACCACCAGTTGGTGACTGCTGAACTAGATAACCTTGCATAAGCCTTGGATTTGAGGATCTCCTTCAAACCTAGGAAGTCAGCAACTGCAAGTCACTTGCAAAAAACCTTGCCAAGAAAACTATACGAACTTGTCCAGGCAGTCATCAGGAGTCAAAAACTGATTAAAAGGCATAGATACGTACACACAGAGATTGCTGAAGACACCTTCCTCCTATTGTTAAGCTTCATCATTGAGATTTATAAATGATAACAGTTTGATAGTGCCACATTTAGTGCGTGACAGTTCTCAAAATACATTCTCACTGTTCATTTATAATTGGCACCAAATGTAGATTTTCAGTGCCTGATCTAACTTTTAGGGTTCTTCACACTGCTTTTTCTTTGAATTGCTTTTATTTCTTATTTTCTGCTATTCATGTATTCTGCCAAATTATTCCTTAATATTTTCCATATAACCATATCAATAATATACCTATATTAGAAATTGTATAGTACATTTCTCATTCAACCTACCATATATTTATACCTATTTCCAAAGTTAACTGGGCTATTTTGATGTGGCAAAGGGGATCCAAAGGCATGTGTTTTTAATGCATGCTGAAACATACTTACCAATGCTATTTATCTCAGGACTGAGGAACGTAACCAAAATAGCTATCCAAACTATGACAACACAGTGAAAAGGCTTTCAGGTATCCAAGAACAGGTAAGCCTCCTTTATCTGCATTATTTTTTTTTTCATTTTTATTCCAACTAGTTTTCAAGGTAGCTAACAAATTTTAGCAGAAATGCTAAAAATTAAAAAAAAACATAAAATACTAAATTCAGTCATTAAAAAACTACTTATGGCTTCAATTTACACACCCAATCATAAGGAAAGATAAAAGACTGTTCAATTTCCTGTTTTCTAACAGACTAATTAAACGAAAGCAAGACTCAATGATACCAATTGCTTCCCTTGGAATTGGGTAGCAAAGAGAAATATAACAAAGGGAAATCAGCATACTTATCATAAACTACTCCAAAACTCCAGATGTTGTTGCCCAGTGGTTTCATTTAGATGGTGGGCAGAATAGGACAGAAGATTCACCCACAGTCTAAGTTTTGAGCAACGGTTCTCCAACAGCATCTTCTAAACTTCTAAATACAGTGTGGCAGTTATTGCAAAACAGGCTATAAAGGGACAGTTGGGAACAATCATGTCCCAACAATCATATGAACCAGTTGACTTCATATTTTACAAATCAGTCAGCTCTTCTTCAACAGTATCATCAACCAAAGAGATGTCCTCAAGCACATTATAGCAACCAAGCTGACTCCATCAGGCATCTGGTAGGTATCAGAAAGTATCAGGGTCCCAAGTAACACCCCCAACACAAGAAGACTCCAAAGCTAGAAGTTCCTCAAAGTTCCATTTTATTAGAGATGCGATATTGGTACATCTGGGAAAACCCTAATCTGAAAGCTTCCAGGTTTTCCCCACCCAAAAGAAAGTCCAAGAGCCTTCCTCTGCACCCACATGTCCATCACATGGCCCAATCAATGCACCATCCCAACTGGAGATGCCTCCCAGTCACACCACTCCAGGTGCAGGCCAAATGTCCTTGGCTCTCAGAGAAAGGAATGTTATTATGGCTAGATATCCTTGCAACTCCATGCAATCTCCCATCCCAGTTTCCCAAAGCACTAAGTGTGGCAGCCCTGAAGATCCAAAGAAAAAGATGGCCTCCAGGGCTGACAGAAGGTGGGCAGTGCACTAATAGCCTTACCAAACACAGCAACATTGACTCAAATGTGTGGAATGAAAAGTAGAACATTTGGTTAGTGATTCAAAATTTCTATAGACCACAGCCACCCCATTGTCCTCTTGTCTAATCCTAACTTCTTGTACCATAGAATATCCTGATACATGGGGGAACAAACAAAAAAAAAAAGCACAACACAGAAAAAGCAAGTAATTATTTTTGGTTAACCTAACAATGTAAAAGGGAAACAAGAAAAAATGAAAGTCTTCTACTGATATAACCTTCAGAAACATAGGAGGAATGGACAAGAGATTGCAGTCATGATCTGCAATATTTGCATTTCTGCCTGGAAAAAAAAACCCACCTGGGGATATATTTGTATCAAAATTATAAAGAACACAAATGCATAAATTTCATGTGTGCTTTGTTTTCTGTACACCAAGGCTCGAATATGGAAAATAATCATTTACTTGAAGTCTGGACCTAGAAGAAGAAGGGAAATATAATTTTAATAGGCGTAACAAATACCTAGTTGATGCCTTCTTTGAATAAAATACAGGTAGTCCTCGATTTATGACCACAATTGAGCCCAAAATTTCTGTTGCTAAGTGAGATATTGGTTAAGTGAGTTTTGCCCCATTTTTTGACCTTTTTTTGCCACAGTTGTCAAGTGAATCACTGCAGTTGTTAAGTTAGTAACAAGGTTGTTAAGTGAATCAGGCTTCCCCATTGACTTTGCTTGTCCGAAGTTTGCAAGAAGGATCACATGACCCTGGGACACCGCAACCATCATGAACATGAATCAGTTGTCAAGTGTCTGAATTTTGATCACGTGACCGTGGGGTTGCTACAACAGTCATAAGTGTGAAAAACCGGTCAGGTTACTTTTTTCAGTGCCGTTGTAACTTTGAACAGTCACTAAATGAATTGTAAATCGAGGACTACCTGTATAGAACTGAAGGACTGAATTTGTTCAAAGGGAACATAAACAATGGAAAGATAGATGTTTTTTCTATATCTGAAAAAATCTAAAACTGGGGTAAAAGAATCCATCTATGTTAGAATTGGACAGCCCTCCCTCAACAGAAGAGTGGAAATATGACACTATCTATCTCCAGTTTACAATGCAGCCCTTGCAGCTTTTCCAAGAACTAACTGCACAACTAACTTTTCCACAACTAACTGCACTTGATTCAGGTGACCCTGAGGGCACAGATAAAAAACCCAAATGGCCTCAACAGCTCTCAGAGAGTACTAACGACCAGATCTCTGTAAAGAAATACAATCCTTCCATTCCCTCCCCACCACCATCCTAACAGAAGCTATTCTTCCATCCCCCCCATCATCCTGTTCTGCCCCAGCTATGGACCCCAAAGAATGCAGCACACACAAAGTCCGTTCAAACCTTAGATTACTAAATAAACTAGTCTTTTACAACAACGGCTGTTAATTAATTGCATTAACAGCCACCAAGAATTCAAAGAATAATAACTGAAAGCTTGGTTGGCAGAATGCCCAGAAGCAATTTGCAGGAAGCTGATAAGATAAGAAAGACAAGACAGGAAGGTATGTGAACTAAGTTGTTCTCTGCAAATTGCTTCAGTCGGTGTTCCTCTTTAAATAGGTTAAAGAAGTGGCCAATTAGCCCCAAGCCTTACTCTTGAGGAGACCTCCTCCTGAGGAGCCACTCCTGCCTTTTGGCAGCTCTGTGCACCTCTGCATCGAGAAGAGGCTCCTCCTCTTCATCCTCTTCACTTCTGGAGGTTCTGAAGGCCCTGGCTGAATCCTCGCCTCTGGCACCACATCTTCTCCAGCCTCCTCATTATCCGACTCGAGTGCCAGCTGCACAGGCTGCTGGCGCAGCACCACACCACCCTCCTCGCTGTCTGAATCAGCTACTAGCTGCACAGGCCGCGTACGGGCCACAACACATCCAGTCTCAACTGTCAGTACCTCCAGTGCTCTTTCCATCCCCCTGCCATCAGAACTGATGAAGCTTCTTAGATGAGAAGTGAAACATTTTCTTCTTCCTCCTCAAGGAAAAAACAGTCCAGTTGCCCAGCCCAGTTCTGAACTATGTTGGGGACCCCTGTCCTAGATGACTGAGAATCTCCACAGACATCTAAAACTGGGGGATCTAAAACTTGCAGAAAGGATTAAGCTTAAACTAAGTGAAGCAAAAGCAATATTTTTGCTGGTATCCATCATGAGTTAATGTTCCAACTTATTAATTGCATCTCCAGAAGAACGTTGTTTGCATCCAATCCTTATTAATCACTCTCTGAGATGTCCCATGTAAATTAAACAAGGTTATAGTGTATTCACCTCATTTTCAGATCAAAAGCAATGAATTCACATTCTTTAATGTGAATTACCACTGGCTCACAAAAACAGAGCATTGTGATTATTTATTTTGCATATATAGTAAATTGTCAATTTCATAAACTTCTTCCACATTCTTCTATGAGTAGAATATCGGTTTAGAAGAGTTTAATGATTTATCGAAAGACTCTACCAACAGAGACAACAATGGCATCAGGATCAAAGAGCTGAAACAAATGCTTAAGTGAAACAAACTACTCTTGACCAAATCAAACTTTGATTTAACCTCTACATCAGGTTGTCAAATAGAAGTAAAATGGTGCAAAGTAATACTGCAATTGCTGAACTGATCCCCAGAAAGAGCCATTCTATAAACTGCAGTTATTCTGTACAGTAAGCTTTTCAGTTATAAAAGAATCAGTTATTTTGCAATCCAGACGTCTCCATATCAATTTTCCAACATTAAGTGTTAATATTAAAACTGATTCCACCCTCTCCCCCAAAAAAAATATGGAATCCAGTATTTGCCAGGATTTTGGTAGGAATCATATACTGAAATTGAATCCAAAAGTAATGATAAATTTGAGGCTCTAATTCCAACAATAACCAAAACTAAAATCAATGTATGGTGATAATCTGAAGGTATAAATATTTAATTCACTTTTTCCAGAAGTATGGGCCTGGTGGCTCAGGAGACTGATAGCACTGTGATTAACACCAGCTGTCTGCAATTACTGTAAGTTCGAATCTCACCAGGCTCAAGGTTGACTCAGCCTTCCATCCTTTCTAAGGTAGGTAAATTGAGGACCCAGTTTGTGGGGGCAATAAGCTGACTTTGTATAAATATACAAAAGGATGAAGGCTATTGCTTAACGCATTGTAAGCCACCCTGAGTCTCCGGAGAAGGGCGGCATATAAATCAAATTAAAAAAATAAAAGTAATCCAACTCAGCACAGTGAAATTCTTGAGGGAATGGTCCTACCAGGAAAGTGTTTGCTACATTTTGTGTTGAAATCCATAAGATATTAATGCAACTTTAGATTGATCCATTATGATTAAGAATGTTTATGTTTTGCTTGACTATATTTTCAACATTGGAAATCTATAAAGCTATTAGGAAAAGTGGATATTTCATGCATGGAGGAGACTTATAACAATACATAATAGATATGTGTAAGATCTGCAATGAACATTTGAATGTCATCAAGGCTTTTAGGCATAGGAATTTGGGGGATGTTGTTTACATTCCTTTTTTTTTCTTTTTGTCCTTTAACCTGGTAAACTTTGATGTAATATTATTGTATTAAAGTTGTTTCCCTAAGTCATTTTTCTGCTTTTTTTGTTTTGCTAATTACTTTGACACAGTACAGATACTTGTAAAAACAATGTAAGACACCCAAACACTTTCTCCTTTCTTTAAGCTGTTCTCCAGTTCATATTATAGTGAATCGGAAGAAATTGTATCCTGAGAGGTCAAGACATGACAGAAAGGAAAATCTAAAATTGATTTTTCTATAAAATCTGACTTGTCAGTCTAGGTAGGAGGCAGAAACAATTAAAACTCTGGAAAATCAAACTCTGAGTCACATATCAAGGGTGGGGAGGGCAAATTCTCAGACAAACTTTTCAAAAAGATAAGGCAGTTCTTCCTTTCTTTCTTTCTTTCTTTCTTTCTTTCTTTCTTTCTTTCTTTCTTTTTTATTTATTTATTTCATGACAGGAGTGGAAACCTTTGTTTCAGAGCTGATTCAAGAATAGTCCTGATGCAGAGGCAGAGTTAGAGGCACTAGAAAACTATCCTGCTCTATCCAGGGATTAGTGGAAACTAGATATAAAATAAAAGTTTGATTTTATAGAAAATTATTTGAACTAGTACTATTTTTAGATTTCGTTCTCTCTTTGTTTTGTGTCTGCACATGCCTATTCCTAGCTGAAGAACTAATGACTAAAATAACCACTTCAAAAGTCATTGAGCTTTTTTTCCTCATTCTTCTTTGTTCTTTCAACTTCCCTCTAGTTCTTTTAACTTTGATATACATAATAAAGACTTCCATTTTTACTGATTCAGAGACTCTCGTTTTGAAAGGAATTTAACCTTAGCAGCAGCTTTTTCCTGCTCAATTAAGCTATAAAAAGGAAGGAAAGCAGAGAAAGAGATTGGCCATTGCCTACTTCTGAATAATTGAGCACCAGAAACAATTTCTCTAGGGAAAACTGGCTGGTGGCAATTATTGTTGAACAGGATGCTCCTCCCCCCCCCCCAACAAAGAGAACATGCACCAATTTATGTACCAGGCAGTGCCTAAAAAATCCCTCATGACAAAGGGGCAACCCACTACAGTTCAAGCATGCCTCTTCGTTACATGTACCAATTGTTTTCATTCAATGTAATATTAATTACTACAAGCCAATAAAACAAATGATCTAATGATCATCCACTGAACCCACCATCCCTTCCAGGAACTGTCATGGTGGTCTCAGATTTGGAGTCAGAGGAGGGAACCGACATTGAACCAGCTCCAGAAGTGTCAACAGACAGTGAGCAGCCAGATCTAGCACCAGCAGATGGACTGCCATCTGAGCCAGCAGAGGAAGTGAGGCAAATAAGCAAACCAGAAGACACAACTGCCGATGAGGGTATAGAATTACTTCCTCTCCCTCCCTCCCCCCATCAACACAAGAGTTCAGTGGGCTACAAAGAGCAGAGCAAAAAAGTCCTGCTCCATAAATTAAGCTGTACTAGGGTTGCTTCTATTAAAATGGAGCAGCAAGCACAAGTTGTCAGATGACAATGATCCATCAACTCTCACTCTATATTCCTTGACTGATGAACCTCACAACTTTGAATTTGGACAAGCCAATGAATCTGCTACAAGTTCTGACTCCATCTGACTACTCATCTAACATTTTTCCCCTGTCCAGTCATGTCCAACTTTAGGGGCCAGTGATCATCTCCACTTCTTAGCCAAAGGAGCCAGCTTTGTCCAAAGACACTTCTGTGGTTATGTGGCAGGCATGACGCTATGCCAAGGTGCACAAAACACTGTTACCTTCCCATTGAAATGGTACTTATTTATCTACTTGCATTTGCATGCTTTTGAATTGCTAGGTGGGCAGGAAAGAACCTTCTTTCTAAAGGGGAATTGACGTAGATCATAACCTTCCTAGAAAATGTTCTAAAATATATATGGTAGTGACAGCTTAATTCTATATTCTACCGTCTTTGACCCAGTGGTTCATTTGAGAAAATACTTTAAAATACATAATTGAATGATTACTGCCCTTCTAATCATCACAAATCCTCATAGAATCCAAAACCAATCTAATGAAATTTATATACATTATATAATGTATAAAGTCTTCATTAAACAAGTAGGGGTTACATTCTTCACACTGCATAAAATCTTATCATATCAATGTGTTATGGACATTAACTTTCTTTAGAATTGTGTCAATATACCTAGAAGCAAGACCTGAATCCAGAAAATGATTGATCTCAGAAAGCTTTAAAAAAGACCCATTCTGTACATAGGCTTTTATCTCAGTCCTGAATGTTTGAACACATATTTTATTCCGGTGAATTTACTTAACATATAAATTATGTTCATTTCTTTAACCTCAACCTTGGCATATTTAAAAATGTGTGGACTTCAACTCCCAGAATTCCCTAGCCAGCAGGATCTGGGATATAAACAAGCAACATAGATTTTCCACCCATCCGCTCATAAGAGCCATCTGCAAATCAATTCAGAACCCAAATCCATAGACAAATGTAAAGAAAAAACAGAAATGCATTGCACACCTAGTTTACAGCAAATTAACTTGTCTTCACGTTCTGCATCAGGGATGCATGAACTAATGCAAATATAAGACACCCTGATCTAATTTTTGACTTTAACTTCACTGATGAATGCATTAGGTAGACTAATGCAACTATAGAGAACTTATAATCAAAGGAATTGTCTTTTTTTAAAAAAAAATTGGTTGCTTAGAAATTGCCGCATAACATATCTCATAAATATTGTTGTTTCCAATTATTTCTTTACACTTGAAAAATCACATTGTATTAGAAGCCCACCCTAGGCTACCATATTAACTACTAAGTGTACTTTGGTCAAAGCTTTTGAATCTACTGCCATTGCATACTCAGTGCTTTTATTCCTTAATAATGCTACATAGTCAATGTTTAATGTAACGTTGTACATAACATTGCATGACATAAAATTTGGCGACATGCAATCCTTTATTCAAAGAGTACATCATATGGGGGACAATATTTCCTGAATTACAGCCAGCAGCTTTTACAAAAGAACGTGCATATAGCCATAACACATATTATTCCTGCTCTTCCCAAGGGCAATTGGAGAGTTTTACAAAAGATAATCAGCTTGTGCAACTCAATGGTACTTCAGATTTTTATATAAATTTTGAAGAAACCCAAGATGTTTTATAAAGCATCATAACCATGGTTTTGTCCTTCTTGTAAAACCGTAATTATGATTTACAATGTTTTTTTTTACTTCACTCAAGCACACCACAAATTCATGAATAAAATATGACAAGTTTGATAACTTCCATTGCTGTGGGTTCATCCGTAGCCATAAACGTGATCTGTATGCCAACTGCTGCCTTTGCTTCATAGCAGCTTTTGTTTCTGAAGACAAGCTCTTATTTAAATAGGACCAACACGTGTGCCCTTCTACCTTTTTTGCATTCTTTGCCTTGAGTTACTACAGAAGAAATAATGTTTACATTTCTTTTTCCCTCAATAAAGACATTGCTGAGCAACAACAGTGATAAAGAATAGCAGCAATGGCCAAACAGTTAGACAGTGCTATTTGCTAAAAAGGAAGCATTAGAAACATTGTGATTGCCATTAAAGACCAAACAATATTGTCTGTCTGCCTGCCTGCCTGCCTGCCTGCCTGCCTGCCTGCCTGCCTGCCTGCCTGTCTCTGTCTGTCTCCATCTGTCTCTATCTGTCTATCATCTATCTATCTATCCATCCATCCATCCATCCATCTACATCCACATCCATACACACACACACGCACACACACACACTTGTGATAGAACTTGTATTAGGAAACAACTGTTAACTTCCATGCCATGTTTAAATAATGAATAATCAAAAGAGAATTTGGGAAAGAATAGGGTTTGGATTTCCAAGTTTTATTTAAATCAAATTCTACTTAATATTCTTTGTGAAGTTAAAAAGAATATACAAATAACAGTATGTAAAAAAAAAAAAAATCAGCCTCCAAAATATGGGCAGTGCATCCCTTCCAAAGTTTTTTCTAAAAATATAAATTTCTATTCTAGCCCAGAAGAAAGGAAAACTAAAGAAACATCTAGCATTATATGTACAGTGAGAATTTATTCATTAATTTCTATGGCTCATCGAAGGAACTGAGAAAATAACATTAGCACAGATCCAAGCAGAACTGAGATGAAAATAGGAAAAACAGAATGCATCTAGTAGCTGAGAAAAGAAAGCTTTACTGGGACAATACATGACAAACAACAGCAAAACCAACTGTACCATCCAGGGAACCTCCAAATGAAAGATTACACTGTCACTGGATTGTCTAAAATCTTGTGGTAAATTCAGATGGAAGTTCTGTATAGGGAAAACGTTCAGAGAGCTTTTAGAAATGTAAAGCCAATGTGCTTGCTTTCATTTGGCAGAGAAGGAAACACAGAGGGGTTTTTATTCACTGTATTATTATTGTTGTATTTTTGTAGACACTGGCACGTCCTTCAAAACCTTTTTCTCTCCCCCCCCTCCCAAAAAAGAAAGAAAATAAAAGATTGATGGGGAGGGGGTTTGCATGGAAGTTCCCATTCTGCTTTTACAACAATCTTGTCAAGCAAGCAGGACTGAAAAATAGTAACCACGTATTCAGGCAAGGGAGCTGGAAGTCTTATTACTGTGCCCTTTGCTGACCAAAATGGATTGATCAATATTTAAAGGCAGTCTATTTACATATAATCAAAGCCAATGTGTAAAGGGATTATTGGCTCTGCCTATATATTAGAGACCCCATTTTGCAGGTACAGCTTTGGCATGTATCCAGAGATAAAGTATCTGCCTTGAAGTTCTAGCATTCGGTTCTGCATTATTTCTTGATACGGCTGGGAAAATTCTTTGCATTTCTATGGTCAATGCCAATGATGCCTAGGCTGGATGAATGAAGGATTTGATGAGTTATAAGGCATTTTCATCATTCTCATTCAAAATCCAGCAGATGCCACAATCACATTTCAAACAGCCACACCAAACCACATTACAAATTGACTAGCTAGCATAATATAATAAGAAGGTATATATGAGAACCAGAAAATAGAAAAAGGGCCATTTTCTTCTGTATTTCAATACTGCTTGAGGTGGCAAATTAATCTGAATTTTTAGCAGATAAGAAGCAGGGTGAAGCATTGCAGGAAACATTAATTTTTATTCTCCCTGAGAAGATCAAGACAGTCCTTTATTTTCACCACAGGAAATTACCAGGCTTTGGTTACTGCATTATCCTTTGATTATATATGTCTGCAACTTGTAATACTGCATAATGACTCCTAACTATTTTTATTCCTATTATTTAAAAGGATGCTGTCATCGTGGATGTATTTCAAAGTACACTGCTATTAAGAGTCACTGTCATAATAGGAAAGAGTCATAATGAAGAAATGCGAAATAAATCTAAAAATAACGTTAAGACGCTATCATGTTTGCAAATTTGAAAACTGGCAAATATAGATTTAGCATCGGTAATGGGCTTTCTTTCTTTTTATCACACCGCTATGAAGCTTGAAAAACATTTGCTGGACTTAAGATTCTGTACAGCAACAGCAGTTGCAGTTAGCAGGCTATTATACAACAATGCATCATTTTGTAATTCTGTGCACTGGACAGTAATCTGTGGTTCATTGAATCCCAACTCCTGGCCATGTCAGGCTTGTCAATATGCACAAATCCCTGGTCGGGTTTATTTAGCTTTATTTTATATGACTATAAATCAGCAAGGAAATGAACCAGACCTACACCAAGAACAAATATGCAAAGAATAACATTTTTACGGGGAGTAACATATTAATTCTTTGATTGAAGGTCTAAAACAAACAGAGAATAGGAAAAGATCAAATATATTCATGTATTGAAAATTGACTATTTTCTATGGGTTGTTTCTTCGTTTTCTTCAAAAAAAAATAATAGGAAACTGTGAATAAGTAAAATGAAAGTAAGTAACTACTTGGCAATATTTTCTTATTAAAAGGGGGGAAAATCCATTTAAAAAATTACAACTTTCCCAATTGTGTTTTTTCTCTTGTTCTCTCCAGTTGGGAATGTAAAATATCACAAAATATCCAGAAGTTGGCAACACATTTCATACTTGTACCTTACCGGTAGGAGAGAGACAACCTGGCTCTCCACCATCAAACCAATGCTCTGGGCACAGCTCATATACCTGCTTCCCAGGTCTCTCTGCTTAAGGGCATCACCCAAACAAATCCCCCTATGACTGGCTAGAAAATGGGAAAAGGAATGATAGCATGGCTAACTATCCCAGAAAGATGTTTTATGGAGATTCTCGGTCATTCAGGTCATGTTTGTCCCAAAAGTGCTTTTTCAAAAGGCACCTGGACTTCCTTTGTTTATTTGTTGTCCAGTTGCCTTTTGAAAAAGCACCTTCAGGTATCCCAGAAGGAGAAATGGAATGTTGCATGACCATGAGGCACCATTCAAGGAATGGTATCCAGTTGACCATGGAAATACGTGAAGGATTATTCAGCTTCTGAAGAAGACCTCCAGAATACCTTGTGCCTTCCAGGCTGCCCTCAGTGACATAGCCTCAATGCCTATTGCAATGTTTTCTAGCTCCCAGTTACTGAACATCCAATTTGGAGAAGCAGGCAACTGATGGCATTCTCTGCCATAGTACAAGACACTTGATCTTTATTGAAGCTCCTTAATACTCATGGTACTCACTTGTATGGATGAATACTTTCCTTCACTCTGCAGCCCAGAAACATATCAAGGTTTGATAGTGTCAGGCAATGGACCTAGATCAAGGCCTCTTGACCTGAGGCAAAGTAGCAAATGTTACTTTCTGTTTTCCATCCAAGAGATTGACTAGCGTCTGAGGCAGAACTTCGTAAAATAATACAGTGCAATATTTATTTATTTTATTTTATTAGTCATATTTCTATGCCGCCCACTCTCCAAGGACTCTGGGCAGCTTACACCAAAGACAGTATACTAAATAACATATTGCCCCCTAACAATCTGGGTCCTCATTTTACCCACCTCAGAAGGATGGAAGGCTGAGTCAACCTTAAACCGGTGAGATTTGATCTGCTAATCTGCTGAACTAGCAGTCAGCTGAAGTAGCTGCAGTACTGCACTCTAACCACTGTGCCACCACGTCTCAATATGTTAGGCCACCATCAATGGCAGATCAAGTTCTGCTGCTCAAGGCAGTCACTTTACTTAATGGGAGACAACACTTCCCGAGAAAAAGGAAGAGGGAGCAGTAATGTTTTCCTTCCTTCTGCTATAAAGATAGCCTGACAGGATAAAAGCCCAATTGTCATCTTTCAGAACCTTGTTGATATTGGTCCAGCTTAAGAACTACGGCAGGAGGATGATTTGGAAGCCAAGAAACAAGGAGAACAAGATAGATTATATTTAAAGCATAGAAACACAGGCTCATCCATCACATTTAGCCAGGATGTTTACCTTGGATTAGTCACTGCAAAGTTTACATATGGTGCTATGTCATCCTTCAACATTGGAAATTTATGGCCTCAATTACTCAGTGGATGAAGACCTGATGCTACTCACAATTTATAAACAAGTTGCTTGCAAACATAGATTATGGATGGACAATTATAATGAAATATAGTCATCCTTGATTGAAATTGTTATGTTACATGGTATACATCTTTTGATTTATCTCTATATATGAGAGCCAATTTAACATAGTTATTAAATGCTAAAAACTGGGAGACCTTGAACTCTAGTTTCACCTGTAGGCAAAAAGCCAGGTGGGCCTATTAACGTCTCTCAGCCTTGGGGTGGGGAGGTGAAACACGTTCAAAATATTGCCAAGAAAACTGCAGGGATTTGTCCAACCAGTTACTAGGTGTCAACACTAACTTGAAGTAATGTGTATGTGAGCATGTGTGTCTGGTGTGTGTATATATACAAATAATGATAAATAAAATAATAACAATAAAATAAAATAATGATGAAAAGTGGGAAAATAAAGCAACGTATCAATTGCACCCAATTATACATATATACTGTATGTGTGTGTGTATATACACACACACACACACACACATATACAAGAGAGAAAGAGAGAAAGGGAGAAATTGCTGTTAGAATCTTTTATATGTATAATTTGGCACAAGTGATATGTTGCTTTATTTTTTCCTTTTTCAATCATTATTTTATTCCTTTTCATTTTGTGTTCTTTTATTAAGAAAATAAACAATCAAACAAGCCATGGCTTCCTTTACCATAGGTTATTGAATACAGCACAATTAGTGTTGAGGGTTGGACCTTCTTTGACAAGTAAGCCCCAAATTTGAGGCTTCCTTGCCAAGCTTCTCAAACCCCTTGCCAACCCTTTCACTTGGCAAGGGTTTCCCTTATATCATCTCCGCTTAATGTACCAACTATGCCCCTTCGTAGATAGAACTAACCTGACTTGATCCATGCTCTGGTTAACAAACAGACAAACAAACAAATTAATTAGCATCTTTGAAGAAAACCTTGTAGCTACAGTAGGTCCAGGTCCAGGATGCAGCAGCCAGTCTACCATCTGCTATCTCTAGTGGGTGGGACCAGTGGTGGGTTTCTACTGGTTCACCTGGTTCAGGAAAACTGGTAGCAGTGGTGGGAGGCTCCGCCCACTGCCCAGACATCATTATGGATGCTCTGTGCATGTGCACGCACACATGCACACTCCCAGTTCCGAACCGATAGCGAAGGTAAGTGAAAACCACTACTGAGTGGGACCCCAGTTCTGACTCAGTTTCACTTTTGCACTTGTTTTGAGTCAAATTCAGAGTGTTTGTTTTGACATGTAAACCTATGCCTATTTAAAGGAATTACTCCCATATAATATCGTTTACCAGGCGTTCCACACATAACTAAGAATTCACTAAGGATGCTTCAGAAAAGAGCTTAAAACTAAGTCAATCCAGGACCTTCTCTTGGGGATGTCAATACAGTACAGAATTCTCTCTGTATCTTCTCTGATCAAATGCAATCCAGAAAGTTTTTGTTATAAACTAGCATTTCCTCCCCACAGTTATAGTACATACAGTGCAGATAGCTGTTTTAATATGATACAAGGATTTCTGTGTGTTGTGTATGTTATTTGTTGATTTATTGGTTGTTTGTTTTCACTAATGTTCTTAATGTCAATTAACACTGCAGGCTGGCTTTGCTGGGAACACCAAATATATTTTACGGATAAAGAAATAAAGGGAGACTGGTATAGATCTATTTCAAGCTTCTTAGCTCTCATCAGCCAGCCTTACCCTTACTTGGATTCGAACCTGGGCTGCCTACATGTTAGACAGTTGTATTAACCACTGAGCCACAAGTTCTCCTGCCTTCATCAGCCTGAGCCAGGGGAAAGATTAAGTATTTTACCAAGACACCTAGTCTACTCCAACATGTGGGAGAGAGCATTCTGCTCTCTTTTGCCTTTCAGCTCCAACCCAGTAGCCCTCAAGCAGTTGCATCCACAACAAATCATTTTTATATATTTATTACAGTAAAATATATTTGGTATAAAAATGGTTTGTTGTGGATGCAACTGCTTGAGGGCTCCTGGGTTGGAGCTGAAAGGCAAAAGAGAGCAGAATGCTCTCTCCCACATGTTGGAGTAGACCAGGTGTCTCGGTAAAACACTATATATATATATATATATATATATATATATATATATATATATATATATGTATGTATGTATGTATGTATGTATGTATGTATGTATGTATGTATGTATATGTATATGTATATGTATATGTATATGTATATGTATATGTATATGTATAAAAAATACAAATTGGTAAAACAAATATATGAATATTGTCAATTATTTCCTTTCCAAAGTCCAGCAGGGATTCTTACCCTGCAAAATTTAGGACATTCTCATGTGATGAAGGAACATTGCCCATTAAAATCTTGCTACAGTTTGATTTGCATTATGATCGGCTCTCAAAAAAGACCCTGACATTCAGAAAATCCATTTTCCTAATGCCAAACTCAGTGTCCTGAAATCATGAAAGACTTCTCTCAACTTTTTTCCTAATTACGGGTATACAAACTATAACCCATTAATAGAAATATGCAAGTGATAATTATAGTAAAAGAGAAACGGGCCAAGGTTATAACAAAATAACAGAGTTATAGGCCTTCTACTCCAACCCCCTGCTCAAGCAGGAAACCCTAAACCATTTTAGACAAATAGTTGTCCAATCTCTTCTTAAAAACCTGCAATGTTGGAGCAACCACAACTCCTGGAGGCAAGTCGTTCCACTAATTAATTGTTCTCAAGAAATTTCTCCTTAGTTCTAGGTTGGTTCTTTCCTTGATTAGTTTCCATCCATTGCTTCTTGTTCTGCCTTCAGGTGCTTTGGAGAATAAGTTGACCCCCTCTTTTTTATGGCAATCCCTTAGATATTGGACAACTGTGATCATGTCACCCCTAGTCCTTCTTTTCATTAAACGAGACATACCCAATTTCTGCAACGGTTCTTCATATGTTTTGTCCCAGTTATCTAACTAGCAATTCTTTTTATGTGACCATGAGGAGCTATTTCTCGGAATTGTAATAAAAGTCCCTGTTGAACTCTGTGTCCAGTATGTCTGCATTCTACAATTATTTGAGTTCATTTTCATTCCTTTCTTCTTCGCCTCACTCTTTTAATCAATAAAATGAAAAACAAAAAAACTTTTTTTCTTTGTGCTACTTACGTAACTCCATCTTGCAATATATGATGAATCTTCTTCATTAAGAAGAGAAGATATGCTTCTTGTAGACTATTGCGTACTTATATTACAGACAATTTAATTCATATCATACATCTCCAATAAAAGCTTACTTTTTAAAGGGTTTTTTTTTTTCATTTTTAAAATGGAGTAGGATATTCTCTGCATTTGTTTGCTATATCTTAAATATAAATTTTATCATGGACAATTTGGAGGCTGCTGTGCTGTCCTTCATCCTTGCAATCATTTCAGTTAAAACTATGTCTAATGCAGAGATATACTGTAGTATCAGTAAGTAGACCAGAAGCAATGGAGATTGTACAGTTGTCAGTCCTGGAAGCCATCTTTTGCATTGGGCCTTCAGACATGCTACAATTAGTACTGTGGGAAACTGGCTTGGTGGGCGTAGCTTGGTGGGCATGGCAGGGGGAGGATAGTGCAAAATCCCCATTCCCTCCCCCCTCCAGGGGAAGGATATTGCAAAATCTCTATTCCCACCCCACATAGTCCTTGACTTATGACCACAATTGAGCCAAAAACATTCCATTTCTAAATGACTCATTTGTTAAGTGACTGTTGCCCCATTTTACAACCTTTCTTGCCACAGTTGTTAAGTGAGTCCCTGCAGTTGTTAAGTTAGTCGCACGATTGTTAAGTGAACCTGGCTTCTTTCATTGACTTTGCTTGTCATAAGGTTCCAAAAGGTGATCACATGACCCCGGAACAGTGCACATATCATAAAAATGAGTCAGTTGCCAAGTGTCTGAATTGTGACCATGTGACTATAGGGGCGCTGCAACAGTCATAAATGTGAAAAATGGTCATAAGTCACTTTTTTCAGTGCCATTGTAACTTTGAATGATCACTAAACGAATTGTTGTAAGTCAAGGACTAGTTGCATTTCTGATTTCAGTACTTTGATCTTTTTCTCTTAAAAATTATAACCTAGACCACTTATCTATTAATGATTGACTCTATTAATGGTCGTTTTTAAGGCTGAAAAAAAAAATCCAGGTATACACTCTAAACCTGACAAGATTTTAGAGGTATTATACATTTACTTTCCAAGTAGAAAGGAAAGTCCCCCCAAAGGGATAGATATTCACAGATTATCTCATTCAAAAAGGACATAGAAGTTAAAATAAAACTCCAATGATATAATTGAAAAAGCTTTTTGCCATTATCATAAGATAACCTCACTTTTGCCAAGGATATCTGAAGGGCTTTAGCCTGCTATAAAAATTTTCTCATTAACTTATCTATCTGTGTAAAGTATCTAATAGGAATTAACTTTGGAATCCTTCTTAAAATATACATTAATCTTGATGTAATATTCAGTTTAATAACATTAATCTTTCCCCAGAGACTTAATGGAAGTTTTAACTATTGAGTTATGTCTACTGAAATTGCGTCTATGCATTTAGACATATTTAATTCAACATATTGCAACATATTTTGGGAAAGAAAACCAAGTATTTTATAGAGTCTGTAAATGGTAAATCCTAATTTTTACAAAGCCTATAGATACAATGCACCCCAAAAGCAGCATTTTATATTTTTCCAGTTAAAAGTATAACCAAGATATAAACATACAATTGTACAATTTCAATAGGTTTTGGCACTACATTGAATACTTATCTAGAAAAACCATATCATCAGCAAACCAAAATAGTCATTCAGTGCCCAGTGCCACTACTGTATACCCATTATATCTTGTCTAATAGAAGAAATTGAAGATTTGAGAAAAGAGAAAAAGATCATCCTTAAAGGGTGCCACAATATAATTTGAACCAAAAAAACAAACCCATTTGTAATGACTCAAGCCACTGGGTGAACATACCAAACTAAAAACTGTTTAAAACAAAGGCAGTTGAAACGCATATCTTCTTAGAATGCACTTAATAAATGCAATGTGGAGCCTAGTAAGAGGCTTTTCATCGTTCAATGAAACTAGAGAAGCTGGTTCAAGTCAGTCTAATATCAATTACCAGGCATAAATTCTTAGATCTTTCAAAAATCCAGACTGAAAGGGATATTATTTTCTGTAACCTCTTGCTTCTTATTGTTCCACTTAATATTTCAACATATACACTGAGAAAGATATTGTCCATTAGTTAAACATCTAGTAAGGTCTTTCTCAGATTTTAATATACAGTATAATGAAATATCCATTTAATAAATTATAGTTGGTGACACAGTCAGCCAAATGTTTAGAGTAGATTTGGCATTTTTTGTCCATCTATTCAGTTCTTTCCATTCCTGGGATAGGCAGATGTTATTATTTTTGTAAATGTATTGTTGCAGGATGTAAACAATTCCAAGTAAAGCTGGATTTTGCAATTGACTGATGGTAATTTTTTCAATGCCCATGGTATTTCTCCAGATATTTTGGAATTGCACCCAACATGCCCATTATTATTGAGGCTATCTTTGCTTTCTTTTGCCACAGTCATTCTACTTCTCTTTTCGGGTCTTTATATTTTGTGATTTTATCCAGTTTTTTTCTCTTCTCTTCTGTTGCCTCCAGGTATTGCAACATCCCCTACCTGGATTTTTTGTGTTTCTTAACCATAATGGTTAAATCTGGGGTGCAGGTGCTTTTCTATTTAAATTCTAAAGAACCAGAGCATTTTGACTTCTTTGTTTTCAATTACTTTGGCTATTTTGCAGCCCTACTGGTTCTTGTTGGAAGGAAGTGGTATTTTTTGCAGACATTCTAATCCACTACTGTTGCTACTATGTCAGGCTGTTGGTTCTAGTTTGTTTACTAATGGTTTTGCCGATTAGCTTTCATCTTCTTGGGAAATATCTTTTATTTCAGTATTAATAATTTGTCCTTCAGTTAGAGAAGTCCTTAATTTATGTAACTGAGTATAAAAATAATAAACCTAATAATTAATAAGTTCTGTCTTAGTAAATAGCTCTCCATTGTTAGCCTTCAGAATTTCAGAAATACAATTTCTATGTCTTTGTTATTTCAGCTTGCAAACCAGTAAACTTTCCAGCTTTGTCCCCTGACTCTCAGTAATGCTGATTAATATAGTTCAAGGAATATTCAAATTGTTCTGAATATCATAGCTGCAATGTAAGCTTTGTTGTCATAAATGCTTGACATTTTAAACTTCTGGTTTGGCTTAACCCCACTCACCCCTTGTGACCATGTGCATAAAGATATAGGAGAATATCTGCTAAATTCATCTAGTAGCAACAACTAATAAAGAGAAAAGGGAACAAAGACCAAAAGAATATATGCAAATCTGTTACTCATCTGATAAGCACAGAGCCTATAAAATTCCCCAGCAGCAGATGGGCTTGTAAATCTTTTGATCTCATCTCCGAGAAAAAGGCAAAAGATTGCTGGATACAAAAAGCATTTAACTTTCTTGTTCCTTGCCAGCGTACAGTTAAATTGAAATCTTTCCTCAGGTGAAGCATTTGTAAAGAAAGATCAGGATAAATCATGATTTTGCACTTATGATATTTCAATTGGTTAGATTGCCTTGAAAGTTGTAAAAGATGGCCTCTTGGACTGGATTTCAGAAATTTAGCAATTACAGGAGCAGTTTTCTGTGAGAGATTGCCTTTTGCTCTTAACTTGTAAGCACCCATTATCTTGAGTTTAAAATCAACCGGCAATGAAAAGCTTTCTGGAACATATTCCATGTAATTTAAGAAAGCTGCTCAGCATCCAAAGGTAGAGTGTTTTTAAATGATATTGGATGAGTGGGATGCCTGGATATTTAAAAAAGTTTCAACTGTAGATTTGTCATACTTTATCACTAGAATGTTCTTTTAATCTTAATTCTGACTTTATGGGAAATAGTGATGCTTCTCTGCAATGCTTTATCAAATTTAAGAAATTAGGCACTCCTGATTTCAAGGTCCATAAGGATCTCAGGTATGCTAGTTTCCAAATCTGTAAATTAAGTAATCACCTGTTTGAAAATGAATTGCAATTTCATTGTCTAGCTCATTCACTGAATCTGGGGAGGGAGCCACTGCCCCTTCCACTCTATCCAGGATTTCAATCAAGTAGTTAAGCTTTTTTCCCTGTAGAGTGGAGCTCTTGGCTTGTGATGACTGACAGGAATCATCTCCATTTTACGGGACATACTGTATTGCTAAAATACCGGTGTAATAGATTTGGCAATAAATCACTCACTTTTCCGCTATCTATATGAGCAAGTCCACAAAGTCAGAACAGACCTTCTATAGAACAGTACTTATGAGGCACAGACCTTCTTGGAGCAACATCTTCCTAATTCTCTACAATCAATTTATGTATCTGTACTTCATGAGTCTGCTTGGGAATGTGGAATCGGGAGAGAGTTTAATTGACACACATTGGGATATGCATTAAACGTGCATGTATCTATTGTAGAAGTTGATCACCCTATATGGTAATATTTTGTAACCAATTGTGTACTCACACATTTGTATTTTCTTGTTGTTTTGTGATAAATGCACCCGATTATGATTTTAGGAGTCTCGCTCTTGTGATATTACTGAACATGTCCATGTGGACTTTACCAGGTTCTGCGGACACTTAATAAATTTTGGAGACAGTACTAAAGTGTGTGTTGAATGCAGTGGTGGGTTTCAAATTTTTTTACTACCAGTTCTGTGGGCGTGGCATGGTGGGCATGGCATGGCTTTGTGGGCGTGGCTTTGTGGGCGTGGCAAGGGAAGGATACTGTAAAATCTCCATTCCCACCCCAATCCAGGGGAAGATTACTGCAAAATCCCCATTTCCTCCCAATCAGCTGGGACTTGGGAGGCAGAGAATAGATGGGGGCGGGGCCAGTCAGAATTTTTACTACCGGTTCTCCGAACTACTCAAAATGTCCACTACCAGTTCTCTAGAACTGATCAGAACCTGCTGAAACCCACCTCTGGTTGAATGAGTGACCTAACAAATGTCATGGCCTTAAGCTAGTGAGAAAAGAGACTTCTTTTGTTATGTTGCAAGAACCTTTCCAATGATACACAGTTATCTGTTTCATGTAACAGTAACAGAGTTGGAAGGGACCTTGGAGGTCATCTAGTCCAACCCCCTGCTCACGCAGGAGACCTGTACTAGGGATTCAAACCGCCAAACTGCTGACCTTTCTGATCGACAAACTCAGTGTCTTAGCCACTGAGGATCTCTAAGCTACCTCACAAGTTCAATGGTCATTGAAAAATTGCTGCAGTATGCAGAAGTTTGAACTACAGGTAGTCCTCGACTTACAACAATTTGTTTAGTGAACGTTTGAAGTTACTGAAACAGTACTGGAAAAAAGTGACTTATGAAGATTTTCACTCTTTCAACCATTGCAGCATACCTATGATTGTGATCAAAATTTAAACGCCCGCCAACTGACTCTTATTTATCACAGCTGCGGTGTTAGGGGATCATGTGATCCCCTTTGCTTCTGACAAACAAAGGCAAGAAGAAGAAGCCAAATTCACTTAACAGCCTTGTTACTAAGCTAACAACTGCAATGATTCACTTAACATCTGCAGCAAGAAAGGTCATAAAATGTCTCATTTAGCAACAGAAATGTTGGGCTCAATTGTGATCGTAAGTCAAGGACTACCTGTCAAGTGAAGTAGTGGAGCAGAATTCAAAGTAGCCTTAAGCTACCCATTTCATATATTTACATGTCACTGAACTCTCCAAACCTTGAAGATGGGAGGGAGGGAGGGAGAGAGAAAATGAATTTTTGTTCCACCCACTTTTAACACGTTTGGTCTGATCCCGGCTTAGCATGTGGTCTGACTTCAGCCACTGTAATTTATATAATTTTTATAACACGATTTATGGCTTAGAATTATTTGTGAATTCAGTTCAATATTGTTTATTTTATAAATCATAGTTAGTCAAATCAGGACTTAGCAAGATACCTCTCTCAAACTTACTGGGTTTGTGTTATGGCAAAATCAAGGCATAAAATGCTTGTTTAATGTTTGACATGCATTTTAACTCATAACGTTCTATTCAGTCATCAAGGAAAAAACCAAGAAACTATCATCTGTCCAAATCTGATTCAACGGAGGAGAGAAACAACCTTTCTAAGCCAATTCATTGGATTTATTTGTGAGGCAGACCCATGTATTTTATTTAAACACATAAACAACACATACTAAATAACAGTCCTTGCATTCCGTCTTGGGATTTCAGCAATTCAAACTTCATTCTCTTGATTTATGGCATCATTAGAATCACTCAATAGATTCCCAGTCCTATTATTCACACTCCCTGTGTGTGTTTCTTTCTGTCTCTCTATATATCTCACATGCACACATTCACATAGCGTTTAGGAACTAGAGAGGGGGAAAAAAGATATTCATCACAAAAGCAATGGTGGTAACTACATAATATCCTGTATTCATCACACAGTGATCAATTAACATGGGATACATTAGTCTAAACCACAGCCACAATTTCACCTTTGGTATTAAAGTTTGTTGAAATTTAACATGAAACAACTGCTGGGCATTTCATAAAACAAAAACAAAAATACAAGTGTAGCATAAAGTGTTTACATTTCTTGTTTGCCATTCCCTTAGGACAGTTCATAAAAAAAAAAAAACAATTGAATATACCAGCAGAAGGCAGGAAGGATTCTTTTGTTTTGTTTTGTTTCAAGATCCAGAATAAAACAGCAGTCAGTGCTTAAATGACTAAATAAACTAAGGTGCCCCCAAGAGCCTACAAACTGGCATTTGAACAAATAATAATATTGAACAAATATACCAGGGAAGGAATATACAATTTGGGCTCTTTCTTTGCCCATCTAATTTTCCAAAAGGCAGCCCCAGTTATGAAGATGATGCTCTAGTCATCTTGAGGAAGCCACATCTATCAATTGGTCAACATTGTGCTGGAGTTGAGCAGCCAATAAATTTAAATTAATTAATGATAATAATGGCAATAGCACTTAGACTTATATACCGCTTCATAGTCCTCTACAGCCCTCTCGCTAAATGGTTTACAGAGTCAGCATATTGCCCCCAACAATCCGGGACCTTGGAAGGATGAAAGGCAGAGTCAACCTTGAGCCAGTCAAGATCGAACTGCTGGCGATTGGCAAAATTAGCCTGCAATACTGCATTCTAACCACTGCGCCACCTATTTTTTATTTTCTCATGACTGAAGCAACTTTTTATATTTTTTATTTGCAAACTGCATTATATAATTTGGAAAAGAAAGAGCCAGTTTGATATAGTGGCTAAAGTGCTGGACTAGAAAAGAGGAGACCATAAGTTGTATGGACCTCTCTTATTCATGGAAGCTGACTTTAGACCAGTCACTGTCTCTCAGCCCAAGCATTCACAGGTTTGTTATAGAGACAATAGGAGGACATGCAGTGGTGGGATTCAGCCGGTTCTGTCCGGATCGTGCAAACCGGTAGCAGCGACTGCGGGAGGCTCCGCCCACCTGCCCAGACGTAATGTGTGACTACTGCGCACACGTGCACGCTCACATTTGTGAACCGGTAGGGAAGGTAAGTGAATCCCACCTCTGAGGAGATGGAAGCATTATTAATGTTGTTTGAAGCTGTACAAAATAAAGATGAATGTAAAAATAAAAGAAAGAATGATAAAAGTGTGCATTTTGAATTAAAAATAAGACTTAAGATATTTAATATAAACATAAGTAAGTTTGCATTTGCTTGTGAACTAAATAATGTTATCTTCTATACGGTACTTAGTATATTATTTTTCTCATCGCTCAAATATATAATTGTCAGATACACTGAAGCTCCGCTGAAGATGTTTTTACCAATCTTGTCTTCAAGAACACATGAAGGAGAACATGTGCTATCCTAAAAGATAACACAATAATTGAATTAATAGGAACATGAAATTGTTCCTACTACTCAAAGCATTACCACAAGAATGAAGCAAACAAACTTGACATCTATGAATCACTTTTTGTACCTATTTGTTCTCAAACTCTTTGTCTCTGATCTTAGTCATTCTTGTCCTCACAACAAGGACTTTTCAAGCTTACCTCTTTTTTCTTTTTTTGCATCGTCAGTCAAAAGTTAAAATTCCAAATGAAAATTGGTTAATAAAATTAAAAAGCTATAATTTTAACTCTTGTCATCTTGTATTTTAAGTAAATACCAGAATCATGTCCAATGACAAATTAAATCACAACATAAACCCACATGCAAGAAATGAGTTAGAGAGTAACTGTTATATGTGTGTAACCAAGCTTAAAACATAGTGTGTCACAAACTAAGCCAGGAAGCATTGTAGGATTAGCAAAAAAATCTCTGCACCTAATACAAGGGATAAGCTACAATTTAGAGAGTCAGTTTGGCATAGTGGTTAAGGCATCGGATTAGAAGCCAGGAGACCAGGAGTTCTAGTCCCAATTTAGGTGTTGGGCTAGTCACTCACTCTCACTCAGCCCTAGGAAGGAAGAGATGGTTGTTGACCATTTCTTGCCAAGAAAATTGCAGGGGCTAATCCAGATAGTCACCAGGAGTCAAAAACTAATTCAAAGGTGCACCCACACAGATCCAGAAAAGCTACAATTCAGGCAGAGATTCATAATGTCTCCTCCTTGCCCCAAGCCACCAGCTTCTGCAAGCTTTCAAAAGATATAAGTATAGTACTATCTATATAGCAAAATGTATCAAACTGTTGAGTGGACAAATATAATATGAGTAATAATTGGAGGATAAAGAGGAATGGTACCAAGACCCGATGGCCTAGAGGTGGAGCCTCACAATCAGGAGGTTCTGAGTTCAATCCTAGGTAGAGGCAGATGTAGGGTCTCCTGCTTGGGCAGGGGGTTGGACTCGATGACCTTCAAGGTCCCTTCCAACTCTGTTAATCTTTCTTGGATTTTATATAAGAGTAAAACTCCATGTACTGCAAATACTGAACTCTAACAAACTTCTACTTATACATTAAAATAGATTTATCTTCAGACTGAAATACTTGATCTAAAATATATAACAAAAGGCCAGGCAGGCAATTAAAGCCAAATATAACAACTCTCTCAGTTTTGACATTGACACTTACAATTTTCCTCCCTTTGAAAAAAACTAGTAAAATAGATGTGGCATATCACTCAATAAAAGTACCTTTCCATTTTCTGAGGATCTTGCTGAAACTTTTATCGTTGGTAGTATAGATGGTTAAACACATTAAAATGCTTTTAATAAGGAACAGTCCTGAGGCAATACAAAAAAAAATCCATTATTTAGATGGATAATAATTTATTGCAAGTTTTCTTAGAATAACTTTTTTTTTATTTGGGGAGGAAGGTAGTCCTGCAAAAAAAAAAAAAAAAAAAAAACCCTGCCTCTGAAATGACAGTAAAAGGTAGAAAGCTTAATTTTGTCAGAAAAAATATTTTTCTGTAATGCTCTTAATAAGTCAGAGGATGGGGAGGATAGAAAGAAGTAAAGAACACACAAGAAATTTTGCAGAGGCTTTCAAAGACTACTAAAAGTCTGTCAAATATGTAAATAAATCTCCATATCCTATTGTGATTTCGAAAACATTGGATATTCAAATGCACTTGGCTTTTAAAAGCATTTCAAAACATTGATAAAATGATGAAGGACTTTCACTCACTTGGCATAAATAGCATTTCATAGCTTGTTGTAAATGGAACTCATCCTAATCTGTGTTCAAATTGCAGTCTAAACTTTCTAAAAGGAAAGGGAATTGTTGTTCCAAATAGGTGTGCCAAGTTTTAAAAAAATGTAAGTTGGTATAATAAGACCCTCTATGTCACTACTTTATTCAAATTTGAATGTTGCCATCTGTATTAAACAAAGAAAGCTAACATTAATCAGGATGTATACAATGAAAGAATGTAGAAACTTTCTATTCTGATTATTTACTGTAAATGTTGCTTAAGAATTACAATTTTAGAAATTACATTACATAGTTAGCCTTGCAATTTCCAATGATTAAAACTGAAAGGTGAACAGGTTGCTACTAATTTAAACTTTTTTAATTAATTAACTACTTTATATTAATGATAGTTAATTTATAACTGAGGATCTGTTTGCACCTGTCAAGTGACAATAAATCCAATATTAACTATTTACATATAATACACTTGATGTATTACACTTAAAACGCTGAGACGTATACTAATTCCTATGCTACTTTGCCACAGTTTGCTTAAAAATGGTTTATTACCTCAGGGCAATATGCCAAAATCATATAGCTACATTCTGGCATAAAATGAAGCATTGGCCCCAGTTGGTATTCCCAGAGAAGCAATTAAGTGTTTATCTATTGGGCAGGACAGTTGAAAAGAACAGCTTCTAACTGGCCATTTAATGAAAATGTGGTTTATTCTGTAGCTTGTATAACAGTCAATTCAAAATCAGTCAATTATGTCTGAAAAATCAGGCAAGAATGTATTTAAAAATGTTTATATGGTCTGGGTTGTTTTCATTAATGCATTGTATGGCCAACTATCTTTAAAACACGAGTCTGGGTGCCTCACAACAGTTGTAGAATAAAGCATAAGGAAAATACAATAAAAGCAAAAACCTCAGATCCCAACTCCTTCAGTGTAGGAGGCTGCACAATCTCTTCCTATTCAACCATCATTACTATTTTCTATCTCCCATTCCACCCTATCCCAGTTCATGGGAGAACAATCAGCTCTTAATGGCTTTGTGGAAACTAAGAGTAGGGAGGGGGGGGTTGTCTGCCAGATCTTGAGGGAAAGGGAGTTCCACAGGGCAGACACTGTGAGGAAAAATACATGCTTCATGCAGTGGTGGGATTCAGCCTGTTCGCATGCGTTCAGGAGAACTGGTTGTTAAATTACCTACACCCAGCTATCAAAGTGGATCCTAGGCACTGCAC
Organism: Pituophis catenifer annectens; assembly: GCF_029215685.1. NCBI lineage: Eukaryota > Metazoa > Chordata > Lepidosauria > Squamata > Colubridae > Pituophis > Pituophis catenifer. The sequence continues at coordinate 264,264,651 of NW_027256881.1, forward strand.
TGCAATGGAGAAATGGGCAATGGAGTGGCCGGCATTGGAGTGGCCGGAGAGAAGGAGAAAGCCGTTTTCCCTCTTTCTTCTCCCTGCTCTTCTTCCTTTCCTCGTGCTGGCCACTCCATTGCCCGTTTCTTCATTGCAGTGCAGTGCCTGGGATCCACTTTGATAGAGGGTGTGTGTGTGAATTTAACAACTGGTTCACCCAGGGTCAGGTTGGCTGTCACGGGAGGCTTGTCCTGCATATATGGCAGAGCTGTATGGATGGGCCATGCCTCTCACAACAGCCAACCTGACCCTGGGTGGAAGTGGTAGTTAAATTATTTGAATCCCACCACTGGCTTCATGGGTCCCACTGGCAGCATTTGAGGGAAGGAATCTGGGCCATGCCTATTTTATATGATGTAGTGGGACAGGTAGATAGCCTTAAGGAGAAGCAGTCCCATAGATAATCTGCCCCTGTGCCGTGTAGGGCTTTACAGATAATAACAGGCCCTTCAATTGCACCCAAAAGAAAACTGGGAGCAACTGCAGCCCATGAAACAGAAGTGCAACATAGATAGGTCTAGGGGAGCCCAACACTGTACACATCATCACATTATAATTTCCAAGTAGACTTCAGGGGCAGCCCCATGTAGAGCACATTGCAATACTCCAATTGGGAAACAACAATGGTGTGAGTGATCATGAGCAAAGGCCTCCTAGACCAGGAACAGATATAAATTGTAACAAGATGAAACTGTGCAAGGAGCCTGGGGTTATGGATAGTAGAAAAACATGGAAAAAATAACAAGTAGAGGAAGCAGGGAAGACAAACTGCCTATATGTCTTTTATTTGCTTTCTTAAAACTGTATGCTGCTCTTCAAAACCAGGTTTGGAATTTTTAAGCTAAGACAATAAATTATATGCAATCATGGCTGGAGTGGAGAAAAAAACCCAGTCACCTCCAGATTCCTTATTGCATAATTAAGATTGGATGGACCAATGCACTGATGAGACGGCATAACCTAACAGAAATGCTGATGGAAGATGACAGCTGAATTAAATACACTTAATAAACAAACATACTCTAGATTGAGTTAGGTGTTAGAAAAAGCCATTTACAGATCAATCAGAATACAACTGGAAGGGACTTTGGAGGTCTCTAGACCAACCCCCTTCTCAAGCAGGAGACCTTATACCATTTCAGATAGGTGGCTTGGACTGTCCAGTCTTTTCTTAAAAGCTCCCAGTGGTGAAGCACCTACAACTTCTGAAGGCAAACTGTTCCACTGGTTCATTGTCCTCAATGTTAGGAAATTCCTCCTTAATTCCAGGTTGCTTCTTTCCTTGATTAGTTTTCATCCATTATTTCTTGTCTTGCCTTCTGGTGCTTTGGAAAATAAGTTGACCCCCTCCTCTTTGTGTCAGCCCCTCAAATACTGGGATACTGCTATCATGTCCTTCTTTTCTCTAGATGAGGGGGAGTATCCATATTCTATTAGGCTAATAGACACTATTTACAGATTACTGGCTCTAAGAAGACCGATTCCTGTTAGCTCATTCATGGAAACATTTATTCACCGAACATGTATTCCATATATTCCCTTTTCTTTCAGCTTAGATATACCCACATTTACTAGCACCCTATATTTAGAGTGCAAACTACCTAACAATAGTGGCCTGACCATCAAAAAGATCACAAATTGTGATTATCCTCAATCATGTTGCATTCTTCTGCCAGAGCTTATATCTCTGCACTGAATAAAGGCAGTAATTGTAGTGGTAGGAATATCTATCTATAGATGCTACTCATGGAATACATTCTTTCTGTAGGATAAACATAGGGTAAGCTCTCTGACCGTGAAAAAAAGGTAGCAAATACACAAACAAGGTTTGACTGGGACAATGCAGTCAACCGTTAGTTATAGAATGTATGTATGTGTTGATCTTATTGAAGGCTGAATAGGAAATGTTAGGCATTAGAGTTGTCTGTAGATAACAGGCAAAGCTGAGAAAAGCAGCTTTTATACAGGGATGATCACAACCATGTGTCATCAAAGCACTGCTCTGCAAAAATAAGGGATTGCCTTTCTGTGAAAGGAAAAGAGATGGCAGATTTAGCAGTAGCTTAATGATATGCTTTGATAATATACCATGATCTCTAAAATCATTTTTGCTTATATTCACTTTCTGGGCATGGCTGTTGGGAGAGGCACCCAAAAAGTATGAGAAAGACTGCTGCCCGAGCTTATCAAAGCAAGAAATGTTTCGAAGAAGCTTCCCCCCCCCCTTTAGTTAATTGTATTTGAGTTTGTGTTGTTTCATGTTTTTAAAATGTAGGATTCTCAGTTGTAAGCCTACGAAGGAAGACCTAAGTGCCACTGCCTTATAATCAGTGGTGGGTTTCTACAGAAGGTCTGCGCATGCACAGAAGCACCGCGAGCGAGCGAAGTAAGCGCTCGTGCGCTCGCGGTTCTGAACTGGTAGTGAAGGTAAATGGAACCCACTACTACTTATAATGTTATTTTAATAATTCTTCAATGAGAATAGGAAGAGGCAAACTGTGGCATTCCAGGTTTTGATGAGTCACAATGGCCATTGTTTTTCACCATTGGCCAGGCTGGCTGAGGCTGTTGAGCCATCTTATAGCAACAACTCATGTGACTCTGGTTACTCACATTAGAACATATGCATCATGAAGACTTTTGCCTGATGTAATGTACATCAGATGAAAGGTAGTCACATATTGCTCATTGTCTCTCTTTATATTGAATGGGGTAGAGAAACAAAATAAAATTCATCAGGATTATGATTCCAGGTAAAACCTTTATGGTTTAGGGCAACTAGCATACAAGAAAGTGCATTTGGACAAATATTAATCCTGGCAAAACTTTAAAAATGATTCAGAAGGACATTTGCTACAAAGGCTCTAAAGAACTTCGCATTCTCAAGGAAAGAAAGATCTAAAGCCATAAACCTACTGCAGTCTGTATGGAAAATCTGGAATTAGGCAAAGGAAATTCTAAAGGTGGACTCTGTAATCTTATTATTAGATTATCAGATTTGAAAGTGGAACATAGGGTCCCCTTCTCCATGTGACCATTTTGGAAAGGAAAACTCCTACTGAAGCAAATGCTCTGATACAAAATTCCCCTTGTATATCTGGCTTAACCCATTAATTTAACCATTTCTAGCTATAACTAAAAGATTTTTTTTAAATAGAGATAGAGATGGCGATAGAGATGAAGATCAATAAATGATATAAATATAGATATTACCAAACTTCCCTCAAAACACCTGTCACTCTGGGATCTTACAAAGTAGTATTTCATGAATAAAGGCCAATATACATGTCCCAGGATAATGTTGCAAAATCTAATCTGGGTTGGTCATCTGGACCAAAGGTTTAGTCTTCTGAACTTTTGGACTCATGCTGGACCCATCTTTAGGAACTTCTTTGTAGTAGGGAGAAGTTCTCTGAGGATGGGCTCCAGCCCGAATCCAAAATCTCGGAAGACTAAACCTCTGGTCCCAGTAACCTACCCATATTGAAACTTGCAGGACAGTATTTATTTCTTTCCTTTGTAAAAAAAAAAAAAAAAAAAAAAAAAAAGGAAAAAAGGGAGGAAAAAAGATACTTTGAATTCAAACATTATCATAAAACTGGTTAAAACAGCTAAAATTCACTAGTTTAGCATCACATGATTGATTAGTTAATCCAGTTCTGTATCAAGGCTTGTAAAGTAATTGCTTAACAGGTCTGTTTGAATTATTCACAAGAAGAAACTAAACTGGTGACTTCAAGCAACATACAGGTGAAACTCGAAAAATTAGAATATTGTGCAAAACTTCATTTATTTCAGTAATGCAACTTAAAAGGTGAAACTAATATATGAGATAGACTCATTATGCAAAGCGAGATAATTCAAGCCTTGATTTGTCATACTTTTGATGATTATGGCTTACCGCTCATGAAAACCCCAAATTCACAATCTCAGAAAATTAGAATATTGTGAAAAGGTTCAATATTCTCAGCTCAAAGTGTCCCAATCTAATCAGCTAAATAAGCCATAACACCTGCAAAGGGTTCCTGAGCCTTTAAATGGTCTCTCAGTCTGGTTCAGTAGGAATCACAATCATGGGAAAGACTGCTGACCTGACAGTTGTGCAGAAAACCATCATTGACACCCTCCATAAGGAGAGAAAGCCTCAAAAGGTAATTGCAAAAGAAGTTGGATGTTCCCAAAGTGCTGTATCAAAGCACATTAATAGAAAGTTATGTGGAAGGGAAAAGTGTGGAAGAAAAAGATGCACAAGCAGCAGGGATGACCACAGCCTGGAGAGGATTGTCAGGAAAAGGCCATTCAAAAGTGTTGGGGACTTTCACAAAGAGTGGACAGAGACTGGAGTCAGTGCATCAAGAGCAACTACACACAGACGGATCCTGGACATGGGCTTCAAATATCATATTCTTCGTGAAGCCACTCCTGAACAACAAACAACGTCAGAAGCGTCTTACCTGGGCTAAAGAAAAAAAGAACTGGTCTGTTGTTCAATGGTCCAAAGTCCTCTTTTCTGATGAGAGCAACTTTTGCATCTCATTTGGAAACCAAGGACCCAGAGTCTAGAGGAAGAATGGAGAGGCACACACTGCAAGATGCTTGAAGTCCAGTGTGAAGTTTCAACAGTCTGTGTTGATTTGGGGAGCCTTGTCATCTGCTGGTGTTGGTCCACTGTGCTTCATTAAGTCCAGGGTCAACACAGCCGTCTACCAGGAGATTTTGGAGCACTTCATGCTTCCTTCCACAGACGAGCTTTATGGGGATGCTGACTTCATTGTCCAGCAGGACTTGGCACCTGCCCATACTGCCAAAAGTACCAAAACCTGGTTCAATGACCATGGGATTACTGTGCTTGATTGGCCAGCAAACTCGCCTGACCTGAACCCCATAGAGAATCTATGGGGCATTGCCAAGAGAAAGATGAGAGACATGAGACCGAACAATGCAGAAGAGCTGAAGGCCGCTATTGAAGCATCCTGGTCTTCCATAACACCTCAGCAGTGCCACAGGCTGATAGCATCCATGCCATGCCGCATTGAGGCAGTAATTGATGCAAAAGGGGCCCAAACCAAGTACTGAGTACATATGCATGCTTATACTTTTCAGAGGTCCGATATTGTTCTATGTACAACCCTTGTTTTATTGATTTCATGTAATATTCTAATTTTCTGAGATTGTGAATTTGGGGTTTTCATGAGCTGTAAGCCATAATCATCAAAATTATGACAAATCAAGGCTTGAACTATCTCGCTTTGCATGTAATGAGTCTATCTCATATATTAGTTTCACCTTTTAAGTTGCATTACTGAAATAAATGAACTTCTGCATGATATTCTAATTTTTCGAGTTTCACCTGTATACTTACCATTTAAGCTAGTTCTATCTATTCTATTCCAGCTCTATAAATCAACTTAAAAAATATTCAGACAGATATTCATTCAGTTTGCAAGATATTCGGTTTCGACAGCAGGCAACCACATCCCCCATTGGACAATTCCTTCTTATTTACCCTCTTATCCTTCTCCTTCAGGAAAGCAATTACCAATTACTTTCCTTTCTGTGGGTGGATCTTCCTGTATATATATATACAGTATGTTTATATATAAACAGTTGAGTACATATATGGACACACACTTCTAAACAAGGTATTAACTTTACAGGAAGGCTAAAACTGCTTACTTGCCATATTATTAATTAATTATGGCTATTAAAACAGAATCTTGCAAATCTAATGTCAATTAAATTTATACAAGGATAAGTGCACCTACTTGCAGGCAACAACAGCATTTTAAAAACCAAAATCCTTTGTTTCTGTTATCTACTATACTTTTCGTTATCAGTTCTGCTGAAATAGCACAACAGCTAATATATTTGATTAGCATACAGAAGGTTGCTTGAAAGAAAGGACATTTTGTGGGTAAAAGGAGGTATACAAATAATATGTAAAGACAAAGGAAGATGAACTTGACAGAAATAGGTTAAATTCCTTACCAAAGCAAGAAGGCGAAAAACATGGCTTAAGTCCAAAACAGGTAGATGTTATGTGAAAACAACACACTTCCATAATTGACATGAGAATAAAAGAATATTTTAAGAAGTAGCTTCCAATCTTCATCACTACAAACTTTGTCACCTCTATAATGTTACATGCAAGTATCCATTCTTCCCATAATTCATTTTTCATCCGTATGCAAATCCATAAATTATTATCAGATCTAATTCAGCCAAAAGTCTGTAATGGAATTCCATGTTTATTAAAATGTGCTTTATTTTAACCCTGATCAAACAAACCAACTTTGTGCGTTGTGCTTAATATTTCATTTATTAGATGCTGCAGCAGGATTTAATTTCTCCTAAGTGGAAATGCAACAGACAAGCCAAGACATTGACCTGAATAAAGACTTTTCGTTGGACGTGCAAAAAAGTTGGTTAAACTCAAAGAAATAATCAAGATGAAAAAAAAATGCAAAAATGGAACAGACTTAATCAGAGGGTTGAAAAATCTATCTTGTTGGAGCAAGGTAAAAAAAAAAATTAGTCCTGTGCAAAGAAACCAATGAAGACAGTTTTTGAAACTAGGTCAAAGACTATGACCGATAAAAACAAGAGGAGGATGAGAATTTTATTCTGCTCATTAATAAAATACACAAATGTATTCATAAATGAGACAGAAAGAATTTAAGCTTTAAAAAATGAATATGGACAAAAGCTGAACTGACATCTTCACCAATCCTTAATCTAAACCGAAGTTTAATAAGGGCATGCGATATGGGTACTGGAATTCTTTGAAGTTAGAAGGGGAGCTATTGTTTTCCATTTTTCCAGCTATATATAAAAATGCTAAAAAAAACAAACAAAACCGACCTCTTAACAGAGAGCTCAAAACTGTTTCTGTTACTATAAGTATTATCCTTTCCCTTTTTCTATTATGGTAGCTAAGAAAAAGATCTGACTTTTTTACAGAATTTTCTATAAGCTGATCCCATTTGCTGTCCAGAGAACCCTGTCAAATAGAGTTTTCGGTTGAAATCCTGTCTACATACAAACCCATTAACACAGATCAGCCTACATTCCCTGCATGAGTTGGCAGCTGGTTGAAAGCCACTGGCCTGGCGTGTCCTAGCATGAAGCAGAGCCTTCCTGTAATATATTTTATCAAAGGTTACTCAAAGAACAAACTTGTGATGCTCCTTAGATGAAGTTTCTGTTAAATGAAATTTGCCTTAATTGTAAAAATAGAAGTTGCGTTTTCTTGTGTGAGCAGGAATAACACAATGAGAAAGATGGTACTAAAATGGTTGCTCGAATTGCTTATGTCTAGTTTAATGACAAGAAATACTAGGGGGTGACATGATAGCAATGTTCCAATATCTAAGGGGTTGCGACAAAGGGAATCAATTTATTCTCCAAAGCACCTGAAGTCAGGACAAGAAGCAATGGGTGGAAACTAATCAAGGAGAGAAGCAACCTAGAACTAAGAAGAAATTTCCTGACAGTTAGAACAATTAATCCGTAGAACAACTTGCCTCCAGAAGTTGTGAATGCTCCAACACTAGAAGTTTTTAAGAAGAGATAGGACAACCATTTGTCTGAAATGGTATAAGGTTTCCTGCCTAATCAGGGGGTTGGACTAGAAGACCTCCAAAGTCCCTTCCTACTCTGTTATTCTGTTAGTTCAAACTTGGGACACCTTGCAGCTTCATATTGTTGAACTACATATTATTGAATTTCCTTGAGCATCCATCACATTAAAAATATGCAGTTTAAATTTACATAGGCACAGAAATAGTAGGAGGAAGCACAAGAAACTACCACTGTACTAAATTGGGGCTGTCTATTGAGAGATGGTAGCTGAGCTGTTAAGTGAGAACATTCCTGATTTATCCAGCTTCATTCAAGAACCAGTAGCTACCTAAACATCATCAAGAAAGAAAGAAAGGATATAGATACGATTAATCTGCATGTGCTAATGTATACGCATAAATTAGTACTAATAAAAGTACAGTAGCTATAATTTTAAGTCACTATGCAATACATCCTGATATAGTAGGGGAACACTATGACTGAGACGTTTGAAGGAAAGTATAAGTATAGTAGGATATATGGTAGCATGTATGGTAGCATGTATGATCACATTCAAGCTGGCTTTAACCATCTACAGCTTTTTAACCTTCTATCTAGGAAGATAAGAGTTGACAATCATATACCTTAACCACAAATGCTCCGAAGAAGTACATGAAGTACATATCCGATATGAAGTAGTATATGCAGGCATGGTGAATGACTTGAACTGAGACACAACTTGGAAGCAAGCTCTAAAATAGCAAGTTGCTTTTTCTTCTGATTAGAAAAACAGAAGAACTGATAGTAGACAGGAAAGGCAGGGAAATAAGAACAGAACTTGTTAATTAAGTCTATCAAAAAAAAAAATCCTGGGTAGCTGTTGTTTTCAGCCCATTTCCCTTTCATATTCTCCCATAGGACTGACTTAGCTTTGATTAATTTCTTTTTACTGGCAATTCTATTCAAGCTCCAGGTTTCCACTAGAGAAAAGACTAGGAAGTGCTGCCCCCTCCTGTTATACATAAGGCAATAGAAAATTTATATAGTATTAGACTAGACTAGAATAGAATTCTTTATTGGCCAAGTGTGATTGGACACACCAAGAATTTGTCTTGGTGCATACACTCTCAGTGTACATAAAAGAAAAGATACATTCACAAGAATCATAAGGTACAACACTTAATGATAGTCATAGGGAACAAATAAGAAATCAAATCATATTAGGAAACAGTCAATATAAATCATAAGGATACCAGCAACAAGGTTACAGTCCCATAAGTGGGAGGAGATGGATGATATTACAGTTAAGACTTGAACTCAGCCCCCCCTTCATGGGGAATTCCTAGTTTGGTAACTGTATTTATGGGGGGGAAATCTTGAAATAGTAGTGAATGCAAACTTTTAGCAATTTTTATTTTTTTAAATGAACAAAACTTGGCATTTTTCCTCTGTTAAATTCTGTATTATAATTTTAGTCCATTTTACTTATTTAACCTGATGGCTTTGAATTTTTTATTTCTGTCTTGTAGAATACTAATTATCCCATTCAATTCTGTATCCTCTATGACTCTGATAAAACATTCTCTCCATTTCTTCATTCAAGTCATGAATAAAAATATTAAAGAATAGAGGATTCATGGCTTTCCTTGAGCCAGCCTACTCAATATTATCTTCAATTTCATGAGAATCCTATAATGAGCATTCAATGAGTATAATTTTTGAACCAGCTATTTATCCATTTCACCAGACTTCCTAATCTATCCTTCATTTACTTTTAACAAGCTTGTGCTCTGAACTTTGCCAAATGCTTTGTAAGTGAAGACCAAGTTAGGGATAGATCATCATGGAGAAAATCTGTCTTCTGTCTGTGGTTCTCAGGAATCAAAAATTATTTCAACATTATAACATTGCAATCAATGTTATACTATACCTATAGCAATTCCACAATTTATTAAGGAAATCAGCAGATAAAAATGACAGAAAGTTAATAATATGTCAAGCTTTACCCTTGGCAAGTAATTCTGACTTCCACCCAGGAAATTTTCAGGAACAAATTCTCAGTGTTGGCCTTCTTTCTGTGAGATAGCCATTCCTTCTATATAATGTCTATACAATGACTAACCATTCCCTGTTAAGTTTTTGACAAGGGCAGTAGAAGAAACAGAAAGCTGAACCCTCTCTGCTTTACTGGAAACAGCACAGCATATTGTGGATATTTGCTGTTCCTTCATCAAAAAGGCACAACAAAGAATGTTCTTTCTGCGCCAACTCAGAAAGGTCAAACTGCCCAAGGAGCTTCTGATCCACTTCTACAGAGGAATTATTGAGTCTGTCATCTGCACCTCTATAACTGTCTGGTTTGGTTCTGCAACCCACCAAGACAGACACAGACTTCAGAGGATAACTAGAACTGCAGAAAAAACAATTACTACCAACCTGCCTTCCATTGAGGACCTGTATACTGCATGAGTCAAAAAGAGGGCTGTGAAAATATTTACAGGTCCCCTCGCATCCTGGACATAAAATGTTTCAACTCCTACCCTCAAAACGATGCTATAGAGCACTGCACACCAGAACTAGACACAAGAACATTTTTTTCCCGAACGCCATCACTCTGCTAAACAAATAATTCCCTCAACACTGTCAAATGAATTATTAAGTCTACATTTCTATTAAATTTCTCATCGTTCCTATCACCCATCTCCTCCCATTTATGACTGTATGACTATAACCTTGTTGCTGGTATCCTTACGATTTATGTTGACTGTTTCCTAATATGATTTAATTGCTTATTTGTTCCCCATGACTATCATTAAGTGTTGTACCTTATGATTCTTGACGAATGTATTTTTTTCTTTTATGTACTCTGAGCGCATATGCACCAAGACAAATTCCTTGTGTGTCCAATCACACTTGGCCAATAAAGAATTCTATTCTATTCTATTCTATTCTATTCTATTCTATTCTATTCTATTCTATTCTATTCCTTACAGTTTGCATGACTTTAACTTTATTGCTGAAAGCCAACTATGAGATTGATTGACTGATTGATTGACCTAGTGATTGATTGATTTGTATCCTGTCTTTATTATTTTTACAAATAACACAGCAGTGAAAATATCCAGCACACCTTCCTCCTATATTTCCCATAGCAACCATGTGAGGTGAGTTGGGCTGAGAAAGAGTGGTGCAAGGTCACACAGCAGATTATTCTAACTGGAATGGTACAGAAGATTGAATAAGTAAATAAAAAAAATAATGTGTTGTTATCACTCACGTATTATAATGTTGCTTCAAATTTATTTATGGTCTTCTTCTTCAGATTTTTTCCCAGCCATCTCAAAACAGAGCACCTCAAAAACAAGACTGCACAATCCTAACAAGACATCATTAATAACTTTATTGGTGGCTGTTTTTATCTGGTGGTGCCAGCTATATTGGTTTCTTTGCGCATACTATCAGAAACAAATTAAATGGAATTGGTAAACTGGAACTTCCACAATATCATCTAGTTTATGATGTCAGCCTCTCAAACTTCAAGAGAAGCTCATCCTCCAAAGCTTTGCCATTCTCACTGTAGTGCCTACAAAATTGTTGTGTCTCAACTATCCTATGCCTACTCCAAAGAGGAAGGATGTAGCAAAGCTGAGGTCACTGAAAGCTACTCACAAGTATAAAGCCCAGATTTTTGTCAGGTAGGGAACTGTTTAAACTTCCTCCTTCAAAAATGATATTGATAACATCACAAAGAAAGCCTTTGATCAAGGTCATATCTTCTTTATACCATCTAACTTTCTAAATAAGTCAAGGAGTGAAAATAATCTGAAAATTGGATTCAGTTCTATATTTTTATTTATTTATTTGTCAAGCATATATAAGAACAGGTAAAAGTATAAACATAATTTGAATACATGAAAAGAGTAAGAGTAAAAAGGAATATTAGGACAAGACGGTAGGCACGTTGGTGCACTTATGCATGCCCCTTACAGACCCCTTAGGAATGGGGTGAGGTCAACAGTAGACAGTTTAAGGTTAAAGTTTTGGGGGTTTGGGGAAGAAACCACAGAGTCAGGTAGTGCATTCCAGGCATTGACCACGCTGTTACTGAAGTCATATTTTCTGCAATCGAGTTTGGAGCAGTTTACCTTGAGTTTGTATCTATTATTTGCTCATGTATTGTTGTGGTTGAAGCTGAAGTAGTCATTGACAGGTAGGACATTGTGGCAGATAATTTTATGTACTACACTTAGGTCAGACTGAAGTTGGAGTAGTTCTAAGTTATCTAAGCCCAAAATTTGAAGTCTGGTGGCATAAGGTATTTTACTGCGGGTAGAGGAATGGAGGACTCTTCTCGTAAAATATCTCTGGATTCTCTCAATTGTATTTATGTCTGATATGCAGTGCAGGTTCCAGACAGATGAGCTGTATTTGAGAATTGGTCTAGCAAATGTTTTGTATGCTCTAGTTAGTCGTACAATATTACCAGGGAAGAAGCTACGCAAGATTAGATTTAACAACTCTTAATGCCTTTTTGGCAATGTTGTTACAGTGGGCTTTGGCGCTTAGATCTTTAGAAATGAGTACTCCAAGGCCCTTGACAGAGTGAGGGTCATCTACAAGGTCATGTCCATCTAATTTGTATTTTATGTTTTGATTTTTTTCTCTGATCTGTCAGGACCTTCCAGAAATTCGTAAAAACTTGACTCTCTTCTAGAAAGGTTTTGAAGATTAATCAGAGCTGAGCCACCAGCAGGATAGTTTTATAACTATTCATTTGCATGCATTTCTAATATAACATACAGTATCTTATATATTGATACCTTTCTCACTTTTTTTTCTTTCCTACAGTTTTATCACAAGTGCAAAGTCTGCTTGTTTTCAGATCGACCAAATGTTGATCCATTAGTTGTTACAGGAATTGACCAATCGGCTTGTCACCCAAGCCTGGGCTGAGGAAGAGTGACTGGCACAAAGTCACCAGCAGGTTTTCATGCCTCAGGTGGGCTATAATTCCTGGTTTCTAGTCTCATCTCTTAACCACTACACCAAATTGGCTCTCAGATAAATTGATATAATGCTTTATTAATTTTCAATATTGTGCATTGCCAAGAGCCCTTCCCCGTGAGACAATTAAATAAATTCCTTTAATAAATCAACTCTATAATTTGGTTGCAGTCTTTGTCAACCCTTATTCTCACAAAGTTTTTGTGTTGGTTCTGGAACTAGCAAGAATGGTAACCATGAAAACCTGACACAGGCCACACTTTCCCATCAATTCAAGAATCTGAAAGCCTCTTCAGAGATCTTTATCTCTGCCTTTTCTACTTCCCTGTGAAAATTCAGCTTTTGATTTGATCATCTATAATAATAACCGTAATAAAAGTAAATGTGCACAACTTTCTCAATTGCTGTTTTCCCTTAATAACCCTTTGTTAGAATTTCACTTTCCCTAAACTTCCCATTTCCCTAGTACTTCAATTTGAGTAAAATTAACCTCCTTATCAACTTTTGCTTAAACTGATTATGCTTCCTGTCGGGTTTATATAACTACTCAACCCCCAATGTGCCATAGTCGGCCTCATGCTTAGCTCTCAATTGCCCTCTCTGATTTATCTTGTTCTGTGCTTTTGATTTCCATGTTAAGCTTTGTCCTACATGAACAAACTGACTTTATATGAAAATATGCTAATTTCTCTATTTCAGTGTGTTCTTCTATGTGTCATGTTGATGCATTGTTTATTTGTTTCTGCAGAATTCCTATGTGTGGTTATTGATGGAATTCACCGAGACATATCTTAATAAGCTTGCATCATGACATTTAGCCAGATATGATAATAAATGGCTATGGGTAGGGGAGTTTTTCATTTAAATAGCATTTTAGGTTAACCTGTTGTTTTCAGGTCTATACAGGGGTGAAATCCAGCAGGTTCTGACAGGTTCTGGAGAACTGGTAGAGGAAATTTTGAGCAGTTCGGAGAACTGGTAGCAGAAATTTTGAGTAGTTCGGAGAACCAGCAAATACCACCTCTGGCTGGCCCCAGAGTGGGGTGGGAATGGATATTTTGCAATATCCTTCCCCCAAGAGTGGGGAGGGAAGGGGGATTTTGCAGTATCCTTTCTCCGCCATGCCCAACAAGCCACGCCCACCAAGCCATGCTCACAGAACCGGTAGTAAACAAATTTGGATTTCACCACTAGGGTCTACAGTATATCTATATTTTTTGTAAGGTTTAAACAGTGTTTAATAATAAAGGCCTACATTACAGGGCTACAATAAATGTCATAAAAATGTATGAGAAATATGTTGTATGTTTAGGTGGCACCATGCAAATAGTCAATATTTTTATTCCATACATACTTTTTCTCATCCAAACAACAACAGTAGCTGTCTGTGACTCTTATTCTCCAACCCACATATTATTTTGAAAGCAGAAACACTGTATCAGTCAACTTTCCTTACCTTTTTGCAGTGTACTATATTTGTGTTAAACTGCAGGTTAAGATTACTCATTGATTTATATTTTACTTGTACACCCACAGAAACTATGTAAACCAAGACATTTGTGTATCTATACTTTCCAAAGCAAACGGAGCCATTTTAGATAGAACAAGAAAAGCAAAGGTAATATTTTTATACAACGTGGCCCCCTTTAAGGTAAAAATGGAATCCTTGACCTAATGCTGATACCAAAAAGCACATTTGTTATAATTCATAAACAAGTAAGTGACTATCTAGATCAGGGGTCTCCAACCTTGGCAACTTTAAGACTTGTGGACTTCAACTCCCAGAGCTTTCCTGGGTTAGGAATTCTGGGAGTTGAAGTCCACACATCTTAAAGTTGCCAAGGTTGGAGACCCCTGATCTAGATCATTCATACATTTTTTTTAACTTCCAAACACAGACCTCCATATTGTCCTCTATAACACTTGCTGATTTTTAAAAATCCTATTTTTAATACATTAATTATGATGATTCTGATTAAAAAGAGGAAATAGCTAAGAGCCACCAAATGCACAATGCAAGACTATTTCTAATTGTCACAGGAGTCTGCAGAAAATCAGGATGTCAAATATGTCATCTATTCCTGTAAAGCTTTATTTACAAAAAAAAATTGTCAGTTGAGCAATATACTAAAAAGAAATCCTGGATCTTAATGCAAATTTAATCTCATGCTTGAATGTCTGCAACGAAGTTAGTTTGTGCAGCAAAATATGCTCTCATTTCCTGTAACACCGTCCAGGGAATATAGTGGAGTCAAAGAACTCATGCCATAAAAACAAAAGGCCTTTTTAATTTCTTTTTTCTTTAAACAATGTCTTATTGGGTATATATTTTCAACAGGGACCTTTGTTAACAAATAGACTAAAATAATACAGTATCACAGTAATGCTATAATAATACTGTATTATAATAATATAGTAATATTACTGAATTGGATACATTTTAATTAATTAAGACATTTTTATCAGATCTGATCTGAGTAGACTTTTTCTGCTGGCTGATCCCAGCAGCCCCGTGGTTCTCTCAAGAACCTTAAGAAATAAAGCACATTAAGAGATGCCTAGGTGATACAGCCATCAAACAGTAAGTAAAGAAGATGAAACACAGATACAAGTTCATATTCAAGCCTACTGTGTGGTAATCAGGGTGGCAAGGCATAGCTATTTGTCCATTCTTATTGCCTCTATGGACTGCAGTTGCATTATTGAGTGTGTCCTAGATCCTGCCAGGGAAGAACGGGTGGGGAAAAAACAATGTATACTGGAATTATTTGATTGAGAATTTTGTGTTCAAAGTTGATCATCATTCACTTTGATTTGGAATCCAGATAGATGGAATCTATTGAAATTTTATTTTTTTTTATTTTATTTTATTTTGAATTTGTATATCGCCCTTCTCCCTGAGGACTCAGGGCGGTGAACAGCCAAGTAAAAACATCAAGTACAAATATTAAAATACAGTTAAAATATACATATATAAATTTGGCCCCATTAATTAAAAACAATAAACAAAACACTTAAAAACACTTAAAAAATTAGGCCAGCCTGGCTTGCTGGACAAGGAAGGTTTTAAGGGCACGGCGGAAGGCACCGAGGTCTTGGATTCTCCTTATCTCTGGAGGCAATTGATTCCAGAGGGTAGGTGCCCCCACAGAGAAGGCCCTCCCCCTGGGGGTCACCAGCCTGCACTGTTTGGCTGATGGCACCCCGAGGAGGCCCTCTCTGTGGGAGCGCACGGGTCGATGGGAGATTGTCGGTGGCAGCAGGCGGTCTCGAAGATAGCTAGGCCCTATGCCATGGAGCACTTTAAAGGTGATAACCAACACCTTGAAGCGCACCCGGAAGACCACTGGGAGCCAGTGCAGCTCGCGCAGGAGCGGTGTTACATGGGAGCGCCAGGCTGCTCCCGTCACTACCCGCGCTGCTGCATTCTGGACCAGTTGGAGCCTCCGGGTGCTCCTCAAGGGGAGCCCCATGTAGAGAGCGTTGCAGTAGTCAAGGCGAGAGGTGACGAGGGCATGAGTGACTGTGCACAGGGAATCCCGATCAAGAAAGGGCCGCAACTGGCGGATCAGGCGAACCTGACAAAAGGTCCCCCTGGTTACAGCCGTCAGATGTTCCTCCAAGGACAGCTGCCTATCCAGGAGGACTCCCAGATTGCGAGCCCTCTCTGTGGGGGGCCAACGACTCGCCCCCAATAGTCAGTGATGGAGTCAACTGACTATATCGGGATGCCGGGAGCCACAGCCACTCAGTCTTGGAAGGGTTGAGCCTGAGCCTGTTCCTCCCCATCCAGATCCGCACAGCCTCCAGGCACTGGGACATCACTTCAAGGGCATTGTTGGGGTGGCCTGGGGTGGAGATGTACAGCTGGGTGTCATCAGCGTACTGGTGGTATCTCACCCCAAAGCCACGGATGATCTCGCCCAGCGGCTTCACATAAATGTTGAACAGGAGGGGCGACAGGACCGACCCCTGAGGCACTCCACATATAAGAGGCCTTGAGGTCGACCTCTGCCCACCTGCCAACACGAACTGCGACCGGTCGGAGAGAAAGGAGGAGAACCACCGTAATACGGTGCTCCCCATCCCCAACTCTTCCAGCCGGTGCAGCATGATACCATGGTCGATGGTATCAAAAGCCGCTGAGAGGTCTAACAGGACCAGAACAGAGGAACAACCCCTGTCCCGAGCCCTCCAGAGATCATCAACCAACGCGACCAATGCCGTTTCCGTGCTGTGTCCAGGCCTGAAACCCGACTGGAACGGATCTAGATAGGATGTTTCCTCCAAGAATTGTGGAAACTGTCGCGCGACCACACTCTCAACAACCTTCGCCAGGAAGCGAAGGTTGGAGACAGGACGATAGTTGGCCAATATTGCCGGATCCAGGGACGGCTTCTTGAGGAGAGGCCTCACCACCGCTTCTTTCAAGGCGGCGGGGAAGTGACCCTCACTCAACGAAGCGTTGATAACACCCTGGAGCCAGCCTCGTGTAACCTCCCGGGAGGCCAGTACCAACCAGGAGGGACACGGGTCCAGTAAACATGTGGCCGCACTAAGTCTCCCCAAAATCCTGTCCACATCATCTGGAGTCACAGCATCAAACTCCTCCCAGGTAACATTGACTGGAAATGACTGGAATGACCTTGCTGTTCTCTATAATTTTAGTTTCACCGTTTGTAACTAGATTCCTGCATTACCTAGCTGATTAAAGCAGTCAGGGAGCAAACTGGGAGTTGGATATAGGCAATAATCACTATTTCTTTGAAGGAAGAAGTTCCAAACCTTCTCATTCAAGAAGAAGCTCAACCTGAAGCTCAACTACCATCCAATCTCCAACCCTTCCCTTTGACGGGGAGGGGGAGATTGTTGAGGAAAGTGATAGGGTTCCAGTTACATATGCTATACGTTATCATCCAGATAGTTTAGTTTCAGGCCCATATATGGGGTGGAAACCACATATATGCCTTGTGGCAAGACTTGGATAGGGGACTTTGACTTTGACCAACCTGTCTTCTTAGATCTTTCAATCGGCCTCAATACTCACAATTTCAGAATCTTTCTGGATTATTTACAAGGACTAGGAACTGGTAGCAATGATTTACAGCAGTTTCTCTCCTATCTAAGGAGGCCAACCCAACCAGGGTACAGGAAAGATCAAGCATATAGATTCTATTGATTTTTTTTTTCTTCTACCTACATAACATCTGCATATGAATCATTACGAGATGTTATCCATCAGTTCTGAGTGAGGTATCATCAATAGCATGATGATAATTACTTGTACATCTCTACTCTGAACCCAATGGGAGTTATGATAGAAAGACTGACTTGTTGCCTAAAGGCTGTCCCAGTCTAAATGGAAAAAAGGGTTAAACACAACTCAAACAAGATAGAATGACTATTAATTCAGAAGCCTATTGATTCCAAGATAATACCAAGTTGAAATAGCAGGTTCATAATTGGGGAGGGGAAGACTCCTAGACTCATGGCTTGAAAAAGACATAAAATTATGGTCAGGAGGGCCTTTTACCAACTTTAGCTAGTGAGTTTATTGTAGTCTTAAGTAGAACAGGACAAACGGTCACTTATCATCTCTTGGGTAAATTAATGCAATTGGCTTTAACAAGATTTCTACCATTGAGGACTATTCAGAAACCTTATCTAGTCCACAATACAATGACCTGCAAATTTATTGATCCATCATATTCATCCATCACCTAGAGTCTATCCATCTTGAAACAGGGATACATTCCTTAAATGCATAAATAAGATTTTTAAATAAAGTTATTGACTGCAGCAACCTCTTTCTCAGCTGATTCATACAAAGTTCTCAAGAGCCAAAAGAAATCACAAAGATATTCAAATGATGGCTTATATAATGCTGTGTGTGCGTTGGTGTATTGCAGCATTTGCTCGATGACATCCTATGCCCTTTGCTCCCATGTCGAGACTCATGAAACCCATGACACTCAAAATCTCCAATGGAAAAATAGGAACAGAAGAAAGAAAAGCAAAGTTTTATATGAACAAATAGATCATATTATTCACTGTTAAACATTAGACAGGTATTTGCCTTACCTTGAAAGAGAAATGCTTTGCTGGCGTTATGTAGTCCAGACACCTGTGTAACTCCGATAGTCATATTGACAAGATCCAATTCTTTGATAATATCAATCTGTAAGCTAGGGTCCATTCCAAGGCCTACAACTATGAGACAAAAGATTGATTTCAGTGTAAGTGCAATAGTTAAAGATACTATACAATAATGTACAATGAGGTATGCAAATATGAATTTTAAATCAGCACTTGTTCTGTAAGTAACAAAAAATGTATTTGATTTATTTGCCATCCATCTCATATAGCACTTAGTACCTAGATTTATATACCACTTCATAGTGCTTTACAGCACTCTTTAAGCAGTTTACAGAGTCAGCATACCCCCCCCAACCATCTGGGTCAGGGGTGGGTTCTACTTACCTTTACTACTGGTTTGCAATGGGGCCGCACGCATGCACAGAAGCATTCTGATGATATTGGAATTGGTGGGTGAAGCCTCCCGCCGGTTTTACTACCAGTTCTATAGAATCGGTGCGAACCGGGGGCAACCCACCACTGATCTGGGTCCTCATTTTACCGACCTCGGAAGAATGGAAGGCTGAGTCAACCTTGAGCCAATCAGGTTTGAATTCCTGATAGTAGGCAGAGTTAGCCTGCCATACTGCATTCTAACCTTTATTTATAAAATTTATTTGCCACTCATCTCATATCCACCAACTCTGGGCGGCTTACAACATGGGAAACATTGAAAAACATTACAATCATCCATTGTAAAAAATACAGGTTGTAAAAAAACCATTGTAAAAAAAGCAGGTTTAAAAAAACCAACAGTTAAATGGCAGAGAGGAGCCTGACATACGGGAGAGTGAGGGGGGGTTGAATTATCAATGGAATTAATCAACTTGCTCCAGTATGAAGCTCCCCCATTGGGTGCTAAGCCCTCTGACAGAGCCAGGTCTTAAGAGTCTTATGAAACATTAAGAGAGTGGAAGCCAATCTCATCTCAGGGGTTGAGATGTTCCAGAGGGCAGGAGCCACAAAATGTTGCACTGCCTTAACTAAGACCCATCGTTCAGAACAGTTATGGACTATAATGCACAATAAATTATGATTATTAATGCAGCAACATGACATGATATTCTAGCCCTACAAATGAATAAGTCTTTAAGAACCAGAGAGATAAACAGTAAGACACAGTGGATGAAAAAAATTGTGATTTCTTTGCCATGCGATGTGTGCCTAATGGTTGCATGGTAAGCATGTGTCAGATTATAAACCACACTTTTTCTTTAACAGGTTTGTTCTAGGTTTTGAATGCGATTTAGAATGTAATTTGGATGCATTTACAGTTTCCACTAGAAGGAAAAGGGTTTTACATTTGGAATTATTGGGAGCACAGAGTCAGGATAATTGTTCCCCTGGGAAACTTGGAAAGCTAGGCTGTTGGATTCCCACTAGCTGAGACCAAGCTACTGACACAAAGCCAAATTTGCAGTTTGTAGGTTCCAGGTTTTCAGGCTGTCAACCCAATATTGTTATAAAAAGCCCCCTTTTAGGCAAGGGCCCATTTACCTTGAGGCAACTTTGCATGGAAATGACTTATAAACAGGTGCAAAGCATGCATGCACAATGGTTTTATACTGACTCGGCACAAAAAAGACTTGTCAGCCTGCAGTTGCTTAAAGAAACAACTGTGAGCTGCCTAAGGGCTGCAAACATCTGCACCACAACAAGGATTCCAAGCATTTCATAGTCCAGCAGGCAGTCGGCATTGTCAAAACTGACACCACTCATGTGTTCACCAGCAAGATCCTCACATGCTCTAGCACATACAGCATGCTCCACTGCCACAGATAAGGAAGACATCTCCTCAAGAACACTACTTTGTTCATACGATTCTGAGTTCTGGTTCATCTATTTTAGAATTTCTAATACTGCAATTGTCTTACTGAGACAAAAACAAGCCAACAGCCAGAGCACCCACAGGGGGTGGGGGGACGATGACAGGAGGGGGGCTATGTCAAAATCTGAAAGATGGCAGCTTCACAGTCCAAACCTGCCCCTTTTATACATATGTTCAATATTGCATGGATGTACAAAGGCAACCAGGCTTTTATCGCAGGGCTGCGCTCACCATTTGACACATTTTTATCTCTTTCCTAGGAACACCCATGTCAATAACTTTGTCATTTCTGACAAAATCAGGTTTGCAACTGGACTTTTATTCCTTGCAAAATAAAACATGATGACTGTCCCCAACTGTTATTTTTCTTTCCTTTTTTTTTTTAAATTAAATAACTTTCTTAAAACATTTAATATAAACAATGTAATTCCAAAGTAAGTGAAGGAAACCCTCAGTCTAATGAACTAATAAGGGGAGGAGTATCTATTAAGGCTAAATGTCTGTTAAATAGCAAATAATAATAATAATAATAATAATAATAATAATAATAATAATAATAATAACAACAACAACAACAACAACAACAACAACAACATTTTGAACATTTTGACTCTACAAAAAACCACCTTACTCGGAACAGCTTACATCCTCTGACGATACCTTAACAGTTCCTAGGTCCTTGGTTAGGATTTAAGCTGCTGAGCTATTACCCAGCCTCAAAGGCTGTGAATCTCACCAAAGATTAAATAATAATAATAATAATAATAATAATAATAATAATAATAATAACAACAACAACAACAACAACAACAACCCCCCAAAACGCTTAAATCATGTGCCCCCTTCTGTTCTTCTGTGGAGCCCTCTGTAGCACTACTCTTCATACACTGGCTCAGTAATCCACATAAAATCACACAAGATTTTGAATTAATTGATCCCAACCCTAAATTAATCTCTCAATTTAACCGACCTCAGTTTAGCATACTTCAGATTTAATGGACAAAGTCTGTGGTATATAAACGTTGCCCGAATGTTCATTATTATATTGGGACTTCCTTTTTCAGTAATAATTTTTCAGAAAATATTATTTCTATTTCTTATCTACTATAAAGAATGGTATTTAGGAGGTATAAATATAGCAGTTAAACAAGGAATGGGGTTTCAGTCATTGCACTTGTAGGACACGTTGATCAAGTCATGGTTATTCAATGAAACCAATTTTCCAAGTTTCACACTCCTTTGCTTGCAATAATTAAACAAAATGCTTAGGTAGGAAGGCAGGTTTACTCATATATATCTTTGCTATACTTCAAGATCCTTCTCCATTACCTCAGAATTGATGATTGATCCACAGTTCCACGCTTACCACATGGATCAGGCTTGCAGTATTAATCTGTCTAAATCATCTCTAATATAACAGCTGCCTGAGACATCTCATCATCCACTTTAAGAGTGGAGAACAGTGGTAGGTCTTTGGAACTCAAAAGTGAAGCATTGTGCCAGTATGTAAGGAATACTGCTGGAAAGTGTTGCACAAGGAGGAGAGGGTGATTGCTGTACAAGTGTTTTGGGGGCTCAAAAATAAATCCCATTTGCCATTTAACAGACAGCCTTAACAGCTACCCTTCCCTCAGTTCCCTTAAATTGAGGGTTTACTATATGCTGTACTCAATGTTTCAAAATATCATTTCCCTGCAAATTATGTACATCCCACAATCCCCTACATTAGAAAGCTTCACTCACATGCTTTGTGGCTTGAAAATAATTTGAACTGAACGCATTTGTAGGAAACAAGACAGCAAAACTAAGGAGGAAGTTTTCTTTATTCCTGTTTTATTATTTTGAATGGAAAAACAACCGAGAAGCAAGAATCACATTCATTTAACTTCTTAAAGTATTAGCCTCAGATGATAACTTGGTAAAAGTTGGGCTGCTTGAACAAGCAGAAGACTGTATAGTTCAGAGCACTTTTTCAAATCCTTTTAAAAATAAAACGTTCTAATAATATTCTCTGCTTTCTGTCACCCAGACTTACTCTATGTTTTTTTTTTAAAGCAAATTTTCTCTTTGCCTCTCTTTCTAAAATTTAATTAAGGACATAAAAGAGACTGAGATTGCCATTAAGTAGGAAATAGTTTAGCGTGATATGTAAATCGGACTTTAACCCCTGGGAAAGGTTGGTTACGTTAGCTGGTCCAGGATCGGTTCTGGGCTAGGTCAAGACAAGGCTCTATGACAGGGGTGTGAAACTCGATTTCATTGAGGACCGCATCAGGGTTCTATTTGACCTCGGAGGGGGACATGGCCAGGATGGACATGGCCAGCTCGATGTCACTCATGTTGGGGGTGCCCACAGCTCTCCCAAGTTTCGTTTTCACTGGCAGAGGCACCGTGGGCCAGTCCTTCCCTGTTTCCAGGGCAGCCCCGCGGGCCTGATCTAATTATCCCGTGGTCTGGATCTGGCCCACAGGCCTTGAGGTTAACACCCCTACTCTATGACTTGGGAGGCATTAATGCCCCTCTCCCAAATTGGTAATGAATAGATGAATATTTCAAGATGAGGGCAAGAAACTGTGCTTGGCAGGTACCCTCTCCCATCCCAATTCTCTCTCACGCGTATCCTCACCCTGTCTGAGGACAGGAAAAAAAATTATTTGGAGCTGAAAATCATAAGTGTAAAACTCAAAAACTTGAAAGAAAGAAACAAGAGGGCACACTTTGAAATTCCTAACAAAATCGGACAATGAGCCAAACTCTAGGGCAGTGATGGCGAACCTTTTTGCCGTTGTGTGCCAAAAGCAGGGGGAGCGTGGGGGGATCACACACACATGTATCCACACCCATAATTCAATGTGTCCTGCCCCCTCACGCATGTGTACGTTACACCACCACCACCCCCGGTTCCCCCTCTTTTGGCACGTGATGGCACAGTGGGCCCGGTAGGCCCGTTTTTTCGCCCAACCCAGGCTACAGTGGCTTTCTAGGAGCCTGAGGAGGGCAAATACTGCCTTCTCCACCCTACCATAGGCCCGTTTCCCGACTTCAAGACCCACTATGCGCGCTGGAGCTGAACAAGGGCAATGCTTGTGTGCCCACCGATATGGCTCCACGTGCCCCCTGTGGCACGCGTGCCAAAGGTTCGCCATCACGGCTTTAGGGGGTTCTAGTATATGACTTTTCTTAGGGTGCCTAATTATCTAGAGCTGGCTCTGGGCAAGTTATAAGTGTGATTAATAAGTTAATCTACCCATATAGATTTAGATTGACATGAAGGAACCTCAAACGTCTATATTAGCATCTCTTCCTTCTCCTCTTGGGAAGCTAAAAGAATTCTGAAGTTTTCACGTTTGTTTAAGTAACAGATTTTTGTGCTGTTTGGGACCGAAGGCTGTGCCTGATGTAAAATAAGAATGATTGGAGTACTTAAGCATAAATTAACATAAAATCAGTTGTGACTATCTATAATTCCAAGTCTAGACAACATGACAAACTTCTGTAAATGAAAAGCAGAAATTACCAACCTCCTTTTTTCCTTTCATGAGTGAGTACCATTCAGAAGGCTCATTGCTATACATTCACGCTACACTAAATTGTGATTTAGCTTTTCCGTGATCATGCAATTCACATTTCTGCCTCTATTTGTGAGCTACACTCTATCATCTGTGAAGCTTGCCTGAGTTGCCCTAATTATAGGATATGTGGTTAATATTATTTTAGTGTTGAAGCAAAAATATTCCTCCGAAGTTAAAATAAAACAGTGGGTGTTTATGTTCTTGAAGCAGCATGAAAGATGTTTTACATCTGTTTACACAACTACAGAAATTCAGAAATAATTCAGAAAAGGTCTTTCAAAATGCAGAGCAGTGCCAATGCAGCATCTCTCTGTTACTCTTAAAAACAGCCACATCTTTTTCCTAATATTACATCCCTGCATTCTGCAGTTACAGATGCTTCATTTCAGCTCCTGAATGCTTTGAAGGACTTTTAGTTTTATTTTTAGTCAAATATGAAGCGTTGTACAGACTGGGTACTTACAGGAGAGAGAAAAATAATGGATAGTCTCAAAAAATTACTTTGCTAGTGAGTAAAAGTCTTAGTAGAGTCATAAGGTTGACTCAGCCTTTCATCCTTGTGAGGTGGGTAAAATGAGGACCCAGATTGTTGGGGGAAATATGCTGACTCTGTAAACCACTTAGAGAGGGCTGTAAAAGCACTATGAAGCGGTGTATAAGTTTAAGTGCTATTGCTATATAAGTTTAACTAGGTCAGAAGGAGGTAACTTGAGGTTCAAAGATCATATTTAGCACTCCATGGGAAGCTGAGAGGTTGCAGTGTGAGAGGAGCTAGTCACTTATGTATTTATCAATCTTATTTTTAAAAACGTCCATCTCCTTCATAGATCGATTCAGGGTGGTGTGCACATAGACATAAAAACATAAAAGCTATATATAAACATAATAAAAACCAATTATAAACAGCAATAAAATAGTACACAGATGTACACAATTTCATTATACAAATGGGAAGGGTTTGGAAGGTTTTGACACCCAACGAAGAAAGAAAATGTAAAGTGTGAAGAACACACACTTTACACGGTTTTGGGGAAAAGAAAGGAAGAGATACGATTCAATAGATTAAAGCTATAAAATATAGTTTGGAAAATTCACATTTTCCGATATTTATTAACCACTCAAAATGTTTATGGAATTTATGGATCTTACACGGTAAAATCATCATCTCTAAAAGGCAGGTGCCTCAAAATCTGTCCATGAGGAAATGTTAAATACTTCTCTCAAAGGTGGCTTTTCAAAAGGCAACTGGACTAGTTCTTCTTTGAGGAAGAAGAAGAGGTTTCACTTCTCATCCAAAAGCTTCTTGGATGAGAAGCGAATTATCTTCTTCCTCCTCATAGGAAAAAAAAAACAGTCCAGTTGCCTTTTGAAAAACCACCTTTGAGACAACCATGGCCTGGATTACTGAGACTCTCCATAAATGTTAAAGTCTTCGCTTTCTGATCTCATTCATAGATCAAAGAAAGAGCTGTTCCAAAGCCATGTGTAAAATCCAAACTGCTCTTCTCCATGCCTTCATAATAAAATATTTAATAATTTGTTCTCCTTTAAGAGCATCCAAAATCTAAAGGCTAATAGAAGGGAACTGGAATGTGCCCACTCTGCCCAAATGCACCAAGCAAAAAGAAATAAGCAAGAGAGATATTTTGTACTCTTTTACGTACATCTATACTTGGATGTACACTAAAATAAAGGCTGGGAACAGTGCGGTCATATTTTATTATTATAATTAAGTCCTATAAAAAAGTGGCAGGATGAGGGAGAAAATGCCTAACTTTAGAACTTCCTTCCTTCCTTCTTTCCTTCCTTCCCTTCACTTCCCTTTAGTCAATCTTGATTCCTGCTGATTGCATGAACAAGTCCATACGGCTTTTCTTAGAAATATTTTTCAGAAACAGATTGCCGTTGCCTTTTCCCTCAGGTTAAGAGAATTCTAGAACAATGTATGTTGTAAAAGAGACAACAATATGGAAAATAGGCCTTCAAAGTTGTAAAGAGATTAAATTATATGAATGGAGTAGAATTACCCAGAAAAATCTCTGGCTGCAGAATTAAGCACATCTAGACAAGAACAATTCTGAGTCAAGTAGATTTTCATGTGTAGGTTAGAAGGAAATGTCTACTACCTAGAATATAATGTAGGGTCTCAGGAAATGTTTAGCTTAATACTTTACTAATAAAGTAAATGACGGCATGATGGAACTGCAGCCATCCTCCCCACAAAGAATTCTTGAATTGGCAGCATTCAAAATCACCACAACTGTGCTATATCTATGTTTAGGATACCAACACGGTAACGTCTTTAAATGTAACTCCAGTCACAGTCTCCCAATTGTGGTATCCACTGCTGAAAATCTTTAGGTAACATCATTTTCTTCCGTCAGTCAATGAAGCTTCCTTTCCATTGAATTAACAGTAAGAGAGGACAATTTCCAGGTTGCAAAATCTGAGGAAATAATCAAGCTGTAAGGGATATTATTGGGAAATGGTTAGGGAAGATAATTCCAACCATTTAAAAAGAAATCTCAAGAGGTTTCTATAAGATCTGTTTTGTAATTACCATTCAATATGCAAATTCACCAAAGTGGGAACACTGCTTTAACTATTGCCTATATAACTCCCTAGATAAAGTTTCCTCTGCATCAAGGAAATTGCAACATTTAAAAGAACTATGTCAAGTCTATAAAATTATAGGAATGCAATCAAGACTCTGTGATTTTGTCCAATTAAAAAGGGCAACCTTAAGTCAACTCAAGATCAAGCTCTTCGGCTGACCATGAATACTGTACTCCAGAACTTTTGCCTACTCAGTCCTCTTTTGCTGGCTTTTGATACTGTGGTATGTGTGTGCTTGTGTCTATATACATGCAAATAAGCAATTAGGACAGTGGGGTTAAAGTAATCATAAAATCATAGAACATAAGGTTTAGAAATGACCTATGAGAGCATCTAGTCCAATCCCTAGATGATTGTGTTGATTAATAATTAATCAACCCAAAGCTGCAGCTTCAGTTTGCACGGCCACGTCTGCTTTCTTCCCTGAAGCTTTAAAATCTCCTATCAAATCTTAAACAGATACATATATGGCTATTTCATCTGCATCCAGTAGAATAAATAGATGACTAAATTCATTTTTCTTCTTATAAATCAAAAGGAGCAGTTAAATGGAAAATGATTTGCTCTAAAAATTGCAGATATAGGATCCTAAGAATCCATATCCTGACTTTCTCTTTCTTCTTCAGTTCAATCTGATTAATCTAATTTTGCAAAAAGAAAAGAAAAGAAAAGACTTTGACTAATTCATGATCAAAGTATTAGAAGCTATCATAAGATTGAGCCAGGTAATTCCTAATATCAACAAGATGCAATGCCAGAAAATAACCTAGTGGTATCATATGCCTTAGAAATGCATTATCTTAATGTCTTTTATTAACCATTCCCTGACATAGAACATGACTGTCACAAAAGTGTTTTGGCTCAATTTATACATGCATTTATACCTTAAAACTATAGGTCAGATTTCAAATACAGCATATAAAAACCTGTGAAGAGAGATCTCAGTGTAAATGCATTAGAACTCACTATTCTTTATACACTCCTGAGCAGTTTGATGAAACTTCTTTTCAAATTTAGTTCCTCTTGCAAGTTTCAAAAGCCCCAATTCAAACTTAGGTAGTGATTTTATGAATGAGAAATATTTCATCTAACTAGACCAGCCAGGCCACACTTCCATGCAGTCCTCAGAATTAGGACCTGATTGCTAATTAGGTCCAATTTGCAAAACTCAGGAACAAGTTGAAGGGGTGATTTATTCATCAAAGGACATACAATTCATTGCCAGTGAAACACTGCTATTGGTGTCCCTTAACCAAAATGAATAGCAGTTGCAACTGAATTTAGACCCCCCCCAAAAAAAAATTTCTGACACAGTCCAGCTTCTTAAATACTTTTAATATTTATCAGTTTTGCAATTTTTCACTTCTCAGTATAAAAAGTACAGCAACTCCATTTGATTCATTTGAAAAGCAATGAGAGCTACCCAAGATCCTAGCTAGTTTTCCTGTGTAGTGATTGGAATACAGGTGCAAATATGAATAATAAATACTTGACTGTAGAAATCTTAAGTATAGAGGGATATAAAATAATTGCTCCTCCAGTTCTATAGTTTGGAGTATAAAATGTAAGGTACATTTCTACTATATAAGAGCTAAATTATTCGCAGAAGATGTCCTCTGCAGTACACCTCGGTAAGAGTACCAGCCTGTTCCTTAAAAAGTGCTGTATTCTAGTATGTAAAAACAGTTATATTTAACACAGTTTAGTAAGTATCATAGCCTATAGAGCTACACTGTAGATTCAGAAGCAATAATATAATGTGTGAAGGAAATCTCTAAATACACTTCCCTCAAAAATCACCCAAAGCTAAATTAAGAACCCTTTTAAGAAAAAAACCCAAATATAAACAAACTTAAAGATTAAAAACAAACCACTAGCATACATTATTTTCACTAAGCAGCAAGGTTGTTGGTTTTAGCTTATTTGTTTTGGTTAAATATTTTCTGATTTCCCCCCCCCCCTTATTTATTTGCACATGGGAAAGCCATATTGCTCCAGAGCATGCAAACTAAAATGAGAGCCTTTTAATTACTGTAAACTGCAAATATTTGGGGAAAGGCACAACTATAGCAACTCCTGTGCGCCCATTCACTTGATCTGCATCCTGTTGCCCCGAAAAGCAGCCAGTTCTTTACACTCAACAGAGACTATTTTTCTTTGTAATGTATTTGTTTACTTTCCCAGCCACACCTTCTATGCCCTAGAAGACAATCAGGTAAAAAAAAAAAAAAATGAAGTTCATCCATAATAAGACAGTTGGGGTGAGAGCAGAGAAGAAAGAATATAGTGATTTTATGCCTTAGAGAACTCTACCCAAGTAAATATTTCAGAGGCCAACACTGGGGAAATAAATGTAAAGGACTCGGGAAATTTCTTCCTTTGGTCTTGGTTTAAAAACCACTTGGCCAAAAGCAACGGAAGGGTTTTTCTGTTTCTTCTTTCATTTGCTTTTTGCTCTCTGTCAAGTGAAGAATGAGAGATGTCTCATCTCCCCACCAAGTTGGTAAATGCCTTTTCATCTTCTGTAAAAAAAATAAAAATAAAAACCCCATCAAGCAGAAAACTGGGGAGGGGGGGAAGCATCCCTAAACTTTAGATTATTTATTTTCTTCTTGGATGAAACAATGGATGGGGCTCTTTTCCAGAACACAAAAGAAAAGCCAATGGAAGATAGTCATCTTGGTTGGGGATTTAAACTCCCTCCCCTCCCCTCCTCCCCCCCCCCCCCCACGTCTCCAACTGAAGCTAAAGGGATGAAAATAATTGTAAAGCCAAGTGTCAGATTTGCGCTCCCGGAGTCTGCTTGTCAAACCACGCCGTTCCCTCAAGCTTCAGCACCAGATTTCCTCGAGGGATGGGCGTGAGTCTCCGCCCCCAACACTCGCAAGGCCATTTGAATGGAGTGCCATCCCCGCATCCCAGATCTCCAGCCGGTCTTGTATCTGCGCGATCTCCCCCTCAATCACCCCAACCCCCCCCCCCTCTCCCACCTATCCCCGCCTTCCCTTCCACAGATCTCCCCTCCTCCCGGAACAGCCCAGAACGAGGGAGGCAGCTGCTTGTTAAGAGACAATAAAAGAGTGTCAGCCCCGTGCAAAGAAACTGGCACTTTGCTTCGTCTCTCCGGCATAACCTTCCCTTAATGTTCGGGGGGGGGGGGTGTGGAGAGGAACGCTCTCTTGTTTTCAATCCTCCCCGAAGATCTGATTTGCCACTGACAGGTAATCTTCACCTGCTGGCCCCACCGGGCAGTTAGGATAGCAGGAGAAGAAAGATCAGGCTGCCGCTGGCCTGGTGCCTCTTAGCAAAAGACTCGGTCATTAAAAGAAGGAAGGAAGGAAGGAAGGAAGGAAGGAAGGAAGGAAGGAAGGAAGGAAGGAAGGAAGGAAGGAAGGAAGGAAGGAAGGAAGGAAGGAAGGAAGGAAGGAAGGAAGGAAGGAAGGAAGGAAATAAAAGCCCGGAATTTGGGGGGGGGAATAGAACAGGGACCATGTGGCTGATCAGAGAGGTTTTGCATCCAAGCACGCACCGCTTTCCCCAACTGGCTCCCCTTTCTCGCGTGTCCCCAGCCGGGGCTTTCTGACCCCCTCTCCGCCAGGGTGGGATTTTGCCCGGTACTCCGAGAACAAATGCCATTACGAGGCAAAGTTTCCGAGTTCCGCCTGGCAAGGACGAGAACCCCGGAGGGGCTCCAGGGCGACGCGCCGAAGTCCCCTCTGAAGCCACTCCACGCCATCCTTCGGCCGCTCTTGTGGCGCCCCTTATTTTTTTATTTATTTATTTTGGTTCCCCACATACACACCCCACTTTTCCAAGCCATCGGCAGTTTATTTGAGGAGGGGGGAAGGGAGTTATTTTATTTTATTTTATTTTATTTCAAATAAAAACGCTCCACCCCTTCCTTCCTTCCTTTCTCCCCCTCCCCCCCCCCACCATCCCTTTGCTTACCATCCCTAACACGCAGCCCCCACATTGCCTCGCGAACTCGCGGGGGAGCGCAAACGCGGTTCCACACGACCCTACTTTGTAGAGAAAGCGGGGAGTGGGGGTGTGGGGGGGGAAGGAAAGGAAGGCAGAGCGAAAGAAAAGAAAGGAGGTGAGCGGAATCCTCCCCGCCGTGTACCGGCTACCTATTGTCTTTGCATTTAGAGAGCCCGATTCCTACTCCAGGGTTGTTGTTTGCGTGTGTGTGTGTGTGTTTTTTTCCCCTGGAGCATCCTCCCCGCCGGTACCAAGATGCCTCTTTGCAAAAGCTTTTCTCCCATTCCGGTCCTCACCCACCACCACCACCACCACCATCTCCATCGCGTGCGAGAAGCCGGGGCGGAGATCCCCCCCCCCCCCACTACTCCTCCTCCACCACCACACCACCCCCTTTCCCGGCTCTTACCTGTTCTGGCCGCTGCCAGGCAAACCCAAACGCCTACCATGACATCCATCGGGGCTGATCGCGCTGTATTCTCCGTGGAGACCCCGCACGGCAAAGCCTGGCTCCAGTTCTCTTTCGAGCATCAGAGCCTTCAAACTTAAAGCGCTTGTTTTGGCCGCTGCTTGGAGCAGCAGCAGCGGGAGAGAGAGAGAGAGAGAGAGAGAGAGAGAGAGAGCGAGCAGCGAGAGCGGCGACACAGCAGTGCAAGCACTAGCAGCGGTCAGAACCTGCTACCCTGGAAGAGCCCACGTGCTTTCCGTGGGGATGATGCCCGGCTCAGACGGCCCTTTCCCGTGGGGCTTCGCAAGCTCCCGCCCAGTTTGACGTTCAATCTTTGTTCGGCTCCGTCGCGTCGACGCCCCTGCCGCCTTCAGTAGCTTCGGCTTGCCGGAGAGGAGAAGGCGGCCCCCGCGAGCTCGCCGGTTGGGTGCTGGATTTCCCCCCCTCCCCTCTTGGATCTTAATGGATCGGTCTAAACCACCCCCGCCCTCCCCCCCTCCCGCCCCAAAGAGGGAGGTAAAAGCATCTCGGAAAGAACCGAGCAAGTGAACGGGAAGGAGGCTGTTATCTAAGCATCTGACCAACTTGTCGCTGCCCTCCGTCTGAGTGATAAGGAGGCTGAGTGATAAGGGGGGAAGAGAGGTGGGGAGGTGATAGGTGGGGAAGAGAGTGGAGCGCTAAGACGCCTTTTTCTCGGGCCATCCCTCTTTGGGGGTAACTCTCTACACCCTGGGAAGGAGGCTCAGGAGCAGCAGAGAAAGACGCCTGTCATTCATCTGGTTTTCCCTAACCTGTAAGGTTCTTCGGTGCCTTCCTTGCTGTTTCATTCCCACTGCTAATTTAAAGACACGGGGCTCTCACACAAGTCCTCAGCATGAAGGGGAACTGCTTCAGCCTCTTCGCTCCCTCCCAAGTAGCAAGCTAGAGCTGCCCTGGCATAACCCAGGGGTGAAATAACCCAGGGATGAAATCCAGCAGGTTCTGGAGAACCGGTAGCGGAAATTTTTAGCAGTTTGGAGAACTGGTAGCGGAAATTTTGAGTAGTTCGGAGAACCAGCAAATATCACCTCTGGCTGGCCCCAGAGTGGGGTGGGAAGGGGGATTTTGCAATATCCTTCCCCCTGGAGTGGGGTGGGAATGGAGATTTTGGCGTATCCTTCCCCTACCACACCCACCAAGCCACGCCCACAGAACCGATAGTAAAAAAAATTGCATTTCACCACTGCCTTGGCCCCACCCAAGAATGCTTCCATATGCTGAAATGATCTGTTGCCCAAGAGAACTGGGGATCCCAGCCATTCTGAAAATCAGCTGGAGCTGAAATTCCTGGGACAGCTTTATCCAACAGTGCCAGAGAGGTGGCATCCTTCTTGCAACACATCTGAGCTCTTGGTCTGAACCCAAAACCCCTGAGAAACCCAGCATAGGATTCTCCAGAACACTAGGTTAATTCAGGACAAGCTGGCTGTGTCTCGCAAATACAATCACGCTTTTTTTTTTAATGATTCATGGTAGGTCAAAAAGAAGTGATAGTGAATAAGAAGGATAATTTGTTAGATTAGTAATTAGCTAGGATGTGAAGATCTTTCCTGAGACCTAGACTTGCATCGTATTAATAGTAGTTGATTCATCACAAGGACTGTTTAGGGATATGACAGTCAGGTCTTTCCTAGTTTTCAAATTCATAAGAAGTTTGGGGTTTAAAAATAAAATGGCTTATATTCAAATTGTGCACCACAGTTTTACTTTTAATAATTGGCTTGGCAACCCCAACTAAAGCTGACACATCACTCCAATGCAAGAAGACAATAAGTGAAATAAGTTACATATATATAAAAAAGAGACAACCATGAAAATCCAAGATACAAGTAGGGCATAACAGAAGTTTATGAATGTATTAAAATCATTGCCCGTGACTCTGGCAAAAATTTTTAGAAACCAGAAGGTGAAACTATGCTGGCTGAAATGTGTTAAACATTTCCTGAAGGTTTCCCAGCAAATTCTGTTAGTACTAATTCCTCTCTGATTTTAGAGGAATTGGTTATTTTTTTCAAGGCTGGATTTTATTTTAAGAATTTTGATGCAGCCATTCAATAGCAACAACACTTCCAGGAGGCTTTTAATTTTTAATGTTTTAAATTATTAGTTTAGTGATTAAAACAGCAGAGGAAAAATTCAGTGGAGATTACAAAACAGAAAAGAAAGAAAAAAAGCCATAGTTGGAATAGGCTTCCAGTTAGTGAAAATATATCAGAAATGACCTGCTAAGGTCAACTTCCTGAAGAGAAAACAGGTGCTAAAAAGAGCACAGAGCCTTACCAGTCATGTGACCTCAAGAGAGGGCATACATTGCAAAGTCAAGGCAAATTAATTTGCATTTGGTCTACCCAATTTGAAAGCAGATGTTTGGTAAGATCAGGTTGCTTGCAGGACACTTTCAAAGGAAGACCTCAATCAAGGCACCAGTTTTAAGCTCCTTGTGTGCTTCGTTTCCCTAATATTTTGGACCCTCCTAATTCTTATGTCTGCTTAGAATTGCCTTATCAAATGCCCCGGTGTTGAAAGTTGCATCTGTTTGAATGTCTCATGAATGGTCTATTCCAAGCAGGTGACAACTCTCTTCTTGTATAACATTAGCAACTGTCAAATGTTTTCTAATTTTCATTTTACCAGGACTAACTGGCAACAGCCCCTTTGGATCATCTCTAAGATTTATTTGTAGTGGATCCAGAGACATCATGCTAACATAAAAGAAAATCCAAAAGAATTCGTAGCATAGGAACATGCCAGGTAACAAATCAGGCCATTTATTTCTTCCACGTAATATAATCGCTGACTGGAAGTTACTTTCCAGCATCGGAGCCTTTTTAAAGTTATCCAAAATGGAATCTGGAAACTTTTTCCTATAAAATATGAGTTCAAACATTGAGCTACAGAAGGTCTATCAGTTATGGGCTGCAGAAATTTAGAGACCCTCTACGTGGCATGAAAGACAAAGAAAAGTCTAATTTTGCTGCCCTCTAGTAGCCATCTGGATTTTTTAAGTACAAAAATACTAAGCTACAATCTTCCCCTGCTTAATATCAGATCAGTCCATTGGACTGTATCTCAGTAAGCTCTAGCCAAGGACCATGGAACCTTTTAAATTTAAAATGTGTGTACTACCAATGAGTTATAGCCTTTCACTTAAATAACATAAAATACCATTCTTATTTTTTTTTCTTTAATTAAATGGATTTCTAAATCACCCAATAACCAGACCTCTATAGGCAGTCAAAATGTTTAATCAAAAATAATATCACTTGTGTAGAAAAATTCATCTTTAAAAAAAACACAACACAACAAAAAAAACACAAAAAACTTTTGTTATGTCTTTGTGTGTGTGTGTGTATTTTTGTGTTGTGTTTTTTTTATATAATGTGTGTTTTATATGTTGGAATTTCAATAAATACTATTTTTTAAAAAAAGAAAAATTAATCTGATTGTGCTGATATTAATGACAAGCTCACAATGTCAGGGTTCCAAGGAACACCCCCAGTGAAATAAAGCTCTGAGACCTGAGGTTCCTCAAAGTTCCAATTTATTAAAGATGTCATATTGGCACATCTGGGAAAACCCAAATCCGAAAGCTTCCAGGTTTTCTCCACCCACCTAACAGTTCACAGCCCTGCCCCACAACCACAAGTTCATCACATTGTCCAATCAACTCTTTACAGTCAACTGAATACAATCTTCCGGCAGTCTCCATCAAACGCAGGCAAAAGTTCTTGAATACGGAATGTTGTTATGACTAATTTTCTACCACTCCAACAACAACCCCCTCCCAACTTCCCCAGCTAAAATATGTGGCAGTTAAGAAGCAAAAAGAAAACTGTCTTCCAAAACTGACACACTACTCAGTACTGGAATATTGGACTAGATTCAAATCCTCATTATATAGCAGAATCATGCAACATTCTGATTCAGGTCTAAATGGACAAAGATAGTACTTAGCACATAGACTTATATACTGCTTCACAGTGCTTTATAGCCCTCTCTAAGCGGTTTACAGAGTCAGCATATTGCCCTCAACAATCTGGGTCCTCATTTTAACCAACCTTGGAAGGAAGGAAGGCTGAGTCAACCTTGAGCCAGTGAGAATCAAACGGTTGAACTGCAGGCAG
Organism: Pituophis catenifer annectens; assembly: GCF_029215685.1. Classification (NCBI taxonomy): domain Eukaryota; kingdom Metazoa; phylum Chordata; class Lepidosauria; order Squamata; family Colubridae; genus Pituophis; species Pituophis catenifer. The sequence goes on from NW_027256881.1 coordinate 264,300,000, forward strand.
CCGGCAGGCAGCAGAAGTAGCCTGCAGTACTGCATTCTAACCACTGCACCACTGAAAAATGTTTTGGCATGCACTGAGCACTCACAAAGTACAGTTTGCCCATATTAAGAGACCATTCACAGTTGCGGGATGGAAAAGTAATTTTGCAACCAATCCTCATATTTATGACCTTTGCAGGTCTATAGAGCAAAAGAAAGCTGATGTAAGATCATTAAGCTGATGTAAGATCATTAAGAGTTGTAGTTTCACTTAGCAACCAGTTCACTTAATGGTAGAGTTGTGTCTATGGAGATTCTCGGTCATCCAGATCACAGTTGTCCCAAAGGTGCTTTTTTCCAGAGGCAATTGGACTTTCTTTGTTTTTCCTTGAAGAAGTTTCACTTCTCATCCAAGAAGCTTCTTCAGTTCTAGAAGAAGCTTCTTGGATGAGTAGCAAAGCGTCTTCAAGAAAAAAACAAAGTCTAGTTGACTATTTGAATCTGTTGGCAATTTCTTAAAGGTACGGCATCTTTTCTTGGAATTATGACTTTCTTCAATTGCTGTGTGGTCTCAGGAAAAGATGGCCAACTCTATGGGCCTATTTCAGTATTATCGGCTATCCCTCATAGGAAAAAGCCTAGCAGATTGTCTTAAATTGTTTGTAGGAAAAAGAAGGTTTTAGCATGTTGCAGATATGCCTAGGATGTATAACAAGACTGCTAAGATACAAGAGAAAATCTCCAAAACTTGCTGTTGCTAATATAAGGAATATTTGAAGGAATCATATGTACTGTATGCTACTTTTGTTTTCTTTGTTTTCTTTTTTGGCTTGAGTAACATTTTTAACTTCTCGCTGTCACTAGTCATTGCAGCGTAGGTCACCTTCATGCTGCTTGTGAATCCCTCTCAGTTGTTGTTCCTGGCAAAAAGAATCCTATATATTTCAGACAGATATTTTCATCTGTGACTCATCAACCTGTTATTTGTCTTCTTTATGATTGTACATAATTCACATGAGGGGGGGAATGTGGGTCCATTGAAACAAGCACTAGATAATCCCATGCGGAGTTTAACTCTTGCTGAATGACATTGCAGAAAGAATAGGAGATAACAATTGTACATTACTTTATTCTTACACTGAAAAATAGAATCAATATGTTTCATTAAGGTGTTTATTTAATCACTTGGAATCAGATTATATCTCATAATCCGTGTTTGTTAAATTGGGAAAAATTGGACACTGTATAGTAGTTTTCAAATATGGAAATTCTTTGGGATTAATTAAATTTAGCACCACAAGCATTGTTAACCAGATTTCACTTAATCAGATGAGGTGTCTGATTAAGATATTACCTGTTATTAGAATTAGTATGATTAAGATATTACCATGACTTACTGATTTCCCCCCTCATCATTTTTAAACCAACACAATCTATTTATATTCCATACAATATATGTAACATGCATGGATCTTATGGAGAAGGTGCATAGATTTGTTGCTGATTGCCTGTGATAGATAAAGATTGGTAGGAAGTCTTAAAATAAGTTCTGTACTCTTCTCTTGCTTTAGTTGCTTGAAATAATTGATATTTGTTTCAAGATTCAAGATCTTCACATTTCTCTTTACCTAAGTGTGCTGAACAGTTGTGGATCTCCGTTAATAAAATATGGAATAAGACCAATGGTGGAATTTAATTTTTTTTACTACTGGTTCTGTGGTCAATACTTGGTGAGCATGGCAGGGGAAAAATACTGCAAAAATCTCCATTCCAACCCCACTCCAGGGGAAGGTTACTGCAAAATCCCCATTCCTGGGGGAAGGATATTGCAAAATCTCCATTCCCACCTCACTCTGGGGCCAGCCAGAGTAGTATTTGCCAGTTCTCCGAACTACTCAAAATTTCCACTACCGGTTCTCCAAAACCTGTCAGAACCTGCTGGATTTCACTCCTGGATAAGACTATTTGTGGAAGTGACTCTCTCTGGTTGCATCTACCTGTCCCATTAGGTCCAGCAGGAGAGGCCTTCTCTGAGTCCTGTAAGGGAATGCCATCTGACAAGGCCCTGGAAGAGATCTTTTCTGTTGTGGTGCCCAGCCTTTGGGCATCATCTCCAGAGAGATCACATTGGCTCCAACCCTACCAACAAGGCCATAAAACATGGTTTCATTACTAGGCTTGGGGATTTGGGTGCCTGGTAGAGCCTATCAGTGGTTTTGTTGATTGTAGTTGAAAGTTTTTTATACCTTAGCTGTGGATTGTGTTATATGTATTTTATAGCTCTTATTGTTCTTTTTGTTTTGTTTTTGTTTTGTTTTTAATTGCTGTAAACTGCTGTAATCAGATATTTCATATAGGCGGCTATACAAATCAAAATAAAAACAAAAATAACTGGGAAATGAACTGAGAATGTGAAATCTGGAGATATTTCTGGAAAGTATCATTCAAATATAAAAAGTGATTTCCTAAACTGAGCCAAAATAAGCAGTGTCCAATGCAGCAAAAAATGTTGTATGCCAATTATCCAATGAAAGAACTTTCCAAGTCATCAGATTTTAAAAAAAAACAGCAGAAAATTATTTTATGTCTTTATTTTGAAACTTGGCTCCAAAATTATACAGTAGTTTTTGGAATATACACATGGGTGAATTTACTTCATGAGATTAATGCGACTAGCAAGACTTTAATTTATTATACTTTCCTAAAAAATCAAAACATTCATTACTTGGGGGTGAGGGGAACCAGGTTTACAGTGTCAGTGATGTTGAGGAAAAGCTGAGGAGGGCAAATCTACCACGCAGCAACAAAACACTTTCTAAGTCCGAGTGTTATATTGTACCATCTTCTGCTTCATAATTTCCTCGTAGTTCCCTGTACTTTCTATGCGATTTTTTGTAAGTAAAGGTGCAGTCCCATTAACTATATGATTTCATTGAGTATGTGCTGTTGTACCCAAATTTTAGCATCTGTGATGTATCCCAGTACCAGTGGTGTTTCTAATGGGAAAAGTTCTTTCAAAAAGATAGAAGCTTGCTTCTTCTTCCTGACAAATTAAAGTGTGTGCTTTCATTTGAGGAGATACCTTGCACTCCTTATCTCTTACCTGCTGGGATGCCATCACAGCAGAATGGTAACATGATTTAGATAAAGGAGCCCACGTGGAGAACTGCCAGCATGCCAGGACTGGAAGTTTGAAAGTGAAATAGAGAGAAAAATTACTTTGTGAAAGAATGGAGGTGTGGGAGGTTAAGGGTGGACTTAGAGAAACAGGATGAGGGGATCAAGCAAGCAAGCATTTATTGGCTGAAAAATGTCTCCATTCAACTATTAGCCATAAAAGACATGTGTCAATTTATTTGTGGTTCTCCAAATATAGAGACAAGCAGAAGCCTGAATAAATCTGGAAATAGTCAACCTGGCTCCCTATAGATGTGTTTTAAAGTGGGCTCAAAGGGACTAGAAATGGAATGAGTGGTTATTTTGAAGAGACTTCTATAATATGTTCTTTCTTTGCTTGCCATTTACCTCCTCAGTTCCTAGTAAAATACTTGGTTTGAAGCTTCCATTCCTGCTGGAAGAATTTTGGCCTACTTTTCTTCTCTCTTCCTCGCTTCAGCACTACTTGAGTTCTTTGGAGATCTTCCAGAACAGCAAAGTGTCATGAGAATATTATAAAAGGAGGAGAAATAAAAGCAGCCTGCATTATTTTCTTTACCTTCTCTAACTGTATCTCTTTTCCAGCAAAAATTAACCATAAGATGGCCAATCCCTTTTGGTGGCTAACTTGTGCTGAGAGCCAAAGCAAAACCGATCAAGGGAATATAGTGTATGCAACAGTACCATCTTGTCGTGAGTTTAGAATTCACAGTCTTGATTTGTAGGATAATATCATATATCTGGGTGAAATGTATGGTGCTTTTTAAAATAAAATTCCTATTTCTGGAATTATTTCAATAGAATAGAAAGGAAAGAGATTTGATGAGTTTAAATGAATGCAATTCACATGGGATAAAAATAGTTTTGATGATTGTATGTCATCTAAAAAAATTAAAGAATTTTTTAATAAAGACTGTAAGAGAAATGAAAGGTAATAAAGAATTGTAAACAGCGAAGAAAAAAGAAAGAGGAAAAGGAAAATGAATAGTTCCAATCTTCTTGACAGCAGTTATATATTTTTACTTTGTTGTCTCTCTTCAAGTAATATCATAATTTACTTCTTTCCATAAGCTATCCTTCAGAACTGTATATGTCACAAAGATATACACATTCTTTTCCTAAGAGACTATCTTTTGGAGACAGGCCAAAAGTGCTTTTAAAATGTAGAAACAGGCCAAAATGCTGGTGCAATTGGGCACAGATCAAACTGATGGAAGTTGCAGTCTACAAGACACCCCATTGTCTATATCAATCCAATATAAAACTCACAAATTACTTTGTCAATTAGTGGTGGCAGTGGCAGTCCCAATTATATCTAAAAGTGCCTAAATATATATTTTATATAAGAAAAGCTAGTGCCTAAACCTTTGAAGTTATTCACTTCAGGTGAACTGCATATTAGCTGTTTTGTAGAAGCTGATGTGTAATTTGGATTGGTGTTCTGGTTTGGAAAGAGAAGGAAATGAATATTATTGTCCTGCTAAAAGTCTCAGTGGATTTATACCTTAAGCTGTAATTGATATGACATAGTACACACAGCCCGTCCCCTATAGCTGCTTTTACAAAAAGAAACAACATTTTGAGTTAGTTGTAGAGTTCATATGTAATTTGTGGTTTGGCTCTTAACTTCACAACTGTAATATAATGGAAAGGTTTCCCTTTGGTATGCTTAGTCTGATTATTTTTTCTGTGCCGTGCTGTGAGCTTGCGATTGAATGTCATTTTGTCAATTTAAATCCTAGAGATGGTTTGTCAAAAGCATTGGTACGTCAACATTTATCAGTGCCAAATCCAGAAATGCATATAATTACTACATAGATTCTTGTCTTTGCATTACAAATACTAATCTAGGTAGGCAGCAATTGTCTTTACCTTTCAGCTAGAAACATTCCTGAAACTTTATGTGTAAGGGAGATGTGGGTTAAATGCAGGTGTGGGTTCTAAATTTTTTTGGTTTTTTGGTTCTGTGGGCATGGTTTATTTTGTGGGCGTGGCTTGGGGCAATGTGACTCGGTGGGCGTGGCCAACTTTTTTTTTTTTTTTACTTTTAAAAGCCTTTAAGGAGCCTTGGTAATACAGTGGTTTAATGCACCCTGTAATTAACACAGCTGCCTGCAATTTCTGCAGGTTCGAATCTTACCGGGCTCAAGGTTGACTCAGCCTCCATCCTTTCTAAGGTAGGTTAAATGAGGACCCAGCTTGTGGGGGCAATAAGCTGACTTTGTATAAATATACAAAAGTATGAAGGCTATTGCTTAACGCATTGTAAGCCGCCCTGAGTCTGCGGAGAAGGGCGGCATATAAATCAAATTAAAAAAAAATAAAATAAAGAAATTATTTCTACAACCTTAAGAGGTTGCAGAAAAAAATGCTTTTAGAAGCCTCTGACGATCAGGCAAGTCATCTGGGATTGCCAGAGGCTTTTAAAGGGATTTTTTTTCCCTACAACCTCTTCGGCTGAAGAGGTTGCAGAAAAAATGTTTTCAGAAGCCTCTGAAGATCCCAGCTGAGCCGCACGATTATCAGAGTCTTTTTAAAAAACTTTTAAAAGCATTTTTTCAGCCGAATAGGTTGTAGAAAAAATGCTTTTAAAAGTTAAAAAAAAAGACTCTGATGAGGTGGGCAAGGTAAGCAAGTGGCGACCGGGCTGGGGACCGGTTCGGGGGTGTGGCCAGCCAATGTTATTACCGGTTCTCCAAACTACTAAATTTTTTTACTACCAGTTCTTGTGAACCGGTGTGAACCGGGAGCAACCCACCACTGGTTAAATGTATGGATTGTTCAGAATGAAGCCACTTTAAATCCAATAATATTTCAGGGTGGGGGAGGAATATATTTAGCTACAGGTTTAAGACTCTTCCATGCAAATGAATGGGTGTTCCAATTGCTTTACTCAGACCTGAATGTAATTCTGTTTTGACACACTGGCCAATTGAACTGCACATTTTTAGCACAAATCTAAGAATAATTGTTCAAGCGTGAAAACTGCTGAGTTCAAAAAAAAATTACTCTCAAAAAAAATTACCTTTTGCACTCTGGAGTCTCTCTTTATCTCCCTTAAGGAAATAATTTATCCCAACTTTTTCTCTTTTCTTCTACTTTTTAATATTGTGTGTGGTTGAATTAATATAATAAAAGGATTTAAACAAATCCAATATGTTCTTTAATGTTCTTCTATAAGTAAATAATTATTTCATGTGCTGCAGTGCATTCAAATCATTAAGATTCTAACCATCTAGTTGACATTTGCTTCTGCATCTGTGTACTACTATCTTCCCTTCAAACTACTGAGAAATTTATTTTTGTTATTCGGTGACACTCATAGTTATTATGCCCAGGAGAGAGAGAAAACTGGAAGGAACATGCTTTGAAACATTCAATACAGTCACAATCATTTTTTTTTAAACACTAGACGTTTATTTAGATTTCTTTTTTTTTTCTTTCCTGACCTTATAGATTAGAGGATAAATTCTAATTTGTAACATCAGAATATAATAGCCAAATATATAATACAATAAATTGCATTTGTACACATAATACAAAATTTGAGGTAGGGCCTCAAGGACAATGATATTTTTTTAATGAATAATGTATAATATATCATCATAGGCGCTATATAAGATATATGTATATATATGATACACATCCTTTGAAACATAAATACTTTTTATTAGCTTATACGTGGACAAAATATAACTTCCTGATTAGGGTACATATCTTTATCCATAGGCAGCAGTACCCCTATAGAATGCCTGTAAGTATTTATGACATTACGCAAGTAATTAAGAATTAACCTATTCCATGATAGGTCCACAATAAAGTGCCTAAAACTACAATCCTATATACTCTTACTTGGGAATAAGTCTCAATAAAGACAGTGAAACTCACTCCTGAGTAAATCGGCATAGGACTGCCCTGTAAAAGACACAAAGTACACTACTGTATATACTCTAGGTGATGGACAGCAATATATTCTAGTCAAATATTAATTTTATTCTTAACAATGAAATACACCTATAAGGCAAATGGTTACCTGAAGATGTATTTAAAACATGGTGGGCAAAATCATACTATTGCAAGCAATAAAGTCTAGCCCAGCTTTCACATTTTAAATTCAACCTGTTGAAAATACAACACTCGCTCCCTCTTTCTTTGGTTATTGGCTGCCTCATGGTAACAGAAAGGCAAAAGCCATTATTACCATAAATTCATTCCCCCCCACCCACTCCTTCCTCTTTAGTCAAAGATGGAATGCTACATTCCAGGCCACTATGCAAAGTTTTAGTATATGCAAGAAGTTTAGCTACGGTTTTGGACAATAGAATCATGAAGTCAGAAAGACTTTGGAGGTGGCCAGCATATACACAGATCCTTGTATCTAAAACACACCACCTATGCTTTTGGCTTATGTTATTTCCATTCAAATAAATATGCCTTAAGAAAAACACATATTTTCAAGACATTTAGTAAGGCTGCAACTGCCACACCTTTGTTTTTAATCATTCATTAAACACATTATTGATCATTCATTAAATAATGATTGCTCTCCATGATTACCGTTGATCTTGCATTGCTGGGGTTCCAGTTTTTAACAAGTGTGCCAAGCTAACAGGTACAGTGTTCTCTTTCCCAGAAGGAAAACAGTTGGCTAATGCAAAAGGAATCAAAGCAATATATGAAGCTATTTTATATCCAATCATTGGTCAATGTAGCTCAAAACTGTTTATTCCAAGTATGACAACAGTAGCAGCAGCAATTTACCATGGCTGATGGCAACAGTTACAGTTTTCTGTCAAAAACACTTGCTAGGAAACATCTAACAAATACTACCACTGCACACCTGTTCTTACTTTCACTGGGACCTACGTTCGGTTGGGATGTCCCATTCAAGTTACATATTAAAGGACGGAAGCTATTACAACAGCAACACCTGCTAGATTAACCTGTCCTTACAGCAAAGGAACCCCTGCCAAGCTACAATTGAAAGCACTGGCATTTTTTCCCCTTGTTTTTGTACTCCTGAAATAGAAAACCTGCAAAAGGTGCCATTTAATAAGAAAGAAAGAAAAATAGCATCTGCATGAAAATAGCAGTTAACTCTAGCAAGAGATCACTATGAACTATATAAGGGTGCAAATGGTATGGCAGAGCAGTGTAGAGGCTAATCAATGCTAAATGCTATTTTATTGCCACACCTCCTCCCACCATAATTGATGTGCAAAGCACACCAATCCAATCAATGGTGCAGAACATGATAGAACTTGACAGAAAGAATAACTTGATCCAAATTAAACATAAGCCTAGACTCATTTCAAATCATGTTGGTTGATAAAAGTTAAAACCACTTTTCTTAAACAAAATGCCGCTGGATCAAACCAAAACATATTCTACAGGTAACTATAAGGAATTTGAAGGTGGAATATTTTTGCATTGATCTTCATTTTAATATATACATTAAGAAGAGTACATCTGATTCATTAAAAATTGACCTCATTTGGTTAGACAAATATGCCACAGAGACAACTTACATTAAATTTCAAGACTGTTTCTATTATTTGTAAGATCAACAGTTATAGAAAGAGATATGACACTTTTCTGCAATATGGCTTTTTATTTTACTCTTATTAATTTTTAAAAATTACATTTACTAAAATATTTTATGATGTTCAGGATGTGCTCATAAAATATATGCATTTGCTACTAGACAATCCAAAGAGCTGTAAAATACACATTTTTTGTTTTCAACAAACCAACTTTTGTTGGGAAGATTAGAGGCATACTATATTTGACAAATTTAAAAATGAAATGGTTTTGTTCTCACTAAAAAGGTCACAGTAGCCTAGCCTGATTTTCTTTCTCATCTTAATTTTCTGATTCTATACCATAGGTGATTCGACATAAACTAATAATTAGGCTGTTCGTGTTGAACACCCTCAACTGAAGCTTCAAGTCAAAAGTAGTTTCACCATCAAACTCAGTGGAAAATTATTACCATTTGAACACCAGGAATAGTTTAAAAGCAGTTATTTTTCTCTATACAATAAAATTAGAAACGAATGTTTGCATCAGGAGGTCCATTCCTTGGTCAAGCTAAAACTGCATAATCCTGGTTCAGGTCAGGAAAATGCTCTGTATATTTTAAAATAATTATGTAGATTTTTGTGGTATCAAAAGGTAATTTATAAAACATTGTACAGAAATGGACTGTTTTAAAGACTGACCTTTAAAATATTATACAGGCTGAGTTCTTGTTTATGAAAAGTACATGCCCTATAGATTCTACATCAAGAAGAATGCAGCTTTTAACATCTTTCCTTTTCAGCATTAATTTTAATTATTACCAATGTTTCTGCATTACCAATGTGGCTGACAACAAATCAACCCATAAACTTTTTTTAGATAATCAGGTGTGCTCTAAAACATGCCATGCATATTTTCCTTTCAATGTTCTTTCAAATTCAGGCGTTATAAGAAAACCATCTTATCAACTTATTGAATAAGGAGTCAATTGCCAGATACTTGTTTTAAGTAATTTTTAAACAAATGGTTTATCTCCAGTTTGGCTTCGCCTTGCTGTGGTTTCATTTATGAACAGCAGTGAGATAGCAGACATAAACTCCTCCTTTCCTAGCAGAAATGAAGTGGAATCAAATCAACAAATAAAATTATTTGAGTCAAATCATTGGCCCATATACCAGAAAACTATTTCTACAAACTGATAGCCAGACCCATTCATTCATTCACTTGAATTTATAAGCTGGCCAGTATTCATGCACTCCATTTTTTAACCTAAAATTTCCAAGAGTTAAAAATTGAATTTGCAGCATGTAACATACTGTATGTGCTCTTGCTTGGAATATAGTTCTTCAGTGTTCTATGATATTGTTGCTTTCTTGACTCCCAGGAAAATATGTTGGCTGCAGGGCTATTATTGTCTCATTTTGATTACTGGAACACTGGCATTTACCTCCAGTAAAGTTTGAAGTAACATCTAATTGACTGTGCTTCCCACTAACATATTGTTGGTAGAGGTGGAAATGGTCTTTAATTGATATTTGTTTGATAATATTTTTACTGTTTTCTTTAGTAATAGTTTTGAATGTTCTTTCTGAATGTTTTACCAAGTTTAAAGGAAGATAATTAAGACATATACAATGTATATTGTATACATTGTCAAATATATAATTTGATTTAAAAATATATAAGGTCAGACTGAAAATAAAATATGCTAGCTTCTTCCACTGTGTTGTTTATTCATTTAAAAAAAACTATAGTAATTAATTATTCATTTCCATGTGCAACAGATTTTTATTCCCCAGCTACTAATGCCTACAGAAGCTAATTTTCGAGCTCATGTTTATGAAATTTCGTTATGCCAAGAACAAGAGGTAGTTCTTGAAAACATAACTTGGACAAGAAATAAATCCCTGAACAAATGCAAAATAGTTTCCCACTGAATCATCTGGCAAAAGGGCCCTCAGCACTAAACTTAGGCTGGTAAGCTTGTGAAAAGGACTTAATGCTTCAAGCTATACGAGGATCAACGAAGAACCTTAAAGGCACACATAACATGCTGACAATCACCTACTGCAGTGGTTCTCAACCTGTGGTCCGTGAACCCCTTGGGGGCACAATGTCATCACGGGGGGGGGGGGGGGGGGGGCACAAAAGCTTGAAGAAATGTTATGATTTAAATTTTGAGTTAAATCTTGGGGGTCTGTGGCCATAGTCCCTGGCCACATAAGGTATTTAAGTGAAGAAAAGGTTGAGAACCACCGACCTATCTCATGAACTTTCACACTTTTCCCCTCATTTCATTGGAACCTTTTGGATGAAAATTCCAGCAAATTGTAATATGTAACATAAACAAGAACAGGGTTAATAGATTTTTTTAAAATCTATTTTCTACTCCAACTGATGGCAATTTGTTTAATTGTGCTTCTCCTTGGCGGCTCAATGATTGACAGTCATCCAATAGCGGGAAAGAATTGGCAATGCTATTTGCCCCATGAAAGAGAAAGTTCAGCAAAAGGATTTCAGGCGACACTTTGGCTAGTCTCAAACCCATTTAAATGTCAATTATTTCCATGAAGTGATCTAAACACATTCTTAAAGTTTTTCTCACTAAAAATAGAGGAAAGTGCTGAACTTTGGCTGGAATACACCTCATTTTATATATTTAATATAAATATAAAATAAATATTTTGAGAAATACTTTTTAAACTTACAACAAAATTTAGAGTCATTTTAGTTTTCTCTTTTTACATTTACCACACCCACCCACCCCAAGCAAGATGAAATCTGCCTATCTACAAACACAGATTTTAAACACAAGAGTTACCTGAGACCCTGTAATGTGAAGACAAAGAGACAAAAGGAATTAAAAACAGTCCCCTGAAAGAAGTACAATTAGTTCAGCTCTTACAAACACAAGAGTGGAGAAGAAGCAAGCAAGCTACTGTATTCTAGAATTCACCACCTCTACACTGGTTGCTAAGATATTTTATAGGGACATATAACAGCCTTAGAACATGCTACATGAACACTGATCACTTTTTAAAACCTCAGAGATGCATGTATAAAGTACAAGAGGATGCTATAGGTTACAATTGTGCCAATTATTAAAAGGCATGTCTATCTCCTCTGTGGGTACTGCTTTTACAATGAACTGGTTTGTTTCAATAGAGTCCATTGTTCTTACGAAGCTCTCATCCCAAACTACTCAATAGATTAAAATTATTTTGTAAATCAATATTTGTACAGTATTGTATATACTGCAGGAAGATTCTATGGGCTACATACTGTGTGCAGAAATGCAATGCAGAGTTATCTATGGAAGAAATTGAGCCATTGAGCTAAAATCTTGCTCTTTCTTGAGTGAGAACGTTTCTTGACTATCGCAACTTGTAAAGGTGGGTTATGATGTGACTACGGAATGACCACATGATGGGAATGGGTGAATGAAAATAAGGTGTGCACAGCTCAAAATAGTTGTTCTGAGGAAGAATCTGTCTTTGTGAAGTTATGTATTATATATCATCATAACAACAACAACTATTACTAATACTACATTTATATAGAATGGGGTCAGGGATGAGCTATTTCCCTCACCCTGTTGACTGAAAGAGAAGAATACATCAAAAGGCTGTATAAATAACTTTGTAAGAAAAGAGCAGGGGCAAATCACACAGCTGAACTACGGAGCTAAATACTAATAACTGTTCTGTACGTGGAAGCTAAGATATATATTCTGCTATATCAATATAAAGTTAGGCACAAATTATACGATGGCTTCTTCAGAAGTAAAAGTTAGAACTCAAAGAGTGAAGAAAGGAACAGAAATCAATCTGGGACCAACCTGACATTGGGACCTCTTCAGTGTGCCAAGAAAATCTAGACACAAACAATACTCATAAATGAAGCATTTCTTTTAGGAATAAAAGGATGGGGAATGCTGAATTCTTGAAATTAATAAATTAGTGCAGGGGTGCCCATCTGCCTCACCTTGATTTTCTTTTTTTAGCTGAGAAATACAGCTTTGTGAAACATGACACAAGTCAGTATGTTTTGCTTTGCTTTGTTTACTATATACAACTTTAAAAAAAAAAAAAAACCTGAAAGGCTTATTCATCTTTCTCCAAATCTATGCTAAAAACATCATTCTTTATGAGTGCATTATATTAAAAGGCTGCACGTGGTAAAAAGCAGCTCAGTGATGCCAAAGTGACTAGCAGCCACTGAATGGAAGACATATTGGCAGAATCAGTGGGCCACATCTAACTCCTAGGGCACAATATTGAAGAATTCCATTCAGACTCAAGTGAAGCCCTTCTGCACTTAGATAGCGAGGTAGGAATCTAGTCTCAGCTGTTGTGTACCGTTCTTAGCTGCATCCTCTCTTTTCTTTCATGCATCCAAATCCAACTTCACTTCTATGTGTGACAAGCATAGTGACTTTAGAATAAGCTCCAGATGAGCATATATTTCAAGCTACAGTATTTTAAGTTGAAAACTCAGCTTGTTCAATAAGCAGATGTTTATAGTGGAAAACACTGGCTTGAGGCACCAAGTTTCAGAACTGGCCAGGCTTGGCAGCAAGAGGCCACTGGCCCGATGTGTCTACTATTACATATAAATAGTTGCTATCACACATTTTCATTAAAATACAAGACTCGATGGTATCTTGGGAAATACAGGTATGAAAAATGGATTTGTCCCAAATGCAGCCCTACTACTTGGTTGTCAGCTTTAGACAGTTTTGCATATACGGCAATCTGATTCAATGATTCCTAAATCTAATTTAATGTCCCTTAAAATTAATGAGCACAAATTTGATAAACCCAGTCAAGGAAAGCTGGTCAGCTTAACTCATTATCTTTGCTTTGCCCTTGCTGGCTTTTTCATATCATATAATTATGCAAAAGATACTTTTGTGCTAGGTTGGTTGTTGCTTTTTTTAAGATCCCAAGAAGATAACAATCCAGGTGTACAACCCCCCAAACCTTTTGCCAATCCACTGGTCTATCAGTAACAGGGAAGCAATGTTCTCTGGGTGTCCATATGGTATCAGCAATTGCATTATTGTATTCTACCCATGTGGCTGCAACAAACAAACCAAATTATGTAAATTAGCCCTAAGAGCAAAATTGGCCCAGCATTCACAAAACAATTTATCCTACTGCAACATCTGTTACCGTTCTACAGTGAAGTATTCCTTCCTGGCACCAATGGATATGAAGAACAAAATCTAGTACTTAAAGTGGTCTATCTAGTGTTTACTGTGAGCATGCAACAATAAATCTTACTTCCTAAAGAACCACTTTCAGAGAAGAGAGAGAGAGAGAGAGAGAGAGAGAGAGAGAGAGAGAGGGAGAAAGAAAGAAAGAAAGAAAGAAAGAAAGAAAGAAAGAAAGAAAGAAAGAAAGAAAGAAAGAAAGAAAGAAAGAAAGAAAGAAACTGTACAACATAGTCATAAGTAGGAGAATTACTAGGATTGCATTTCCAATTCAAAATCTTTTGGTGGCAGTTTAAGTCCAAGGGAAGATGTTCCCAGTGGGTCTATCATATTCTGATAACGTACACCACGATGTTTAGCCAAAAATGGCCCCCAATCTGGCTGAGGAGAGCAGACCAACTTGAGCCTCTGTAAGGGAAGGGAGAACCAATTACAAATACAGATCAGGATCAATTGACATTACTCGATGTTAGTCTAGACAACTATATTAAAGTATCTGCGGTACAGAGTTTGCTTAGCTCAAGATCAATAAATAAAAACTCTATTTACTTATGTAGCCTTCACCATCGTCAATTATCTCTCCATTAGAGGCACTAGTGACTAAACTCAAATGCCACGGCAAATGTGATCAATTGTTTAACCAAATCATCTGAGCAGTTGGTTCCTGCATCAAGATAATATGACTCCTACTTAGCAAATTTCTCAAAAAATGCAGTGATGACCAGGAATGTAATAAAAAAAATATTTTAATTATCATACTACAATTTTATTTTTATCTGCAGGCAGGAAACTAGAATATTTCTGCAGAGTTTGAGGCAATGAAAATCTGAATTCTGTTTTCAAAATATAATTTGGTACATGTTATACAGAAAAAAAGGAAACATATTTATGACAGTATTAAAGGGAACAATTATATGTTTACTACCTATTAAAGGCAATTGAGTCTCCATACCAATTATTTTAATTCTTGCTTAATTACCACTTTGCAACTTATGCCTCCCCAATCAATTGTAATAAACTGAGAAGCTCAGGAAATATTCTGCTGAAAATGAAATATGAACAAATTGTTTCAGATGGAGTCAGGGGAATTTTGCCTTATCTTGAACCTCACTGGAAGCCTATTTCTCTAGTAAAAATAAATAAATACAGTACTTTTAAGGGTAGAATGCTATTATGAATCAACTTTGAAAGTTTCTAGAATATCACTCTTATCTTTGATGTTGGGGTAATGTGAGAGCCCCTAAGCAAAATGCACAAACTGTGGTTCTTCCCCATATTTTACCTATGTTCCTTACATTGGAACCATCTGCAGTATGAAATTTTCTGGATATTTCCAAGGATTTCTGACAGGTATATATGTTAGAGCTATGTTTTGAATTCATCTGATCCCAATAGTTATCTCCAGATGCTGCTCATTCATCCAAAGGAAACAATGATCAATAATAACCACAGAGTAAAACTTTCTAAACATGATTTTGGAAACATATGATAGGCCAATCCTATGCTAAATTCTGAAAAAAGGGGAGCAGAATAGAAGGCGTAGGAGTTACCTCAATGAAGTTTCCAGGAGCTAGATGCATTTTTATCACAAACATAACAGGAATCCAAATAACAGAGCAAGCCAACATCAACCATCCTAGTATCATTGACCAGCCTGGATAATGATAGGTGCCATAAGTCATTGGCTCCCATTGATAGAAGCTGAAGGAAAGGATGAACTAGAAGGAAAAAAACCCACATGTGATTATCATCATGATATGAAATGAATGCACACAATTTCTATGAAAGTGTAAACAATTGTGTGTATAGATATACAACTTCATAACAATAAATGACTGTACAGGTATTCCTCAACTTACAACAGTTCATTTAGTGACCATTCATTGCAGCATCCCCATGGTCACATGATCAAAATTCAGATGCTTGGCAACTGATTCATATTTATGATGGTTATAGCATCCCAGGGTCATGTGATCCCCTTTTGCAACTTTATGACAAGCAAAGTCAATGGAAAAACCAGATTCACTTAACAACCATGTTACTAATTTAACAACTTCAGTGATTCACTTAACAAATGGAGCAAGAAAAGTCATAAAATGGGGCAAATTAATAAATTTCTCACTTAGCAACATAAATTTTGGGCTCAATTATTTCTCACTTAGCAACAAAACTTTTGGGCTGAATTTCAGTCGTAAATTGAGGGCTACCTGTATATGATTAGATTTAAGGCAATATCACCTTGTGTAAATATTATATAACTCAATGGAAAAAGTTAAGTGTTTTTGAGGAAATGAAACCACAATATTATATCTACAGTTTAAAACAAGTTATTATGCAGTCTATTGGCAGCATTGCTTAATGTAATTATCTTATTAGTCCACTACATTTACAGTATAAAGAACCACATGTCTGTATGTTGGTGCATAGCTCAATATCCTCTGTTAACTGCATAGGGATGAATAATTTAATGGAGATTTATCAAAGAGAACATATAAAAGTGACCGAGTTTACTTCAGGTTAACATGGATCAATTCAAACTGTAAGATTAATTATTCCAAGGTATCAAATATTAGTTTTATTGAATGCCTCAACCAAAAAGAAAAATGCAAAGGATTTTAATGCATCTTCAGTAACCTCATAATATGAAACATATTTTATTTAATTGCTCCATAGCTAAATTGGATCCATCTTTTCCTGATATGGAACAACAAGAATAATATATTTAGATGAAGATTTAAAAATTGGCTGAAAAGTAAAGAGTTAAAAAAAGGAGCCATTGCTACTCCCCATTCAATTTCTTTTGCTTAAATCCACATTCAATGATTGATGTGTTGTATTTTTTTATTTAAAAAAAAATAGCTAAGGGACAATACAAATAACAGGTGCACATCAATGTTGTATTGCTAAGGAACACAAAGAAAAAATTTGCAAGCATTTTAGAGGTATTTAGAAGAAAGTCTAAGCTGCAGCCAAAGGTTTTCTGTTTGGATCCTGAAATATAAAACAGCTAACCTGTATTACATTACTGCAGAGAGTCGCACCTGATGGGAAAATAACTAGTAATCTGGGACAGGCAGGGGATTTGGACTAAGCTGAAGCTCCTTGACCCACTTGCACCCATGTCAACCTGCAGTGACAGCAAGACAGAAAAGAGCCAGCCATGTCTGGCACCAACAGCTACACTGAATGGCAGAGATACATCTTTGTAGAACTTGGCAGACGACTGCCTATTTTCATTTCCCCCAATGCTGCCACAGGGCAATCTGTTCCTGCTACCACAGTGCCCCTGCTCAGGAATAATAAAAGAGAGAGAGAGATGCATATGTATGTATGATGAAAAGGAAAGAGTTTGCATTTCCTAGATGCTTAATTCCTAGCGTTATTCTGTATTCCCTGCAGAAAACCAAATTCTTAGGTTACGTCAGGGGTAAAATGCTCCCGATTCAGACCGGATCAGGCGATCTGGTAGCAATTGTGGCAGGTGGTTCGGAGAACCTGTAACAATGGCGGCGCGAGGCTCCGCCGACCCGCCCAGGTGTCGTTACTTCCTGGTTTTAACCAGGAAGTAATGTGTTTTTGCCCTCTGCACATGCGTAGGTTTTGCCCGTGTGCAGAGGATCTGCGCACATGTGTGATGTGTGCATGCGGCATGTGCACTTCCAAACCGGTAAGGAAGGTAAGTAGATTTCACCCATGATGTGCTTAACCCTGTTGTGTGACTTTCTAGAGCAGGGGTGTCAAACTCATGTCATCACGGCGATGTCATGTGATGTGCTGGGACTTTTTTCCTCTTCGTTAAACTAGGCGTGGGCGTGGCCAGTGCACGACGCATCCATCCCACAGGCCGGGAGTTTGACAGTCCTGTTCTAGAGCAATCCGTGTAAAAATTATTTACTGCTTTCAAGTCAGCCAAGTTGAATCTGGACTCTATTGCCGCAAAAGCCTGGTCGTTTATACAAATGGTGTTGGTTGCTGATGAAAAAAATGTTTGCTGTAGGCTGTGCACTATTTTTGTTTTCCAGAAGACTCCATTCTTTTAACTAACAGGCATTGCCGTGCTAAAACACAAGGCTTTAATCTTCAGCTGCACTGAAGTTTGGACTTCAGTCACATCTGATAGGATTGAAGCAGGTTCTCAACAGCTGAATGACTTCAATGCATGAATGATAACAACGTCCTTCCAAGTGTTTGCTTTGCCTTCTGAAGGTGTAAAAAAAAAGAGAGATACATTACTATAGAATTTATGGATTTAAGAAAAATGAGTCTTAAATCAGAAAATACCTCATCTAGTTGAGAAATGCAGTTTAAGGACAACCTTTTTTTTTTGTTTCATATTCTATATCCTACTGGATTATAGCTGGGCAGGATCACTGTCAGACATGGATTACCTATCTTTCAAATCTCAATTTTGCATATAGCAATACTTTCGGGGATCTCTAACCACCTAACCTTGAAATCCTAAGCATGTGTGTAGAGTCTAAAGACAATGCTGCTTGGAGCAGAAGAGGAACAAAGAATACAATACAAATAGAAAGCTTGTCCTATGATTTTTTAAAAAAAGTAGCCAAAGTTTCCTTGCCATAATATGACGATTTGAGACTATAGCCAACAATTCAGGCATATGAAACCCCCTTTTTCTTTCTCACTAAATTCTTAGCTGTATTTAGCAACAAAGGGATATGTGTATACTGTGGAAGCCCTTATGACGAAAATACAATAGATGTACTTGTGTACAAAAAATATTTATAAATAAATAAATGCATAAAACTATGCTGACTTTTAAGCAAGGAATGACAACGCAAACCCAAGTCAAAGTAAAATTATTTAAAAGAGAGAGAGAGAGAGAGAGAGAGAGAGAAAGAAATTGAAACAGATTTGCCTTTATTTATTGTATCTCAAATGTGTTTTGTTTTAAGAGTGGAGCTGCTTCAACAGAGTGACACCTAGTGGCGCTGGGAATTAGCTGTTCCTAAATTCTCCTGGATGTCTGTCTGTCTGTCTGTCTGTGCTTTCCTTTGGAATACATTAGCTTTGATCTAAAAAAGGAAAGCCATGTTTACTAGAACAATTTGTCCCAATTGCTCAGCTTCAATGAATGAATTTGAGGAATGGAACAACTGTTGTTCTAAAGAGTAATGAATACTTTGCAAGAGACGGCACTATTCACTCACGAATATGTGTTTTTAAAAAATTGTAATTTTAGTGCTGCATAGAAAGCAGCTTTATGCCATTTCTATTTTTAAAAAAGCATGTAAACATACAGCTTATTTTTGAGAACTTTTCCAATTACCTGCCATAACAATGAGATATAGGTGAATGTTCAGCTGTAGCGCATTCCAAGCATAATAATGGTTTGGAATAGACTAAAGAGTGATTATACTGTATATGTTTTGCAACTAATGACATCATTCTGAAACAACATATGCAGTAATCTTTGGTTTCTTTTAACCATGGTTTTACTAAATGAGCCATATGGCTTGACATATAGTGCTAAGCAATAATGGACTGATTCACCGAAACCATATCACATTATGGCTTATTGTTAAGCATAGACTGGAGCAATGTTTTCATGTACTAGATTTGTACTAATTATTTCTGGGCAATTTGATTTTGTCAAGACAATTTAGAAAGAGCATCTGAGCAACATTCTGTGGTGTCAATATAAGCCTGAGGTCAACTGCACAATCTTAGTCTTCTGTATCCAAACCTAATGACTATTATATGGGAAAATACCCCCGCCCAAATGATCTGGGCATACATATTCCTGCAATCTCACCATTAAGCGGTTTCCACATGGCTATTTAAAAGAAAGACATAAAAGCATCCATTAATTGGAAGTGTACTATGAAACATGCAAGATTTCCCGAATGACACCAGAGAAATTTACTATAGAAAGCAAATATTTCTAAATGTAGGAAATTGCAATGAGAAGAGTATTTTATTGTGAGTATAGACACATATGCACACACCCACACACACTTTAGAGGTTTGTTTAATTCATATTTATGCAAAATATAATATAATAGACCCATGGGGGAGAATTCTGGTTACAGTTCACTAAAATTTCTTTTGCTTGGATGCCAAAGATAATAATAGAAGATGCTATGCAGACACACAGTACTTCATTTCAGCACATTTCAATAGGGCTTTTAATGGAGAGTTTTTGGCATCTAATTAACCTCCACCAGCATAGTGCTAGATAAGAATTGAATAGATTATTTATGCATATCAAGTATGAGAACATGGAAGCCAAGGATCAACATTAAAAGGAAAAATAACATCCAGTGAAGAATGTTCATGCTGAGGTGTATTCCGGTACTTGAAATTTACATAAATGTAATTCTAGTGTTTAAATTCACCTTAGAACTCTATATTTTAGCTTCATGATTTTTGCTTCTATAAAAACCAAATTTAACCTAATGTATGTTTTGGCCATTAATAGCAACCAATAGTGAAAAGCTGCCCAGACCACCTATAGAGGTTTTTTTTTAATCTTTTGATGGCATATAAATACTGGAAATAAATAAACAAGACAATTTCCCCTTTTAATCCCCACTCCTTGAGTTCTTACTGTTAAAATAGTTGGGGTCACAAAAGCCCAACAGACTCTCCAGAATTTATTTGGCTGGAATCCAATCATCATTTCAATGTCTTCACAAAATCTTTGCAAGCCTGTAAAATAAACACATGTAAATCCAAATGCAAAAGAGACTGAGATACAATTAAGATCTCTGGTGATCCCCCTTGTGTCTAATTAAAGAAAGAACAGGCACACTGATTTGTCAGTCTAGCTCTTCAAGACATATATTAATCATATTTTATAATATGGATTGCTCATATGAGAAACCATACTAATAGGTGAATTACAAAGTTACATTTTATATAAACATTAATGTAATATATTGCAACATACAGAATAAAATGAACACAACCTGTGGTCCATAGCAACATGTACTTAAGATTCTTATTTTTATTCTGAAGCAATTTTTTAAACGGATGAAGATATACGAACATTTAGAAACTGAGTTGAGGTTCTCAGTTTCAGAATTCTGAAATTGCTTTCTTGAAAGCAAATTGAGCCGTATTTTGGAAAATATGATTCTTTTCTATTTGATTTAGTAAAATCTGAATAATGTTCACAGCTAATATTTATTTTCATCACTGGTTGTTTTTTTTAAAAAAAAAATTAATCCCCTTAGATAAACAAAAACCTTTCATTTTTTTATTGGGTTCTGTTATTTTAGAGATATAATAAAAAAAGATATAATAAAAAGATATAATAAAAAAACTATGTGTTCTAATCTCAAATCAAGAATAAAAATTAGGAGGGTGGGATTTAAGAATATTTTGGATATAAAGCTTTGGATTCTCCAATAAGGAAAAGAAATCAAGGCCTGAAATTTAACTTTGAAATTGTTCAACAGTAATACAATATTATTGTAAATGTAACATAAAATACCGCAAAGAAATCCAGATAGTTTTCCATTAGCAACAGAATTGTTTCTTTTGATAGCAGTAATGTAGACAGGGCCATCGTTTCCACATTATTTCAGTCCATTACATCTTTTGATTGCTAGGCCTTTGCAAGACTTTCACATTATCTAGTTTGTTGCACCAGTTTTATGCACACAGCAGGTATATTTTTGCCTTAATGAAAAAGGGACTAATATTGAACTGGTGCAGCTTCCATTTCAGTCTTGCAATTCAGCAACAGAACTCTATTCTGTACCAACCAGAGGTGGGTGGATTGTGTGACTTTATTTTCTTTGACTTGTTCACCGCCATTCTTCACATCTATTTATCACTAAGTAAGCTCAGTAACAAATGCTTTCTAATAGGAACCCACATAACACTGAATCACTGCAACAGACATTAATTATTCACTCCCAAAGTACAAAACATCCCACCTCGAAAACAAAAACAAAAACGTGTGACTTTTCTTCTAGAGAGAGTGACAGAACAAGGCTGACTCGGCTGCTCTAAATATGTTTCAGATATTACTCCAGCATGAAATTTCAACCTTTCAAGCTATACACCACCTTCTGTTACCACAGCAGCAATCTATCATAGTAGGTGGAAAATTTATAATGTAAAGGAAGATGTACCACAGAAAGAAAGAAAGAAAGAAAGAAAGAAAGAAAGAAAGAAAGAAAGAAAGAAAGAAAGAAAGAAAGAAAGAAAGAAAGAAAGAAAGAAAGAAAGAAAGAGGGAGGTGGGAGGGAGGGAGGGAGGAAAGAAAGGGAGGGAGGGAGGGAGGGAAAGAAAGAAAGAAAGAGGGAGGGAGGGAGGAAGGAAGGAAGGAAGGAAGGAAGGAAGGAAGGAAGGAAGGAAGGAAGGAAGGAAAGTGTTTGTGCATCAATGTGTGTGCATGTACACATGCATATTTCTTATCACTAAACAATGTAGTAACCATTAATATGATTCCCCTTTTAGATGAAGGTAATGTTCTTCATTCAATGATAATGTCTAAGACATTCTGCTCAGGGCTTTAGTACAGAATACCAAAAGCCAAACAGATTCCGAGTAACAAATGCCAATCCTTTTTCCAATAGTAACATGACAACAATAATAGAATGTTTAATAATCATTTCCCTTTTTTGAGGATTCTAAAAGCTTGCTACCTAATGAGCTTACTGTATGGATTCTCCTAGATTAAAACCTAAACTAAAGCATTTGCCAGAAGGAATTCAAGGACAAAGCCCTTGATAAAATAGATATCAGAAAAGCAATCGGTATGAAAAAAAAAACAAAATAAGGCAACTACAAACTATAAAACTAAAGCCCCCCCCCCTTTTTTTTTTTTGGCATACTCAAGATTCATATATCTCTTTTTACCATCTATGTATTCTAATGAGAGCCCTTTGTTTTACAGCAGCAGGAATGTCTCAAACCTATGCATTGTTAGTGGACAGGTTAGCTCAGGGGTGTCAAACTGGTGGCCTGCAGGCCGGATGCGTCACACGCAGGCCACGCTAACCCTAGTTCCTCGAATGGGAAAACGTTGTGAAAAGTCACATGGTGGCAATGTGACATGGCAAATTTGACACCTGTGGGTTATTGTTAGCAGATAAATTGACTCATTATTAGCAGATAAGTCTGCTCAGGAACTTTGCTTCTAGAGTTGTCTGATCTAGATCTAATTCATCTCCCAATTATCTCATTTCTCCATAAAGAAGTGAGCTTCTTCCCCCAGGCATGAAGAGCTGGAAAA
This sequence comes from Pituophis catenifer annectens, assembly GCF_029215685.1. Taxonomy (NCBI): domain Eukaryota; kingdom Metazoa; phylum Chordata; class Lepidosauria; order Squamata; family Colubridae; genus Pituophis; species Pituophis catenifer. The sequence continues at coordinate 264,323,080 of NW_027256881.1, forward strand.
GCCTTTGAATCTCTCTGCATTGGCAGCATTTTGGCTTGAGCTGTTGAAGTTCCTCCCTCTTCCTTCTCTAGTTCAGGGAGGATGGAGAAAAAGAGGAAGGTTGGAATATCCACAGTCTGAATGGAACAACCAAATGCTTTTGGAATCTTGTTGTTGTTGTTCAGTCAGTAAGTCATGCCTGTGTCTTTGCGACCCAATGGGTCATAGGATGCTAGGACCCCTAGTATTCTATGTCCCCCATTGTCTCCCAGAATTTGCCCAAATTTATGTTCATTTCATTGATGACACTATCTAACCATCGCGTTCTCTGCCATCCCCTTCTCCTTTTGACAAGCTTTCCCAATATCACAGTCTTTGGCAATGAGTCCTCTCTTCTCATTATATGGCCAAAGTATTTGAGCTTCAGTATCTGCCCTTCCAAAGAATAGTCAGGGTTGATTTCCACATTGACTGATGAGATCTCCTTGCAGTCCAAGAGACTCTCAAGAGCCTTCTCCAACACCACAATTTGAGACATCATTTTTCATATTTGCATCATCAGAAATGGAGAAGTATCAGTGGTCATATTTTAAAGTCCTAAAAAACTCACATAAAATTATTTTAGTTGTCTTTTCTAACAACCTGGATTGTTGCAAGTACAATAAATCTTCACAAACCTGTTTAGGGGACCCTGGATACAATATACTTTTTTTGTTGTTCAGATTTTGCTGATATTTCATAGATACTGTCTGTTAATTAATTACAGAATTTGTGGATTAAATCAAGATTTTACTGCAAATGGTGCATTTACAGCCGTTATGTAATTATGCAAACGATGTAAATTCAGATTTAACCAATATTCAAATTCAATAGACATCGTCCCTCCAACAGCCCATTAAAGTTTTACTGTTTATATAGCTTTTGGCATATAATTATGCCAGAAGTCCATCTATTCACTCTTTCTTCTAATGAATTAAAAAATAAAATGTCCAAGCTCAGTGTGCTAATGCTTATATAAAAAGTAACCCTGCTAATGACAAGGTATTTAACACCATTTTCAGAAATAGCACCAAATGTGGTACCGTATTTTCCGGTGTATAAGACGACTTTTTAACACATGAAAATCTTCTCAAAAGTCGGGGGTCGTCTTATACGCCGGGTGTCGTTCTCCTGTAACCAGGCAGACCAGCCTGAAAGGCTCTGACGAGCCTTAAATGGCTCTGGCGATCCAAGCTCTGACGATCTGCTAATCAGGCAACTCAGCTGGGATCGCCAGAGCCATGAAGAAGGGAAAAACTTTTCCCCCTCCAGCTTGCTTACCTTAGCTCAGTGGTTGGGGGTCAAACAACCCTTTCACAGGGGTTTTGCAGGTGGTGCAATACAGAAAAATGAGTGCAGCCCTTGCCATCCGGAATGAATGGTGCTGTTGTGGCGGTGGGGGAAGGGGCAGCAGAAGCGGGAAGAAGCGGCGTTTGCAATGGCTGGAAGCTGTGAGAGTGAAGCACTACTTTCATTTGTATGGCAACAGCATTCTGCCTTGGTATATTTGTGCCAGCCAGTGGTGCAAGGCAGCCCTCCTCTCCTGCTGCCTGGGACTCAGAGTGGTAAATGGCGTCTGATCCGGAGAGCAGCTGGATTTTGCTCTCTAATCCGGATGCCAGATCGGCCCCCTGCAAACTCTTGTCTCTCGAGGAGCGCTCCCTGAAGCGGGGCTGGAAACTTTGGTTGGGCTGCTTGAGAGAGGAGAGCTTGCAGGGGGGCGATCTGGTATCTGCAATGGAGAGCAAAATCTGGCTTTTTCTCTCCGCTGTAAGAGCGGCATCAGGATTCCGCCTTGGTATATTTGCGGCACAAGGCAGCCCTCATCTCCTGATGCTTGGGATTTGGAGCAGTAAATGGTGACTGGTCCAGGGAGCAGCTGGATTTTGCTCTCCATTGCGGACGCCAGATCAGCCCCCTGCAAGCTCTCGTCTCTCGAGGAGCCCGCCAAAGTTTCCAGTGCCACTTAAGGGAGCGCTCCTCGAAAGATGAGATCTTGCAGGGGGCTGATCTGGCATACGCAATGGAGAGTCACCAATCCAGACCAGTCCAACTTCGTCTTTATCTGGCTTCCCAACGTGAAAAATCCAGCAAAGAACGAGCACTGTTCCTCCATGCCGCACCACCATGATGTCACCCTGGAAGTCCTATGTAACAACTATTATTATTATCATTGCTGTTTTATAAAAATGAATTATACCCAGAAGCCACACTGTTCATGAATTGATATTGATGTATTTTTAAAAATAAAAATCCAATAAAACTTTAAAGAAAAACTGATTCCTTTCCCTTGCTTCCTGACTTTTCTAATTTAAAAACCTAATTTAAAAACTGAAGAGAAATGAAATTTATCATAAAAACCCTTGCCAGATACAATCACAATATGCCCATTTGTTTTAAATGCTCAAAGAAAGGTGTTACCTAAATGTTAAAGAAGTTCATTCTCTATGTTAAAATGTACAGCATATCAAATTGAAAGAAGTATGTGGGGAAAAAGAGAAAGAGACAAAATCCAAAACAAATTAGAACAAAGGTGTAAATGGCATTTGCCAAGAACTGAGATGCTTTTACAAGGGGTTAGTCTGGAGGATATCACTTTGGAATTTTGTTAATGTGCTACTGAAAAGAGAATCACTGTAAAATCAAATCCTGTTCAATTGAGCAGAGTGAGGAGTTAAAAAAAATAAACTTTGTAGCATAGGACCTACCAGCAATACAGGTAGTCCTCGACTTAAAACACTTCATTTAGCGACCATTTAGTGGCTCTGAAGTGACTTATGACCATTTTTCACACAACCGTTGCAGCATCCCTATGGTCACATGATCAGCATTCAGATGCTTGGCAACTGGTTCATATTTATGACGGTTGCAGTGTCCCGGGGTCATGTGATCAGCTTCTGAGACCTTCTGACAAGCAAAGTCAATGGGGAAACCAGATTCACTTAACAACCCTGTTATTAACTTAACAAAAGCAGTGACTCACTCAACAGCTTTGGCAAGAAAAGTCGTAAAATCAGGCAAAATCACTTAACAAGTGTTTCACTTAGCAATATAAATTTTGGGCTCAGTTGTGGTCATAACTCAAGGACTACCTGTACTTTCAACCCTGACTGAGAAAATACCAAAATGGGAGTACAATGTTATCATTGTTGCTATTACTGCTATTATCATTTTCATCCTATACAACTCTTTTCTGAGATTAGTTCTCTACAAGGTAGAGCTGATGTAAACTATGCCTGGATCCAAAGGCACTCTCAGACTATATCGTTTGGGGGGCAATGCAGTAGATTTCATCTCATCTTTCAGATCATAACCTCTACAATGACAACCTCCATCTTATTTGGATTTAGATTTTGCACACCTGCAAACAGACGTTTAGGGAGATACGGCAAGACCAGCGATGTGGAGAAAGTCATGTGGGTGTCAGTATATTTATAATGCTTTACACTGGACTATGTATCAGAATAGTTGCTATCTCACCCTTCTTCACTATCATTTTGTTTACTGCTATCAACATAATATTACATATTATTGAGAAAAATGATTGATGTTTCAGAGAAGCGACAGAGGTTTTAAAGGCGACTGCAAGCTGTGATGCAGTCATTCTTCCCAATTTCACCTTCAGTTAAAGTGAAATTGCAGATATTTATTTTAGAAACCAACATAAACTTTTAGAATGGGGATGAACAACAACAACAAAAAAAAACATGGGTACATAGAATTAAGGGTGCTTCACTCAAATCCCTTTTAAGATTCCTTAAAAACTAGTACAACATGCAGATTGATGTTATGTAACTCGGTTCTGTGAGTTTTGCATTAATATGCATTATTGTTTAAATTCACTTGTGCCGTACTACATGATTTTTTGATTTTTTTTTTTCAACACTGAATTTCTACATTTTTATCCTTACATTTTGCTTGTCCCCTTAGGTGGACTTGTTCCAGAAGCTTTGTTTTATAAATCAGCAAATCAATCAGTTGTTGAGAACAACGAGCATGAAGGGATAATAAGAGCCCGTGTGATCATAACAACTGACATTTCATTTGATATCATCTGTACCTCTGTTAAGAATAACCCTATTCTGTCAGGTAGAATTTGTGTACTTCTGCCACTCTGTGGTCAAAACCAGAATAGCATAAAAGTTTTGTTAGTTATGGAGAATAACTCAAAACACATTTTTTTAAAGCTTTATCTGTTTCAATGCGCTGCCTTCTATTAAATTGTAAACAAATTTTATTGTAATGAACTGTTTAGCCATTGTTGTACAAGTTTTTTCATGAACCAAACTGAAAAAACTAACAACAAGAAGTATTATTTTCTGCCATATGGGGCTTCCCAGAAGCAACTAAAGAATTAAATAGGATTTCCCTTCAGATATATTGAACTTTAAGTTCCATAATTTCAAGACAGCATTGTTCTAACTGGCTAGAAATTAAAATAGCATTATAATGTAATCTAAAATATCCAAAGGGCTTTATGTCAGAAAATATTACTCCTTAATCAAAGACACCAATACTCTTATGTTCACAATTAAAATACAAATCAATACCCCTAAAAGATGTAGGAAGTTAGCACCCACTCCTCTCCTAGAAAATGAAATATTTTAGGAAATATTAAAAGGGCAGAATATTTCCCCAAAAAGGGAGGCAGAAACTCAGCCCCCCCCCCCACCTTTGTTAATGGCCATTAAGGCCTGACCCAGTCCATTCTACATAACAAAGATAGGATTAGTCCTCTACCCATCTAGCAACAGAAACTCACCACATGGTACCTGGGAAGATTACATCACCCAGCAAACCTACAAAGTTAACTAAGACCCCCCACCCCCTGGGAGTCTGACAGCCAATGGGATACATTTCTTGTACAGGAACAGGAAACTCTAAGGTAGGGCCCAATAGAGGGCATAAAACCAAGGCACTCCCAGCATCTCTTCCCTTTTCTGCTCAGGAACTCAAGCCATGTGATCCTCTCCATCTTTAAACCATCTTCCCAAACAGTCTCCATGTTTCCAGTGTCTTTTTCCCCACTTAGAACTGAACCCAGAAGGATATTTCTTCAAACAAAGGAATACATGCTTAATAATTTTATTATTAAATTATTATAATCTTTATAATCTGGTGGGCAACAGAGCCTGGTGGCGCGGCAGACTAAAGCACTGTTATTAACAGTTATTAACATCAGCTGCCTGCAATTACTGCAAGTTCAAATCTCACCAGGCTCAAGATTGACTCAGCCTTCCATCCTTTCTAAGGTAGGTAAAATGAGGACCCAGATTATGGGGGCAATAACCTGACTTTGTATAAAAATATACAAAAGTATGAAGGCTATTGCTTAACGCATTGTAAGCCGCCCTGAGTCTCCGGAGAAGGGCGGCATATAAATTAAATTTAAAAAAAAATATTGTATCCTGTTTTTCATCAAGGAATTTAAGGTAGTATACATAACACACACTCTTCTCCTAGTTTTTCTCCACAACACAGAGAGTAAGCAGAGCTTGTTCAGGATATCCCAGAATCTTCCAATAGCTGAGCATAAGGTTGAACCTTAATCTCCCAAATACTAATCTAACAACAAAACCCCAAATGGCTGAGTGATTATAAGCACTATGGGAGGCACCACATACAAGTATGTTTTTCTGCATTAGATACTACAAGGACGTGGATGGTCAGTCAAGAGACCATATCCAAAACTGAAAAGTTATTTAATCCCAAACTTCCTACAGTCCTAATTAAGAAACATAATGGTAAACTGGTTTTATAAGACATTATAGATGTAGTGGGTATAACTGAAACGTGGTAGTCAAATTACAAGGAATATGGTTGTTTCTGATTGTTCCCAAACTCTATAGGAAACACAGGGAATACCCCAGGGATGCTATTCAGCAGGTTCTGACAGGTTCTGGAGAACCGGCAGCGGAATTTTGAGTAGTTCGGAGAACCAACAAATACCACCTCTGGCTAGCCCCAGAGTGGGGTGGGAATGGAGATTTTGCAATATCCTTCCCCCAGGAGTGGGGAGAGAATGAGGATTTTGCAGTATCCTTCCCCTGGAGTGGAGTGGGAATGGAGACTTTGCAGTATCCTTCCCCTGCCACGCCCACCCTGCCACGCCCACCAAGCCATGCCCACCAAGCCATACCTCACCATGCCCACCAAGCCACGTCCATAGTAAAAAAAAATTGAATTCCATGACTGGCACACCCTATGGAAGAGGCATGGCCTTGTATGTAAAAGAGAGCATTGAATCAAATGATCTTCACATCCCCAAAGGGATGAATGTGCCTTCAAGCTATGATCAAGGAAAAATTCTTAGATACTATAAATGACTGTCTGCTAGAGCAGATAGTCATGGAACTGACCTAAAGGAAGGGGCAATGCTGAACCTACCTACCTGAAGTAGTGCTCAGGATTTCATGAGTGATATGTAGTTGAACGAATTTGGTATAGTTACCGTAATGCTATAAAACTGAACATTGAAAAAAGCCATAGCCTAGTTAGCAAATCCAATACATTCATATTTGACTTCAGAAATATGAACATTTATATCTAATATTACATATCTTGACTGTAGCAAGAATTGTATATGCGCAGCAGTGGAAGAATGAAAATACCCCTTTGGAGGATGAGGCAATAAGGAAGATACTAGACTGTGTGGAAATGGACAGACTAACACTAAAAATAAAAGATGAAGGAGATACAGAATACCATTCAACATGGAATAGATCCTATCAATGGTTAGAAACACGAGGTAGAAGTTGGAATGTGAAAGAATCAGGTTAGGTGGACATGGAAAGAGATATTATTTTTAATATCGATATAAGAATGTAAGTATTAGAATGATAGATAAGTTGACATACTAGAATATGATGGTCAGAAACTATTGTACAACACTAGCACTGTTTAAAATACTGTATATGTTATTCTAGGGATGCAGTGGCCCAGTGGCTAAGATGCTCAACTTGTCGATCAAAAGATCGGCAGTTCAGCGGTTCGAATCCCTAGTGCTGCCTAACGGGGTGAGCTCCCGTTACTTGTCCCAGCTTCTGCCAACCTAGCAGTTCGAAAGCATGTAAAAAATGCAAGTAGAAAAATAGGGACCACCTTTGGTGGGAAGGTAACAGCATTCTGTGCACCTTTGGCATTTAGTCATGCCGGCCACATGACCACAGAGACATCTTCAGACAGCGCTGGCTCTTTGGCTTTGAAACGGAGATGAGCACCACCCTCTAGAGTCGGGAACGACTAGCACATATGTGCGAGGCGAACCTTTACCTTTATATGTTATTCCGTTTTTTACTTTTCTTTTATGGTAAGTGGAATGCCAGGACAATTACACTGTATTCAATATATTCATATGTAAACAATAAAAATATATCTTTAAAAAAAGAAATATGAACATCTCAAAATTAAGAAGACTAATGAAAAAAGAAACTCAGGAAAAAAGATCAAAAGAGCAGGTATCCCCCAGAAAGCTTGATAGTTGTTTAAAACTACAGTAAGGGAGAAACAAAGGCACAGATTATTCCTAAAATTAGGAAAATGCCCCAAAGTCCAAGAAAAGGTCTGCATGGTTCGTTGACCTAGTAAAGGAGGCTATGGGTGCCAAAGAAAGTATTGATTGAAAGTGGAAGTCCTGTCTTAATCAAGAAAACGAGAAACAACATTAAGTCTGGCTGAAGAAATGCAAAGAGACAACGAGGGAGGCAAAAAGAAAATTTGATAGGCATGATGCCAAAGCTGTGGAAACACATAACAAAAAATTCTTCAAATATATTACAAACAGGAAACCAGCCAGGGGAACCACTGGTCCCTTGAACCTGTGGTTTCCAACCATTCCGGCTCTGCAGACCGACAATAGTGGTGGCAGTGCTTGGTGGCAGTGGTGGAGGAGGGAATGGTTTTGTGCATTCAACCACTTGCGCAGCCCAGTTCCCAACGAGCCACGGCTCAGTACCTGTCCACAGCCCAGGGGCTGGGGACCCATGCCTTGAACAATGAAGGAATCAAGTGTGCTAAGGAAATTGCAAAGAAGCTGAATGAATGCTTCGCTTTTGCCTTCCTGGGAGCAAAATTGGGTGAGATTCTCAGGAAGAGCATCAGATGAACTGAGCTATATTATAATGGGAACAAGAAAAGAAGTGCTAGACTGAACATCAACATGTAATGTTGACAGCATCTATTCATGCTGGTTAAAAACCAAGTCCATAAACTTTCTAACTAAAATATGCAACTTGTCTCTGCACACAGCCTCTGAAGGGGAGAAATGGAAGAGGGTCAATGTAACTCCGACTTTTAAAGGTTGGATCAATTCATGGAAATCACTGAGATTATTGGCTATTAGGCTTGATGTCAGTGTGAGTATCTCTAAAGGCCATCTGCTGGAAGATTAGGGGGGGCTCCTTGTGCAATTGTTTGGCCACTATAAGAACAGTCTGTGAGCAAGATGAACCCATGTTCTTATGTTCTTAACCTAGTTAGCTTTGGAGGTTGCCACAAGTTGAGACTGCTAAAGCAACTTTTTATATTCCAAGTCATAAAGATAATCAAGGAAAGGGAAAGAGGAAAGATCAAATAGAACATTACAAACTTTCTATCTAACTGAATCTGTATGAGAGGGTCAGACGGAATAAGTGAAAAGTAATGTTTGAAAAGGGTATCAAAGCAAAAGAAATGTATACTCTTTAGATTAAAGGGACAATTAAAAAATTGAGAAAAAGACAGAGGATAAAGACTGAACTAGAAAAATTTTGAGGGTGTGGAATTATGCTGATATTTCTCAATTTCTATATCTCAATTTCTGTATCTCTATTTCTTTGCGAATCTTGAAATAGTGTTGCACAGAGCCTGATAATTTCTCAGCGAAAGAGAGAAAAATAAGGTGTTCCTGACCATTTAACTCTTTCCTATATTTTAGGTTTGATGTATCAGTTTAACATACAAGTAAATCACTTTTCCCATAGATAACATACTCCCAATAATCATAGGGCAGTGCCTGGGGATAAGAGAAGCAAAGAGTAACTACTTGAGATTCTGTACAAGAAGAAAGAAGAAAATCCAGTTTTTATCCACTCTAAGGACGAACATAACTTGTAAGGATACTCTTTTATGAGAGAGCTTTCTTCTTCCAAGTAAGTCTGGAATGTGTTTCTATTACAATAAAGTAGCACATACAAATTTTACAAGGAGGTCCTAAAGTTGAAATGTCGTACAATATTTCTAATGAGTATTCAATTCATTTATAATCATTCAATTTAGAAGATGTAAAGAGATCTGCCTGTCATTTAAATGTTTCCTTCTTGAGGCATACAGCAGTATGTCTCAATCACCCATTTTATAAACAACATCTGGAGCAGTGTTTCAAAATATTGCTATACTTCAAAGCTACATGAGGATGGAGAAAGCGCTTTGCTTCAAATCTATACACAATATAATCCCAGTAGGAATATTTCCAACTTCAGAATCCGAGATGTGTCTGCAGTTTATTTATTTATAAATCCTTCTCTTGACTGAAGATACATATGTCTTCCTTTGGTTCCCATGGAAACAGGGTATGAGCATCATTTGGCTTTGAAAGGTCTTGTGAATAGTTATTTTTGGGCTAATCTACAGTATTGGCAATTTTGTAGAAGGTGAAATCTTCTCACAAGTGATATAGGCTTATTTAGACAGATTTCTCATTCCTTCTGGTAAAGTCTGGAATCTTTCAAACCATCATGATTTTTGGGTTGCATAGATGTAACAAAGAAAACTCTAACTATTTAAATAAGGGCCTTCTCACTTCTGTTTAGGGAAAAGTACCTCATTCATTCATCATCTCCTATAATGGCAAAAGGTGGGCCAATATAGTAAAGAATGTTTTTATAACAAAGTGTTCTTGGGATCAAAGATGAAAAAAAAAATAGTCTGCTATATATTTCACATTAGCACTTGTTTTTAAAAGTAAAAATAAAACTGTCAGCATGGAAGATAGATGTAATAACTTTTAGAATCTTCCAATTTAATGGCAGTATACTATCAGGTAACAATAGCTAGTATCAAAGAACAAAATATTCCTTTGTTCTGTTTGGCTATTATGACATCACCCTTGCAGTTCTTTTTATAAAAATGAAATTCCATGAATGTGCCAGGTTCTAAATTATAGCTAAAAGCCTCCTTTAGAAAGCCCAGATCTGCATGCACCAATTAGAAATCTCCTTAACATTGAAGGATGGCAACAGGACATTAATAACAACACTCTTTATTGACATCCCTATTGACCTTTGGTAACAAAGCAGTGTTACTAAACACCATCAGCCTCTTCAGGAGAAGAGGATGCTGTTGTAACCGGTAGATAGAAAATTGCTTTTTCTATAAAAGGAGATTTAGTCACACCGGATGACCTAGAACATCTTATGGCATTATGGAAAATAGGCAAACAAAATATACAGAGGAGGATCATCACAGCAGAATAATGATATTTATGCAAATATCATATATATGGAAATCACACTTCACTTTTAAAGTCATAAACATGCTACAGTTCTCAGTAACAGCCTGTTCTACGATAGTCCAACCAAATTAAATAAATTTGACTTTTAGCTTAGGTATAGTCGTTACCACACATGCCTGTCTATATTCAGAAACTCTGCTTTCCAAAACAGATGTATGGTCAATTCATACTTAATTGCAAAAAGAAAGGTCTTAATTGTCTTAAGGTACCTGCAAGAGCATGGATAGACCATATTGCCACAGGCAATACTTTTTTAAAAAGGCAATATTTGCAGTTACACAATGGGAAGGAGGGGAATAGTGACATCATCCAAAGGGCAGATTTGAATTATCCAAGCTTTTTAAGGAGGGGGCTGAATTTTCTCTTGAAAAGCCTATTGAACTATCAACCATAGTTTACTAGAAAAATTCTGTCAGCCAAAATCAGAAATTTCCACCAAATTTGACCATCACCATTCTTGGGATTCCAAAGAACACACAAATGTGGATAAAACCACATCCAGTACACACTCATATCCTAGAGAAAAGACAGTTATGAACATTCTTCCAATGTACAATAATTAATATTTTCTGTGAGTAAAGCTTGGGTCATTCTTTGTAAGAGATGGCAGCATAAGAAGGATGAGGAATCAATAACATTCTCATCTCCACTGGCAGTATCATAAAGTCTTCCATTGATGGAACAAGTCCTTCCATTTGGAGATAGCAATTACATATTGTACTGGTCATAATTCTGTTGTTACAATTTTGTATTTCCTATAAATGCATCTGTGTAATTAAGTTCAAATATGTCATCATTCTCCAGTCATATATTCCAGTTGAAATATTTATGTGGATTGGCCTTGAAAAATCATAACAAAATACATTAGTTTGTAATCATTTTTAGAACCCTAATCTTGACTGCTGCATGCCTACGTACTTATTTGAGGGCTGTATCAATTACTGTAGATTATATGCTTCATTATTACTTTTATATGTCTTACTAAGTCATATTCATATTAATGATAAAAACTTGCTATCTATTTACTAACTTAATCAGTTTTAATATAATTTTAACAGTACTAAATATTGCACTTGATGGAATTTCCGAAAATATTTGGTTAGATATTTTTAGATGTATATTTTGAAATGTTAAACAAAAAACATTTTAAAACTTGTATTTGTGGAATTATCTGTTACTTATCAATATCCCATTTTTACATGTAGAAACTATTTGTATAACCTAAGGTTAACATATCCATTTCTTACCATAAATGTACGAAATGCCAACAAGTTCAAAGATGGCTATTATAACAAGAGAATAAGATGCTGCATAGGTGTCCACAAGCTGCAACATGTACATCCCACCCTAAAATTAAAAACAAATAGTTATTAATAGAAATGTCGCAGTCAGCAGGAACCCAGCTAATAATTGCAGTAAGAAAAAAGTATAATTACTGCTATTTTGTCACCAAGCCCCATCTCACTATGAAAATACTCTATGAACCATAAATATAGATTTTTTCAAGAATGTCTATTTTTGATATGCCTTTACAACAAAATGGGGGGAGGAGTGGCCAAAATGAAATGAATATCAAGTTAGTTTTTTATACGGTGGAAGAGCTTAGTTGTTTGAAACTCCTAGATACACTAGAAGTAAAGAGAAGAGGGAATTAGCTGTGCCACCACTTTGAGATAATTGAAGAATGTGAAAAAAAACAGATCTATAAATTTTATCTGTGTGGCTGTGCTCCAGTCCTTACTCATTCCTTCCACTAATGGTAAATTACATCTTTAGAAATGTCTACAGGTAATCGTCGACTTACAAGAGTTTGTTTACTGACCATTCGAAGTTACAACGGCATTGGAAAAAATGACTTATTTTCACAGTTATGACTATTGCAGCATCTCCATGGTTACATGATCAAAATTCAGACATTTTGCAACTGATTCATATTTATGATGGCTGCAGTGCCCCCCGGGGTCACGTGATCAACTTTTGCTACTTTCTAACAAGTAAAGTCAAGGGGAAGCCAGATTCACTTAACCACTGTGTTACTAACTTAACAGCTGCACTGATTCTTTTAACAACTATGACAAGGAAGATTGTAAAATGGGGCAAAACTCACTTAACACTAGTCTCGCTTTGCAACTTAAATTTTTGGGGTCAGTTGTGTTCGTAAGCCGAGGACTACCTGTATATGCTTATCAGGGCCTTCAGAATGGTCATACATTTTCATGATCAGTGAAACTTCCCTTCAAACTGCACTTCCTCTGGCGTTAATCTACTCTTAGAGCTGGTTTTTCTAATTGTCAGATCTGGTTAAACAGCACAGAATGGATATGTTTACCTGAGTGATCATAGGAAAACCCATGATGAAAAAGGAAATGCAGCATCCAAGAGTGAACAGTGGCTTGTGGGTTCGTAAATACTTTGGAAATTCATCTGAAACAGATGTCACTATGGTTTCAATAGTGGCAAACTGAAATGCCAAAAAAGAGAGAGAAAAAAATCAGTAGCAATCAGTGAGTAAAACAGCCGATTTCTTGTTAGTTTGAACATCATACTTGAAGGGAAATCCCTTCTCTCACTATGTTTCTGCTTTGTCCATTTAATATTTCACAGATTAAAATTTTGAATATAAATAAATATAATATATATTATATTTAAAACATAAATTATATTCATGACAAAATTAAATATTTTTAAAGGAAAATGTTATTAATATAGTGCCAATCATTTGTTACAGTGGAAAGTTAAAATTAAAAAGAAAAGATGAGAAAATCATGGATCATTCAAATGATTTACGGAAGCAGTTTTCATCTTAAGCATTAGCTATCCAATTTCACCACATTGATGCTTCTTGGTCTCTTGTCATTCTCTATGTTTATGGCTTCAGCCCTTTTAGAACAATAATACAGGTGTCTATATAGCTTCCTATTCTCCCCATTCAGCAAGTTGATCTAAATACTTTTTAAGCCCTCTCGTTCTTCCATTTTGCTTCAGTCCTTATTTGGATTTCCTTCAGTTCGAAGCATGTGAGTTATATGCTCCATACAGTTCTGATTAATGTTCATTGACCCTCTTTTTATATATCAGTTTAGCAACTGGCTGTAATCTGATAATTAGTCTCTAGAGACTATTAGTTTATTTTTTATTCATTTATTTGATTTCAATAGCCACCTTCTCAGCAAATGACTATGGGAGGCTCGCAATTCAGAAATGTATATTATACATATATTAAAATCTTAAAACATTTTAAAACATTAAAACCATTAAAACACTAAAAAAATAAAACTTCTAATTTGAGTTCATATAAAGTAAAACATCTGGCCTGTTAACAATACAGGACTGCCTGCTGCCACCAATAGCCTCTCACCAGCCGGTATGCTCTCACAGAGAGGGGCTCCTCAGGGTGCCGTCGGCCAAACAATGTCGGCTGGCGGCCCCCAGGGGAAGAGCCTTCTCGCCTTCTCTGTGGGTGCACCTGTTATCTGGAATGAGGTCTCCTTGGAGATACGGAGGATCCTGGATTTACGCACCTTCCGCCGCGCCCTCAAGACCTTTTTATTCCAACAGGCTGGCCTGGCCTAACTTTCCCTTTTAAACGGTATATGAGTAATTTTAAATCTATTTCTAAATATGGGGATGTTTTAATTTGTCTCGGGCCAAATTGTTTAATACGTTTTTATACTGTTTTAAATTTTATAATCTGTGTGTTTCATCTTTTTGGCTGTTCACCACTCTGAGTCCTTCGGCAGTAGGGCGGTATATAAATCTAATAAAATAAAATAAAAATAAATAATAATATAGCCAGGAGGCAGTCCTTTGGTGCATGTAGCGCCTTAGGCTCAGAAGCATAGCAATGTCTTTAAAGCTTTATGGAAGGCTAACAGGTTTGGGGCCATTTTAATCTCCAAAGGGAGGATGTTCCAGAGAGCAGGGCCTGCTGCAGAAAAAAATTGTATTCTAGTCCCTGTGAGCCAACATTCTTTGGCTGACAGGATCTGCAGCATGGCCATCCTATTTGGTCTAATTGGACGGGTAAAAATTCTTGGGACAAGGTAATGCCCTAGTTCCAAGCCATTAGTTATTTGTAAACCAAAGGCAATTATAATAATCTCAAAATAAATGTTGGTTCTAACCCTGTATAAATGAATTCAGTGTCACTTACTTCTAAGAAACATGTACAGCATCATCTGTTGTATGCTAAATTTATCAGAAAATCTGTGCTGGATCCCAGCCTGCAACTACTTAAATTAAAATATTAATTCAGTGTACTGTTTACACTCTGAGCTTTTAATGAACAAACAGGAAGTCACATAAAAAAAGATTTATCTACCATTGTGTCCAATCCAAGTGTAAGAAGCATCAAGAAGAAGATTATAGCCCAAAATGGAGAAAGTGGAAGCCTAGTTAAGGCTTCAGGATATACCACAAATGCAATGCCAGGACCTAGAATCCAAAACAAAATAGACAGAAATCATATTGATATCTTAAATAAGAAGCATCCTTTGAATTGAGTGGGTGGGGAGGGTCATACTAAATAAAAAAAATCCATTTCAATTTAAGATGACAGCATTTAGAAGTCAGTTTCCCACTTTCCAATTGTATAGTGCATTATAGGGTCACAGGATGTAGCATTCCAATCATACATTTTGAGCACAAGCAATCTCCAGAAAAATCTAGCTTTTCACAGAAAGGGGATGGCAAAGATCATTATTAGAACAGCAGGGAATTTGCTATATACTGTAACTGTACCTATTAAGTACAAATATGCCCCGACTGTGAAAGAGAATGTGATATAGTGAAATATTTCGAGAAATGTTTGTGACTCTTCAGAGTACACCCTATTTTATCTTATTTTATTGATGCCAAACTGCAACATAGAAACACAACTCCTCTTTAAAATATTTGTCTTCTTAATTGGGCTCCCACTTGTTTCATTTACTATACACGAATTCCCTCCATCATTTTTATGGACCATGCATCATCTGTTGGAGAAACTGGTGCCATCCCAATATTTTTATTACAAACCTGAACAATGGTTGGTTTGGCAAAGCTACTGCATTGGGTATTTAAACCCAAACCATCTGGTAGGCAACAGATTTCCCTTTCCTCAGCTACTCTGTAATACACCACTGCCCGTTTATTTTAGCAAAGCAAGAGTTAATTTCACAACCATTATATATTTCCCAAAAATGTTGGAAAACTCTTGTCAAACATAAAATACTGCTTGAAGACTTTTTTATTATTACTGGTGTGAGGCAATGCAAGAGGCTGACTTTAAAGCCTGCTGTTAACTGGGAGTTTTTCTTGGCAAGAAGGCTTAGGGGATGTTATATATTCATGAACATGCTCTTTCATCTCTTGATTAAAGATTTTTTTTTCTTGACTACTACAGATAAAAATGCTGCTTGCAGTAGTTTCCTGCACGTTTGGAAATTAAATTAAGGAATCAAAATAATGAGTTTCTCGAATTCATCATACTGTGGGAAAACCTAATTGCGGGAAATGAAACTGCAAATCTCTTTTGATTGGGTTCCTTTAAATTAATTTCATGGAGAGATGGAGGTTATGATCATGGAGAGCTAGATATAGATAAGGGGAGTTGTTGGACTTCGATACCTGTCTGGGAAAAGACAAACATTGACCCTTTACAAAATCAACTCACAATTCAAGCAATAATTCAAAAGTACCTTCTAGTAGTGGAATAACTGGCATTTTCCTTTTGGGAGAGCCATATTATTCAAATATCCACCAAATTTGGTCATTTGGCATTTCAAAGCACTTATATAGTCCTACTAGAGAAGAACATTGGGCCTTAAGAAAAGGTTGCTATATGTCTGCTTTCGCCCTCTGAGCTTCTGAATCACATGAATGCAAACATTTTAGTTCTGTTCTAGAGTTTTTATCCTTTAGCAAATTCTATTGTGCTTCGGTTTTGAATCAAAAGCCTACCTTTATCAAGTTGTTTTGAAGTTTTAAGCATTAATATGCAACTTTTGCATCATTACAGCTTTGCAGTTGTCTGGATTCTGAAGCACTTAAACAGCACTGAAAGTCCATTTTGGAAACTGAATCTAAAACTTTCACAATCACCAAAATGCTCTTGAGTTTTTATATCTTACTTGAAGTCCTAGAGATTTTGAAACAACTTATAAACATTTCTCATACAGCAAACTAGAGAAGAGTCATTGGGAAGGAACTAAAATATACATGCTGCTTTGCACTCTTGCGCATGCCAGTTTAAAAGAAAGAACCATTGAATTTAATGGAGTCATACTTCCTGATAAGCAAAATGGCACTTAACCTAAACTTACTCATTACCTGTATTAACCATTTTATGGTTTTATTTAGCATTTAATGGCACTGTTTAATAACTGATCAAGTAGATTTGTTTAGATAGGTCAGTTCTGAAAGAGGCATCCACATTTCTTCACATAAAATACAACTCTTAGAAACTGAAGAATCTGGATTGAATGGTTGTCCAAAATGAATATTACATATTTGTATTAAATCAGACATAGCCAAGCAGTGGCCTATGGGCCTCATGCTGCCCTGGGCAGCTAGTAATGCAGCCCCACAAGATCTTTTAACATTATTTATACTTATATATACATTAACTATATAATTTATACACAGCCGAAGATAATTCCTCTTCACTCAGTGCAAATCAGGCAAGCCAAAAGGTTGAACCTGTATTCAATAAAGAATTATGAGTTGCAAATTTAACATGATACATTCACAAAATGAACAATTTTTGCATGTGATGTATAATGACATGCAGGTATATACATATTTTCCCCTGGAACTCATGAGTAACTTGTTTCTGAACCTTGGATCATTGCAGGTTTCAGAGCAAATGGCTGCAATCTCTTTACACACACTCTTCTATCACTGCTGAAATATTTTACAGAAGCATAGAAAGAGCAAATGCTTACATGTACAGTAATTCAGCTTGGACTAGCCCAGCATTTTTTAACTAACTCTTCAATATGAAAAGTCCCCTGTGTTTGCACCTATTAAATAAATTATTATTAAGTGACAGGAAGGTTTTGTGGGATCCAAAAGAGGTTTAGGAATAGGCAAGCTCATAAAACAATTATTCCAGTGATCAAATATTTATAGCTTGAGAATCACATTATCAAATGTACGGTATGCACATTACTAAGATCATTTGCAAACCTTAAAATTCAAATTACATTTTGACTGATTTGGCAGCAAAGATAGAAGAATCAGTTCCATTCTACACTGGAATGGTGTAATTCTAATTCTACACTGACAATTTTCAGCTAAAAACTTGAATAAATAAAGCAATTGTATTATGTCCCATTGCATTAAAGAATCAGTCCAAGGAATCACTCATCTTAAGAAAAGATTGTGAACTTAAATGGTTAAATGGTGATCTAAATGGTTAAACTGTCAATATGTGCAGGAAGACAGCCTATACAAGACATGAATGGGGAAGTAAGGCTTTGAGTGCAGCTTGACTGGTAGTTACTTCATGGACACACCTTTATAGTTTCCTTAGCAACCATACCAAAGTAGTTTGCTTCTTTCCTCCTATATTTTTTTCCCACTGATCTATAAATGTATTTGTCTGACTAGCTTCTACACAAAACAAAGACAGGCATGGCATGTTATCCTTTGACTTAGACAGCAACCATTATTATAGCATGTTTCAAGCAGTAGTGGGTTTCAAATCCCATCGCTACCGGTTCACTCGTGGGTGCGCGTGTGCTTGCGTGCACGTGCAACACTTCTGCTCATGCGCAGAAGCTTCTGTGCATGTGCAGAGACATCCGGGTGGGTGGAGCCTCCCGCCGCCACCGCTACAGATTCGTCCAATCCGGTGCGAACCGGTAGCAACCCACCACTGGTTCCAAGGTGTCTCAACTTGTGCCATTTTGCCCAAGTACTTCATCTGCTCTAATCCATAGGTATATGCAGGATATCTTGCACAAAAGAAACCAGGACAAAATCAGTACTGCCCAATAATACAATATTCAAAAAATACATTTATATGAAAAACAAAAAAAAAATCCTACCTTGGTCTGCAACATCTTCAATATCCACTTTAAGTTCATTTGCCATGAATCCAATCACTGAAAAGATGACGAAGCCTGCAAATATACTTGTGGCACTGTTGGTACAAGTTACTATCAAGGTGTCCCTGAAGAAACGAAGGGCAAAAGAAAGTATATTTACCAGATTTTATTCGTGATATAGTGATATAGTAGGTAATGTGTACAGAGTATGTAATTATAATGTCACGCTAATGACATACCAATATTTAGCAAGTATGATACTAAATACTATTTATTATTTATTCATTCCATTTGGATAGCTGCTCGTTCAACAACTGAACCTGGGCAGTGAACAATATTAAAATAAAATAATAATAATAATAATAACAATCAGAGTCAGAAGCAAGGCTATGCATAGGGTGGGTGCTACAGCAGAAAAGTTTCTCCTTCTGTGCCCTGCAAACTGGCATTTCTTAACCCACAGGACCCTAAGCAAGCCCATCCTGCCTGACTAGTTTGAACAAATAGATATAACTGGAAAGAGATGCTCCTTCAAGTAAGCCAGTCCCAAGTCATTTAAAGGTGAGAAGCAATACCTTGATTTGAGCCTGGAAGCTAATGCAGCTCACACAGTAGTGGTGTTACATGCACTAAGTAACCAGTGATATCTACTATCTATTCTGTCACCAGATAAAGCTTCCAAATTTAATTTAATTTAATTTAATTTAATTTAATTTAATTTAATTTAATTTAATTTGTCGCATTTCTATGCCGCCCAACTCCCAAGGGACTCTGGGTGGCTTACAGCAAAAATAATGCGAACAATGAACATAGAAAAATTATTTTAAAACATTATAAAAACATTTTAAAAACAATTAAAAGCCCATGCACACCATTCATGGCCGGAAATTGCAAGATTGCAACAGCGAGATCAACGGCCTCAGGCCTGCCGGAAAAGCCAGGTCTTCACCACTTTCTGGAAGGCCAATAGTTCTTCAAGGACAACTCATGTATACTGCTTTGCAACAATCCATACAAGAAGTCACAGGGGCATGAGTAATATGTAGGGTGTCCTAGTCCCAGAGTGGGTGCAAATGGTGTGCAACCCACATTCCCAAAAACAACACTCTCCACCCACAAAAAAACTACACTAATAAAAATAATTTAATTCACTTTATCAATGTAGACATTTTACAATACGGAACTGATGCTTTTAAAGACAGAAATTCTAAGACAGTAATTACTAATTCCTGATTTCATTGTGTGATTCAATCCAAGTATTTCAATCCAAGTATTTCAATCCAAGTATTAGCAGCAACAGCATAAATCTTACATTTTTAAACTTTCAATTTAAAATCTTAGATTTTAAAACAGGGAAAAACAATAAGTCAGCTTTCACAAACCCTAGTACAAAACCACACAATGCCTAGAACATCATATAGTAAATTTTAGGTGGACCGTATCAAATAATGGAAGTGACCACAGGCACTTAGGCATTTAAAATGTAAAGTTCAAGTGAAGATTTGGAAGAAAAATTATGTTATACTACATAACGAAGAAAACATTTGAGATAAAATAGTATGTTCTTATGATGAGTTCAGTTTTTCTCATCCTGTACCTTCTTCGTAAATTATCCAGTTTGAATACAACTAAAGGGAACCAGATTGGAAATACTACTTTGGGTGTTACATCTGAATCAGGGGTGGGTTCTACTTACCTTTACTACTGGTTTGCAATGGGATCATGCACGCACGTGCTTCGCTCACGCAAAAGCTTCTGTGCATGCGCAGAAGCATTCTGATGACATCGGGGTCAGTGGGCGGAGCCTCCCACTAGTTTTACTACCGGTTCTATAGAACCAGTGCGAACCGGGGGCAACCCACCACTGGTCTGAATGCTGAAACTCCAGATTCAAGTGTCTAATCAGCATCCCATTACTAAGTTGCTTCAAGAACAAACTTGTTTTTATTTATTTATTTATTTATTATTGAATTTCTATACCGCCCTACTCCCGAAGGACTCAGGGCGGTGCATAATTTGATTTATATGCCGCCCTTCTCCGGAGACTGTTGTTGTATACCGAAAAGTGGTAAATCGTGCACACATAGTAGTTCACTGAACAGAAAATTCAGTCTACGTAATCACTAAATGCATGCTTCAGTAATTTAATGCTGATAAAAGACAGATGTCAACAAAAACATTTAACTTGCAGAGAGCTTTAAGAATGATCACACAAAGTGTGATGCTAAGCATGTAAGGGGATTTAGAAGAGTTGCTTAGCCAATTCTTTGAACATACAAAAGTTCAGTTCACACTTATCCAAGGCAGTTACAATAGTAGGCATTTCCTCCTCTACATGTCCACAACAGTTTCATGCTGACTGAGGCTACATGTATTTGGAGAAGGGCTTATTTTTTTATTATTATTTGATTTATTTTTTGGCCTGCCGCAATCCCATGATCTCAACAGTTACAATGTCACAATTAAAGCAACAAAAAAATTAGAACAACACACAGCAGAAGGAAGGAAGGAAGGAAGGAAGGAAGGAAGGAAGGAAGGAAGGAAGGAAGGAAGGAAGGAAGGAAAAAGGCCCAGGTGATGTTAGTTATCAGGTCTTCAAAAGAGTTCCTTTTTTTAATAAGTTCCTAAAAGCTATCAGGAAGATTATTCTGATCTGAGTGGAGAATGCATTATAATATAATAACAGAGTTGGAAGGGACCTTGGAGGTCTTCTAGTCCAACACCCTGCTTAGGCAGGAAACCCTGCACCACTTCAGACAAATGATTATTCAACATCTTCTTAAAAAATTCCATTGTTGGAGCATTCACAACTTCTGGAGGCAAGTTGTTCCACTGATTAATTGTTCTATCAGGAAATTTCTTCCTAGTTCTAAGTTGCTTCTCTCCTTGATTAGTTTCCACCCGATGCTTCTTGTCCTACCCTCAGGTCCTTTGGAGAATAGCTTGACTCCCTCTTCCTTGTGGCAGCCTCTGAGATATTGGACCGCTGCTATCATGTCTCCCAAGTCCTTCTTTTCATTAAACTAGACATACCCAGTTCCTGCAACCCTTCTTCATATGTTTTAGCCTCCAGTCCCCTAATCGTCTTTCTTCTCTTCTCTGCACTCTTTCTAGAGTCTCAACATCCTTTTTACATTGTGGCGACCATTCCATTGGGTCAGCATTGCTATGGAAAAGCAGTACTTTCTAACTTGAGCTCCCCTGACATTTCAGAAATGTGGGACAACACAGAGCTCCCTCCCACAAAATCTAATAGATTGGGCTAAATGCAGTTAGAGGAGGTAGACCTTCACATAACCAGGAACCAAGTATCAAAGGGCTCTTTAAATTTAGCTCAGAAAAAGTGAACCAGTGCAGAGCCTGGAATATACAGTGTAGGTCAGCATCATGTACAGCACATTGCAATTAGCCTTATGGGCGATAATGAGAACATGAGTTACTGTCACTAGGTCGTCCTGCACCAGTTAAGGGCACGTAATGGCATACCATCCAAATTTGTACCATGATCTCCATCTGCTATTAAGTAGAAGGAGGCATGAGGCCAAAATATAAGATTCTCAAATCATGAACCTACTCCTAGAACAGATACAGGTAGTTCTCAATTTACAACCATTCATTAGTGACTATTCAAAGTTACACAGCACCGAAAAAGTAATTTATGATCATTTTTCAGCATCACCATGTTCATGTGATCACAACTCGGAAGAATGGCAACTGGTTCATATTGATGATGACTGCAGTGTCCCAGGGTCATGTGATCACTGTTGTGACTTTTGAATAACCAAAGTCAATGGGGAAGCCAGATTCGCTTAACAATCTGGCTTGTTAAGTGTTACTATGCCATTCACTTAACAACTGTGGCAAGAAAGGTCATAAAACAACTGTCTTAGTAACTTAGTAACCGAAATTTTGGGCTCAGTTGTGATCATAAGTCAATGACTACCTGTAGCCTCTATCTAAGGACATCACTGGTATTACAGGAGGCATATGAGTGGCAGCTCTGTCTTACTTGGGTTTAATCTGATTATCTAGGTTTAATCTTGGGTTTAATCTGTTATCATCCATCCAGACCTTCACAGCCTCCAGGTCCCAGGACAGAAAATCACTAGCATCTCCCCCACAGAGGACAATTATAATCACCATTCTTCTGATACCATAGCCCAAATTACTGGATGGTCTGCACCAACAGGTTCATTAGCTGTTAGAAAGTGGGAGGATAAGGACAAACCCTTGTAGTACTCTATTAAGTGGGAGACCACTGAATCAATCTATCCACTAGAACAGGGGTCTCCAACCTTGGCAACTTTAAGACTTGTGGACTTCAACTCCCAGCTTTGCTGGCTGAGGAATTCTGGGAGTTGAAGTCCACGAGTCTTAAAGTTGCCAAGGTTGGAGACCCCCGCACTAGAACAAATTGAAATATCTGCAGAGGATAAAATAAAACTACTGTAAAGCATTGCCCCAAATCTTTGCAGACAGTGCAGTAAGATACCATGCCTAATATTATAAAAAGCTGCTGAGTTAGCTGAAAGGACAAAGGGAGATGCAGTGCTCCCATCCATGTCCCAACCCAGGTTATCTACAAAAGTTGGACTTCAAAATCTCCCATAAAATCATACTCTAACCCCCACCCCCATACCAGTAATCAATTTACAATAGATTGGAAATGAAAATTTCCTTTTTCCTCCCCATATCTGAATTCTACACCTATTTACCAATACCATGTCTGTACACAATAAATATGTACCATATTCCTCATAGAATTATACTCCTCCAATAGAAATATGACAACAAAATTAATTCCGTCAACATTTTAACAACATATTAAAATAAATACATTATTTTTGTCTTGCCCTTCACCATTATAAACATACATCTGTGCATACATTAAGGCTGCATTGATTCTATCTCAAATGATTTCATGCTGGATGCATCTGCAGTCACATCCCCACAGCAATAAGGAATTCAAATAAAGTTTGGTGGCTTTTTCCTTCTTGGTACAGCAAAACAAAACAGCATATCATTGCCGAATTGATTATTATTAGTTCACAATAATGTGAAATCACAGCTGCCAGTTCTTTAAATGCTGTTAGCCTTCATATACATTGAGTTCTTCCCAAGAACCCAATGTATAATGTATCGGTTTGCAAATATGTGGTCTTTGCAAATGACAGATGCAAATTTTGTCAATATGGAGATTTTCTAAGTAGTATCCAGGATTTTTTGGTGTGACACCCAATGTGCTGATAATCACTGAGACCATCACAATTTTAATTTTCAGATCTGAATGCTTTGTGATCTTTTCCAATTCTTTGTCTTTGTCTTCTGTTCTACTATCTCCTGATAATACCTCATCAACTATCATTTGATGATGGTTGTAATCATAATGATTTACTCAGACAGGCCTTGGAATTCCTGTCTTGAGCACGTACTACTTTCCTCTATTACCTGTTATTGGATTTTCTTGTTATTCTTAATTTGTGGTTTTAAATTGGGTAAACAGGAGGGGAAGTATATAAATGTTTAAATTTATAAGAGAACAGAGAGACGGATGGAGGATCAGCTGTTCAGCAGTTTTAAAACGGTTGTTCTCAGTTATATGCAAGCTTCCCAATTAAATTATATCAAATATTCCATTCTTATGACACTGGGGGCTTTTTTCTTTATCTGAATTTGGAATTAATGCAACTACCAGAATTATTTCTGTGCTACTGATACCGTAAAAATAATGGAGCAGTAATTATAGCAGTGAAAATCACAAATTATCTTTGCTGCTTCAGAGTGTTCCTGACCTATTTCTCAATTACAAAGCTTCCTTTAACAGAGATTATCCTTGTGCTATATTTCATGCTTGCTATCCTTGACTCTTGACACTTTTCTACATTACTTTCAACCCAGCCTATTTATAATTAGGACAGCCATTCAGGAGGAAATAGGACACACTAACCCCAGAAGTCTCGTGATTTTTGAAGCAGGGCTATCAGATCTGCAGTGCAAATATGCATATAACACTAAATGCAGCTTTTGAGTACCATCCTGTCTTCCAGATTTTGCAACTCATGTCTGGTAGTCTTACTTTGAAGTTCTAGTGTCAGATTGATGCTATACATGCAGATAACAAAGATGACATCAAACCTAGTTCCAGAGGTACCTGGATTTATCTAATTATTAGGAAAACATTGCTGAATGCTTATGAGTTACCTGTATAGGTTGTTATGGAATTTGTTATAGGAAGACAGAGTAATCAGACCACCCCATGCAGCAGATAAAGAGAAAAATATCTGAGTAGCAGCATCTTTCCACACCTTAAAAAAAAGATCAAAAGAGAAAATTAGGTTTTTTTAAAAAAAAAAGTAGAAATAGCAATAAAAACAGTTAATGTGATTATAAATAAGGCTATCAAACATGCATATGTAGGTTGTGTGGCAGTACTATGTA